>NW_006790887.1:537128-555948 GCF_000442215.2 Lipotes vexillifer | reverse complement strand
GCTGAACCCGAGGGGGCGGAGGCCCGGGTCCACACGGTCCATTCGGGGTCAGCGCAGGGGGTGCTGGGAATGCATGCAACCGGCACCAATAGAAACACACACAGCCTTCCCTGTTGTGGATGCCACAGAGCTAACGGATCCTCGCGGGAGGCCGGCTTCGGTTTTGTGGGATTCCTGCGTCCGTGGCCGACCCGTGGTTCCAGCTTGAACACGGGTTGTTTTCACCTTAACAGGTGGTGTGGTCAGAACTCCCCTGCTCACCGGTGGCACCAGCGACCTCTCTGCGGAGCTGGATCATGGTTTCGGGGCCTGGAGGAATGTGTCCTCTGTTTTCGTGTGCTGTTCAGATGTGACCCTTGCAGACACCACTCGTGTTTAAGTCTAATCGCATTAGCAGTGTCTTCTCCAGCCCTTACTTCAAGTCTAGACGATCAACCGGACAAAAGTAAAGCATTGACTTGTCATATTTGCTCATTTCTGTGATGTAAACACACCCACTATGAGTGATTTTAATGTGGACTCCCTAGATGAAAATGATTACACGAGAAGACAGCTACTAGAGTCGTGAGAGTGAAATGCAGTTCACACAATTAGGAAGCGATAAGTTCTGAGTATTCCTTACCTGTGTATTAATCCAGTTTGTCAGTTAATATGATTGAATCTTTTTTTTTAACATCTTTATTGGGGTATAATTGCTTTACAATGGTGTGTTAGTTTCTGCTTTATAACAGAGCGAGTCAGTCACACATATATATATGTTCCCATATCTCTTCCCTCTTTGTCTCCCTCCCTCCCACCCTCCCTATCCCACCCCTCCAGACAGCCACAAAGAACCGAGCCGGTTTCCCTGTGCCATGCGGCCGCTTCCCACCGGCTATCTACCTTACGTTTGTTAGTATATATATGTCCATGTCTCTCTCTCGCCCTAACACACCTCACCCTTCCCCCTCCCCATATCCTCAAGTCTGTTCTCCAGTAGGTCTCTGTCTTTATTCCTGTTTTACCCCTAGGTTCTTCATAACATTTTTTTTTCTTAAATTCCATATATATGTGTTAGCATACGGTATTTGTCCTTCTCTTTCTGACTTACTTCACTCTGTATGACAGACTCTAGATCTATCCACCTCATTACAAATAGCTCAATTTCGTTTCTTTTTATGGCTGAGTAATATTCCATTGTATATATGTGCCACATCTTCTTTATCCATTCATCCGACGACGGGCACTTAGGTTGTTTCCATCTCCGGGCTATTGTAAATAGAGCTGCAATGAACATTTTGGTACATGACTCTTTCTGAATTCTGGTTTCCTCAGGGTATATACCTAGTAGTGGGATTGCTGGGTCATATGGTAGTTCTATTTGTAGTTTTTTAAGGAACCTCCATACTGTTCTCCATAGTGGCTGAACCAATTCACATTCCCACCAGCAGTGCAAGAGTGTTCCCTTTTCTCCACACCCTCTCCAGCATTTATTGTTTCTAGATTTTTTGATGATGGCCATTCTGACTGGTGTGAGATGATATCTCATTGTAGTTTTGATTTGCATTTCTCTAATGATTAATGATGTTGAGCATTCTTTCATGTGTTTGTTGGCAGTCTGTATATCTTCTTTGGAGAAATGTCTATTTAGGTCTTCTGCCCATTTTTGGATTGGGTTGTTTATTTTTTTGTTATTGAGCTGCATGAGCTGCCTGTAAATTTTAGAGATTAATCCTTTGTCAGTTGATTCATTTGCAAATATTTTCTCCCATTCTGAGGGCTGTCTTTTGGTCTTGTTTATGGTTTCCTTTGCTGTGCAAAAGCTTTGAAGTTTCATTAGGTCCCATTTGTTTATTTTTGTTTTTATCTCCATTACTCTAGGAGATGGGTCAAGAAGGATCTTGCTGTGATTTATGTCATAGAGTGTTCTGCCTATGTTTTCCTCTAAGAGTTTGATAGTTTCTGGCCTTACATTTAGGTCTTTAATCCATTTTGAGCTTATTTTTGTGTATGGTGTTAGGGAGTGATCTAATCTCATACTTTTACATGTACCTGTCCAATTTTCCCAGCACCACTTATTGAAGAGGCTGTCCTTTCTCCACTGTATATTCCTGCCACCTTTATCAAAGATAAGGTGACCATATGTGCATGGGTTTATCTCTGGGCTTTCTATCCTATTCCATTGATCTATCTTTCTGTTTTTGTGCCAGTACCATACTGTCTTGATTACTGTAGCTTTGTAGTATAGTCTGAAGTCAGGCAGCCTGATTCCTCCAGCTCCATTTTTTGTTCTCAAGATTGCTTTGGCTATTCGGGGTCTTTTGTGTTTCCATACAAATTGTGAAATTTTTTGTTCTAGTTCTGTGAAAAATGCCAGTGGTAGTTTGATAGGGATTGCATTGAATCTATAGATTGCTTTGGGGAGTAGAGTCATTTTCACAATGTTGATTCTTCCAATCCAAGAACATGGTATATCTCTCCATCTGTTTGTGTCATCTTTAATTTCTTTCATCAGTGTCTTATAATTTTCTGCATACAGGTCTTTTGTCTCCTTAGGTAGGTTTATTCCTAGGTAATATGATTGAATTTTAATAGTGGCTATATTTAACAACCAGCCCATAAAATTCCTAAAAAGTTAACAGTCTGGTCCTGCAAGTGCACACAAGCTGGCTGTGATATACCCCTGCCTCGGAGCCACAGAAGGGAGGGAGGAGTTTGACGAAGGGCCGGCCCCGCCGTCCAGCCAGAAGAAGACAGGCGCCGTCTGCGGGGCTAGGGCTGGTTCCCCACGTCCACGGGGCACGGGGAGTCCTCGCTGAAAAGCGGGGTGAAAATCTGATCCGACCCCGACAAAACCCTGAGCTCCCAACCTCAGTGGAGGCAAAACCACTTGGATGGACCGTGTGCAACCCCCAGAGGAGAGGCCCGCATGGCAATCAGCTCTTAATAAAACGTCGCAAAGCACAGGAGGAAATGCAGCGCAGTTGGCGAGGGTCACTGCTGTGAAGAACCGCGGTAACACGACAAGGGGAGGCGGCGATGGGTTTAAGCATCTTAAATGGCTTAAAGAAGAACAGTGCAAAAGAGCAAGTGGCTTTGAAACAAAAGCAACAAACACAGCAAAACCGAGTCATAGGAACAGAATAAACAAGTGGTTGCCAGAGGGGAAGAAAGAAATGAGTGCGGGAGATTAGGAGGGACAAACTTCCAGTTACAAAGTAAATGGGTCACAGGGATGAAAGGTACAGCATGGGGAACGTAGTCAGTAACTAGGTAATGTGATCGTATGGTGACACATGGTAACTAGACGTGCGGTGGTGATCATTTTGAAGTGTACAGAAATGTCGAATCACTATGTTGTGTAACAGGAGCTTACATAGCGTTGAAGGTCAATTATACTCCAAAAACCAAAAGACTCGTAGAAAAAGAGATCAGATTTGTGGTAACCAGGGGCGGGAGGTGGGAGGGAGGGAAGTTGGATGAAGGCCGTCAAAAGGTACAAACTCCCAGTCATAAGGTAAATGAGCCCTAGGGGTGTGAAGAGAAATAGAGTTAACACTGCTGTGTGCTGCGGAGCATTGTTAAGGGGGTAAATCCTGACACTTCTCATCACAAGGAAACCAATATTTCTATTTCTTTCATTTTGCATCTACCTGAGATGAGGGCTGTTCACTAAACTTACTGTGGTCGTCGTTGCATGATGGATGTGAGTCAGATCATTGTGCTGCACACCTTACGCTTACACCATGCTGTTTGTAAATTATATCTCAATAAAACAGGAAAGAAAAATAAAAGAACTATTATTAGAGGTGAAACCCAAGGGGAGCAGTTATTTGGAAACGAGGGAGAGCTCGCTCTCGAGACACAGGCTGTCCGGGTGAAACGGAGGGTTGGGAGCAGCTGAAGCCGGAACGGTGGACCGGAAGGCGGAGCTGGACACGCGAGGTGAGAATGTGCCGGAGAGGCTTGGACACGGCGCGACCTGAACGTGGCGCCGAGGGTCTGAGGAGCGGCTGGTCTCCTCGGCGGGCAGGGCGCCCGTTCCGCTTCCTGGCGCTTCCGTCCCAGGCCCGGCTCAGCCAGGACAGCTGGGACCTCGGCACCCATCCCGACGGGAGTTCCCGATCAGAGCCCGCAGCGGGCACCTGTTTGAAGTTTTATTATCGAGATGAGACTTCCTTCTCAACTGGCACCAGAGACCCGGGCTGTGCATCTCCCAGCCACAAGGAGGGCTTTCCTCCCCGACAATACTGGCACTTAGTGTGCACCAAGTGTATACCCCGCTCAGGAGGCGCGGATACAGCGGGAGCTACCGTCCCTGGTCTTCAAGACCAGCTGGAAACACGGGGACTCGGGAGGCTACAGAGCAGCCTGTGAGGCCTCCTGGACCCGAGTCCTCACCAGGTGCCAGTGAGGAGGGACAGGCAGGGGACAGTCACCCCGCTTCACAGGGGGCGGGGCCCAGTGGCTCTCAGAGCAAAGGTGGACAGCACAGGCTCTGAATTCGTCCCGACCCTCGGCCGCTCCCCCGGCGTGTCTCTCTGGACACAGAGCAGTCCTGGGGTGGGGAGGTCTGACCACTCACCTTTGTGACACCACGGGGCTTAACTGTCAAGCGAGTTAGGGATGCGTTCCTATGAAATTGTTGCTTGAGACTAAGGTGAAGCGGTTAGATGCAATCTTACAAAGAGAAAACAAAAGCTCTACGTGTTGCAGTTCTATCAGCCAGGCACTTCACGGCGTGCTCAGTGCTTCTCTCCACAGTGACACCGTGAGTCTGTGTTGGGGCCGGAGTGGGTTCCCTGGAATTCCTGGAAAATGCACACGTGGGCTCACATCCGCGCACCAGCTGGCAGATCAAGCCTTGTTAAAAATGCCTCGCTCTCCTGGGAGTTCTGAGCCCTCCTGTGAGGACATGGCGGTCCCTGGGGCAGCCCACAGCCTGGCTCTACGAGTCTGGGCCTGTCCTTATCAAACTCAACTCTGCTCTCAGCCTCCAGCCCCACCCACACCCACACTAACTGCATCGTTTCTGCACCGCAACCTGCCCTCGGGCGGGCACGGTAGGCACGCGAATGAATTCTCCATCCTCTCCTGAGACCCACCCCCCACCCCAGGTCACGGGGAGCCAGCACTGCCCTCTCTGCCCACACTGAGTCCATTTGCCACCTCGGCCTTGTGCCGGCTGAGGTCCCGCGGCCGGAGTTCAGGGCCCACCCCCGTGTCCACCCCGTGTCCACCCCATGTCCTCACTGCTCCGTCTCCATGGCTGGGAGCAGCGTCTCCACTGCAGAGTCCAAAGTGAAAGCTGCGAGTGACAATCCTCCCCCCAGACCTCAGCCACAGCCTGGCGCACCATCGAGTGCAGCCTCCAGGCCTCCGGGCTGGGTCCTGCCATGTGAGTCGATGCTGTTGATCTGCTTTACTGGCTGGGGTAAATTGATAGGATCTGTCTAAGAAGCTTTATTTTTCTTACAAAATTAACGTCATACTTTTAAAAAGCCGTTTTGCTCCCTCTGTGCTCCCAGCCATCTCCCCCTCTCGCTCTTGCTTTCAAATGGGATCGAGAAACCACCACATACGTCCCCAGGGGGAAATGACAGCAATATTGTATGTGATCTGTGTTGCGCTTTATTAATCAAGTAGAACGCTAATAAAAACCTTCATAATTAGTGGAATAGGCATTAATTCAAAGATGTTTATTGGAATAGAAAATTAGAATTTGATTACACTTTTGTTCCTAAACCATGGCTGGTTTTCATTTTATTCGGGATATTTGTTTAGAGACTGTTCTTTGCTGTTCAGGTCGCTCTATTAGACAAACCATATGGTGTGTGTCGTTCGTCCTCGTAGCTGAATGTGGTGGATGGATATTGTGGCCGTTTCTGGACGGTGCTCTCGAGAGGCCAGGAGAAGCCTGGCCTCCAGGGAGGCCACGAGGCAGGAGGAGGCCGGTTCTCAGGGGAGAGAGACAGGATGGAGATGCCTGGGGGAGCAGCCGCCTCCCTCTGCCTGAACTTCGCTTTCACACATGCGGGGCTCACCTTCCCTCTGCTCGCCTCTGCTGGGGGACGTCTTTGTGCTCAGTCCTCTGTCTGTCTCTGTCTGTCTGTCTGTCTCTCTTCTCCTGGGGCGTCCACGTTGAAGGAGTAACTTACACACAAGTTTTGCGGTTTGGAATGGCACAGCTTCTAACTCAAAACCATCTTTTTTGAACCTTTCCTCCCATCTCTATTTTATTTCCTGACATAATTATAATTACAATATAGTGATAACTTTTTTAATTTATCAGGTCACTGGAAATAGCTTCTCCCGTCCACAGATGCAGTTTTGTCAAACCCCACGTCCATCAGACTGACTTTTTTTTTTTTTTTCGCGGTAGGCGGGCCTCTCACTGCTGTGGCCTCTCCCCTTGCGGAGCACAGGCTCCGGATGCGCAGGCCCAGCGGCCATGGCTCACGGGCCCAGCTGCTCCGCGGCTTGTGGGATCTTCCCAGACCGGGGCAAGAACCCGTGTCCCCTGCATCGGCAGACGGACTCAACCACTGCACCACCAGGGAAGCACAGACCGACTTTTTAATAAGCCTGGTGGCCCGATACTTGGGGCTCTTTCTCTTCACCAGGAGCTGAGCCACCCATGTCTGCTAATGTGGGAGCAGCTGAAGGGTGGAGCTGCAGCCTCTTGCGTCCTCATCCCCGGCCCCTGCCCGCAGCCTGAGCCCTTCGTTTGTCTCCACGTTGAGACAGAAGGGGGGAATCGGCACCTCCTCACCAGGAGGACAGGGGCTCGGCCACGTCTCCAGCCCGGCCCCGGGCAGGCAGGCCCAGCTTCACCCGCCTCGGCCACACGAGCTTGGGGTCAGCTTCCTCCTGGGCCGCCTGGACCCCCCCCTCTGCCACCACCTGCTCCCCTTGAGGGGCTCCCCCTTCCGCTTCTCAGCTGCCCAGACTGTTTCCTCCTCGGGCCTCTGAGGGCCTTACACATCCTCTTTTTCTTTTCCTTTTCACGGAAATCAGAACATCGATCCATGAGCAGTTGGACTGGCCGGTCCCCGCAGAGGAGAACCCGCAGCCATCCCTGAGCAGGGCCCTGGGGGCCTTTCCCTGCGGACCAGGGCCTCCCCAGGCCTCCCCAGCGTCCTGCAGGCAGAAAGCGCCCCTGCGGTGTCCGCCATGTGCCGGGCCGCGAGCAGGGGCTGCCGGGGGGCCTGTAGCCAGGCAGGCGTGTGGCAGGCGTGAGGTCACCCCACTCCTCACCCAAGATGACAGCTGATGCCCTGTTTAATAGCGTTTGGTAACTGTGTTTTGTAAGTTCAGATGTGTATTGTTTATTCTCAGAAAACTTTATCACTGAGAAACGAGGAAATTTTTGAGAAGAAACGAGGCTGTTTTGGTCAAACTCCCAAATCCTGAAATCAGGATTCATGGACGATTCCCCACAGTCTCACAGCGAACGGGACCCAATGGAAGGCTTGCGGGCCCTGAGCCCTCCAGGTCCGGGGGCTCCGTGTCCAGGAGGCCCAGGCCGGCTCTGCAGAGCTGGGGAACACCCCGACGGGGGCTGCCCAAGGGGCTGCGAGACCCCCGTTCAGAGGCTGACCCCACAGGAGACCTCCCTGCCGGGGATGGGGGAGCGTGGGGGAGGACGATGTTGGCGGGCGGGACGGGGCACACACGTGCGTGCACGCGTGTCAGTGTGAGCAGGTGGAGAAGCAGCAGGGGAGGCCGGGTGGAAAGGCCCAGAAAAGGGGCCCTGGGGGCAGCAGTGGGGAGGGTCAGGAAGGCGCCAGTGAAAGCCGGGGCCCAGCAGAGAGTGCAAAATCCTCGCGGAGCGGAGCAGGTAGGCGATGGAGGAGGTGGGATTGGCCCCCGGGGCCACTGTGCTGGAGGCTGACGAGGCCTCTGCTGCGGTCAAGCTCCTTAGCAACGTGGACGACTCTCGGGCACCAGGGCAGCTGATGTGCTGCGTGCAGCCCATGGGCCAGGGCTGGGTTCCAGTCCCAGTTTGTCCCCTCAGCCAAGGGCCCTTGTGCAGTGCACAACATGCACAACTGCACTCGGGCGGCAGGAAGCAATGTTGCCTGGCCTGCCGCACACGAGGCTGACCAGCAGCTGGACGTGCACGGGGATGTGGCCAAGAGCTGATGGCACAGAGACACCCCCCCCACCCCCGCCGGCTGTCCAGGCTTGGGACACGGGAGCCCTGTCCAGCTGTGAGGGTCATGGGGAAGCCAAGGGGCAGATTCCAGGGCCCAGTGTACCGAGTTGGGGCCTGAGGGAGGAGCTGGGCATCTAGGGTTTGTTAACAAGTGCCGCAGGAGCATCAGGGTCCGAGGTCTGGAGAAATATTCAGCCTCGGGCTTGGTGGGAACACGGAACACGGGCACAGAGAGCGCACGAGCGACCAGGGGCACACAGCCTGGGCCACGTTCCCCACCCCGTCATCCTTTCCCTGACCTCTCCATGTGTCAGTCTTTGCAAACTGCTCCAAGTTCTATTTTGGAACAAGATAAAAGACTGAACTAACACTTCGAGGCAACACCCGTCACACAGAGAACTCGTGCTCCGGAGGCCACCTGACACCCCACCACCACCACCAGGGTTTGCTGATTGTCTGCAAGTGACTCCTTTACCAGGAGCCAACCCCACATCCCAGTCCTGTCCCCAAACCCAGAAGGGCTGAGAAGCAGATGGTAAATTCAGACAGACACGGATTTTGGACCTTGTTCCGCGATCCTCAGGGACCAACCCCTCCCACACGCTCTCGTGCACCTGAAATGCCCCGTAAAGTCCCTGGAGCCCGGACCTGTGCCGACAGCCTCAGCGCTGTCCAGCTGCTGTCCAGACCTTACGAGGCCACAGGCAGATTCCCAGTGGCCCCCTCGGTCCTCCCATGTCCATGGTGGCAGCTGCAACGTGCAGATGCCCAAGCGAACTGATGGGGTCTCTGGTGACCCCTCTTCCTCTCATGCTGCACCCCGACAAATCTGTGGGCTCAAGAGTAGAGACCCACCCAGAGCCCAGGCGCCATGCCCCCCCCAGCGGCAGCTGCGCACATTCAAGCCGCCACCACTTCCCCAGTGACAGCTGCGCGGCCTTGAAGTTATTGGTCTGCTGCTGCCTCTGCCCACTGGGCCGCTCCACACGAGGTGGCTTGGCGGGGGGGGGGGGGGGGGGAACACGTACAGCCACAGCACCGGCTCCGTGGACGGCACGGCCCCTCGTGGGCCTGGGGCCGGCCCACCGGGGGTGGCTTGGCGGGGGGGGGGGGCCGGGCACAAAACCCAGGCGCCTCTTGTCCCTCCCCTTTCCTTCCTGAATAGTTAGGGGAGCCAGCAAGCAGGGAGTGCCCAGTGTGGCGGAGCTTAGGGCAGAGCACTCCTCTGCCCCCAGTCTGCGGGACTTGGTGGCAGTGGCCCCAAGATGAGACGGTGACTTTGCTCTGGGAGAGCTTTTCTTGGTCAATCTGGGGAATGGTGCTCACAAGCCTCCTTTCCCAGAAATGTCGTCCGTTAAGTTTGTGTGAGCAGTCAGTTAACGGGGTGGCCCGACCACGCCACTCCCCGCTGTCTGCGCTCTGCCGCTGAGCACCCACCAAAGGCATCTTCCCCAAAACCAGGAATCATTGCGGGGAAAGACCTCCTCCTGTTAACAGGCCGACAGCGAAGCCCCAAAGCTGGGACGTTTATGCATCGAAATCTTTGAAACAAAAGGTCAGGAAGCTGGTCCCCCCAAATTACCGAGTGCAGTTGGAGGGAGACCCCTGCCCCATGAGCCCAAGAGGGGAGCTTCTGGTCTCCAGGCTCCAGGCTCCCATGATTGTGGGAGAAGTGATTATCACAGCATCTGAAAGGTCAGAAACCAGACGAAGGGCAGTAAAGTTTGACGGTAAGAGAAGCTTTACCAGCACAGTGAGCGTTTGGCCAAAGCTGGAAATGACTGCATCCTTCCACACAACTTACTAAATTTTGATTTCAGTACCGGAACCCAAAGAGGCAGAGACATTTTGAGCAGGAGACAGAAGCAGCTTTAAAGGTCAACCTTCAAATTTAGTGTTAACAAAAATAGGAAATCAAAAGCGTTTTCTTCGATCTGAAATAAAGGCGGAGCCCACAAGCCCTTGGCATGTTTGGGAGACGCCCGTCTTCTCCGGGCAGCTCTCGGCCTCCCAGGCCGCGCACCCACCCCCCCCCGCCCCAGCGAGACGCAGGTCACAGCTTATCAACCAGCAGGGGTGGAGGGGACTGGGGCGCAGGGCCACAGGGACTGTCCTGCAAGGAGGCCGTGGCGTCTGCCAGCCTGGGGGCCGGGGACCACTGACAGGTGAACAGGCAGAGAATCAGTGGGAAAACTTTGCGGGGATATTAAATCCTTGGGGGGGGGGTCAAAAAATATGCATAAAAATATGAATGATAACATGAGGCAGAATAACAGAGACCAACTTAGATCATATGTATAATCTCTATAAAAATGTTTGGTGTACAAGTATAAAGGAAAGCCAAATCACGTTTAAGAATCTTCAAAGATTTGCCTGTATTTAGAACGTCAAAAACAATTCTAACTTGAGATTACTTCTCAGCTTTTGAGAACGAATGGAAAGCTGAATGTTAACTCTGCAATTTCACAATTTCACAAATAGGAAAATATCCAGATTGACATCCAATTAAGTCCAGAAAAACGTCACCTTTGGTTCAGATGTGAAACATATAGTGATTATGAGGAAAAGAAAACTGTATGAGGAACCAAAAGTCTCCTGCTTCCCGTGGACCTGGGTCAGAGGAAAGGTTCTCTCATGACAGACGTGTGACACGGGGACAGAAGACACGGGCCAGCAGCTGGCAGTGCCGAGATGTAATTGCTTTGCTATGCAAACTTCTTACAACTTTAATATTGACTGCTTTGATTTCTAATAATAAAGTTATAACTATGGAATTATTGGTCCAAAGCGCTTTCTGTGATGGAGCTGTTTGGTTTCTGCTCAACATGGACTGGCTCTTATTATAACGTTTGGTCATAAGCCATTTATTTGGCCAGAAGGTATTTTTCTGTCCATCTGGTCAAAGCCCTGATGGGCCCAGACAGTGACCTGCCCTGCCAGGTCCCTCATGCCTTTGTCGCTCCCCACCCCATGATGACCCTGGTTCCAGCAGATCCTGGGCAAGGCCAGCTATGAGCCGAGATGCGCACAGAACACGTGTGTGGCTACAACACACCATGTGGCACCTGCAGCAGGGACCTGGGCCTGGAGATGGCCAAGGAGGGTTTGGGAATGAGAGAAGGGGGAGGGAGGGAAGACCACCCAGGTCTGTGGTCCAGAGCCCCTACCCTGAGGTTTGCCCGGTCCTGGCCAGGAGGGGAGAGGAGCCCCTACTGATGGTCCCAGAGTTTGGGATCCAGACATGAGATATGAGAGGGCTTCCCACGCTGGGCCAGGAGGGCTGGGAAGCACAGTGAGCCCAGAGGAAGGTGGAGGCCGGAATCCGGGCCAAGGTCCAAGCTCCATCTCCCAGACCACCCTGCGAGCTTCCTCCCACCGGCACCTCTGTACCCATCAGCCATCGCCGTGTAACAAACATCCCAAACTCCGCAACTTCAGACAACAACCACTTTATTGTTTCTTATGATTCTGGTGCTCACTGGGCTCAACTATAGCTATCACTGGGGTCTCTCGTGGGGCTGCAGTCAGGTGACAGCTGTGCTGGGATGCCCACAACAGCCTTAGCCACCCATCAGGGCTCTGCAGGGGGCTGGACCGAGGGACATTCTGTGTGTCTCTGTCTGCCCCCACCCGCCCCCATTTCTCTCTCTCTCTCTCTCTCTCTCTCTCTCTCTCTCTCTCTCACACACACACACACACACACACACACACACACACACACACACACACACTCCTGGTTGTCTCCTCAGAATTAACACACACACACACACACACACACACACACACACACACACACACACACACACACACTCCTGGTTGTCTCCTCAGAATTAACAGTGGCATCAGGACCCCATGGGCAGTGTCCCTGAGGCACCTGCTGGCCCTGATGGTGAAAGGCCCTCGCCACCCTCCTGGGCCACAGACCCCCTGCCTGGCCTGGGGACGAGTGTGGACGCCTCTGGTGACCCTCAGGCTAGGAGGTTCTGCTCTGGAACAACTGGTCCCTGAGCAGTTTCTCTTTTTATCTAAAAGTGGAGGGTGTCCTTTTGGTTTGGGAACAAAAAGTCGCCTTTCGTAAGTGCTTGGTTTACAATCGTTTGCTAAAATTAAACCCTGTTCAGCATTTTTAGACTCAGTAATTTTCAACTCAGGCCATGTGATAAGTAACTTGTTTTATTAGTTAAAAGAAAAAACTTGTCATATTTGTGCACGGGTTCCATTAGACTTTGCCCGTGTGGCACCGGCTCTCAGGGGACAAGGTGAGAACAGCCTCTGTGTGCATCAGGGCCGGGCCCTCGGGCGGCAGCAGGAGACCCACTCTACCCCCCTGACCGCGGGGTGCCAGCAGAGCCGGCAGGCCAGGCGGCTGGGAGAGGACCCTCGAGGGCATGGACAGCAAGCGGCTGGGAGCCCGGGAAGTGCCCCCGGTTCACGTCCACATCTGCTGAGCCAGGGCCACAGCAGGCCCTGGAGACACTGTGAGCCGGGAGGCATGTGGCCCGGCCCCCCGGGGTGGGAGCGGGTAGAGGCAGTAACAGGAGCACCCAGCCGCTGTGCGGGGCGCCCGACACGACGGTCCCCAGGCCAGGTGAGTTATCACCTCCCTTCAGCGACGGGGACCCCGAGGCACAGAGCGGGGCCTGCCCGAGGGCACACGGCCAGTTGATGGGGCAGGTGTTCAGGCCTCCCGACACGACAGTCCCCAGGCCAGGTGAGTTATCACCTCCCTTCAGCGACGGGGACCCCGAGGCACAGAGCGGGGCCTGCCCGAGGGCACACGGCCAGTTGATGGGGCAGGTGTTCAGGCCGCCTGGCTCAAGACCCGTGATCCTACTCCCAGGTGGTCGGTTAATAAGAGGGGTGGGGCCGGCGGGGATTAGAGCAGCACGTAGGGCCCCAACCTGGAAGTGAGGGCGGATGAGACCCGCCACTTGGCTGAAGTCTGGGGTTAACCTCGTGGGGGAAGGAAGCAGGAAGGAGGTTCCGGAGGTCGAACAGCACGTGGGCAGGGCCACCCAGAGAGCAGTGCAGGTTGTGCACTGCACAATTCCCATCACGGCAATGTCAACGTGCCCCTTGAACTGGGCAGCTGGACCAGGCCAGTAGAGAGCGTGGCAGGGAGGGGAGGCCGTGAGGGTGAGGGGTCGTGAGTGGGGACGTGAGCTGGAGCGCGGGCTTCATTGGCCCCGTCTTTGGAGGAAGGCGCTGGACTCTGCTTCCGTTGGGGCCACGTGAGTCCCTACCACGTGGACTGTTCTGCAGATCTAACTGCAAACCCTGGGGGGAAATAAAATCTACCCACGGCAGTAGATAGTGAAATCCAGCGGGCAGAATTCTGGAGGGCGTCGACCCCTGAACAAGAGAACAGCACAGGATGAGTTCCTCGTTTTATCCCAAGGGCAGCTTGTAGCTGTTGCCTCAGTTGTAGCTGTTCTGAGCAGCCAGATCCCGGAATCCAGGGCAACCACAGCCTCTGAAAAGTGAGGGAGGAATCCGAAAGGGGGGCCTTCAAACTCGGCCCCAATCCCCACCAGTCCCTGCAGAGGCAAGAGCGAGGCTCAGAGCAGCCCCACCGAGGATGAGCTCCTGAACTGGGTTTGGAGCTGCCACCCCAAGGGCAGGGTTTGTAGTCTGAGGTCAACCCTTGAGCTGCTGCTGAAACAAATGAATGGGAACGTGAAATCCAGAGTCTCCGGCTGGGCGGGCACCTGGCCGGCCTTCGTAAGATCCTCCACCACAAGGAAGCAGCAGGGGTGACACCGGAGGCCAGGTGACTTCCGCCCTCTCCTCTGTCTCACGTGGTCACCCACAGACCCAGTCACTGTGTGTGCGGGAGTCCAGGCCACGGGAGCCCACGCATGGGTGACCTGCCATTCGCCCAGCCAGGCCCCAGCCCACAGCCATCACTGCTGGCCAGGCGTGCGGGGAAGGCATCTCAGACCAGTCCAGGCTCCGTCTTCCAGCTGAAGCGCCGGACGCCATGGAGAGGGGCAAGTGGTCCCCGCAATACCCTGTGTAAACTGCTCACCCACAGAAACTGTGCAGACATAATAACTCACTATTATTATTGTGTTTTTTTAAATTGGAGTAGAGCTGATTTACAATGTTGTGTTAGTTTCAGATGTACAGCAAAGTGATTCAGTCATACCTATAAGTATATATCTATTCTTTTTCAGATTCCTCTCCCTTATAGCTTATTACAAGGTATTGAATATAGTTCCCTGTGCTGTACAGTAGTTGGTCTATTTTATACACAGTAGTGTGCACGTGTTAATCCCAAACTCCTACTGTACCCCTCCCCCATTGTTCTCATCTATCAATGACCACATCTGGGGGTGATTTGTCATGAGGAAGAAGAGAATAACCCAGAACCTCAGGGACCTGCAAGACCACATCACAAGGTCAAACATTCACGCGACTGGAGGGCCCGACAAAGACGAGGGAGACGAGGGGGTAAAAAACATTTGAAGATCAATAGTAAAAAGATTCCCAAATTTGATGAAAGACATCATTTTACAGTTTCAAGAAACTCAAGGAGCCCCAAGCTGGACAAATGCAAAGAACTCGGCCGGGTGAATTACAGTCAACCTCCCGGAATCCTTGAACACGTCTAGTGAGAATGACCCGCTCTGGAGAGGGAAGCGGGTTCAACCTGCCACCTCCTTGCAGCCCCACTGCTGCTGTGGGTCCCAGGGACCCGGATGTTCACGGGCACTTTTAGGGCCAGGCCTGGAAGTGGCCTCCAGGACACGGGTCCACCTTCTAGAGGCCAGAGGTCAGGGCCGGGCCCCACCCAAAGCCCTGGGGAGGCGGGGGAGGCGGGAGGTTGTGGGAAGATGTGGGCTTCCTGAGCGCCCAGAGCAGGACCCGGCGGTGAGCTCAGCTGAGAAGAGGCCGCGTCTCTCCAGCCATAACTTCCTAATCACACCTACCCTGCTGATCTGACCTCTGCACTCAGGGAAATCTCCGTCCATACAGAGTTGCTCCATTTCATTCTCCCCTTTCATCCCCTTTGAAAATTAAAAACCTCTCTAATTTTTGCTGAAAAGCTAACGATCATTTACACAGAGCAGAGTTAAGCCATAAATCTGAAGGTATGCCAGGCTTCTCCGTGGATCGGGGACTTGCCCCTCAAAAGCCCTTTGCTTCCAGACTGCCCTGCAGCATCGCCCAGCCCTCGCCCCACAGACCCCTAATCCAACATCCTTCCTTTGCCCACCAGGGATCAAAATAATTTTTAAAAATCTCATGCTACACCGTGGGTTTTGGTTTTGTCCAGTTCCCGATATTTCAGCAGTGTTGTTTTCTGCCACTGAAGGTGTTTTTGAGCCAGCAACACCGTAGTGACGTTGTCTTCGAAGGAAATACATGCTGAATTTCAAACAACTGACTTATTAAGACATTTGCAGTTTGGAAATAAGGCACCAGCTGCATTTTAACTCTTTGGAGACTTGTGCTCCACGTATAGTAAATGCAGTAACTTCCAGGTCCCCAAGCTGTTCATTTCACCAAAATGACCCGTTTCCTGACCATTTCACTCAACAGAAGCTACTGTTGCCAAGGCCTCCAGGCCTCCAAGGCACAGGTGTGAAGCCATGAGGTAGCAACTTGCAGGTGTCCCCCATCGCCTGGCACCGTCTCAGGCCCCACGGCTCCCGCGGAAGCCACAGCCTGGGGTCAGAAGCGGCCACGTCAGTAAATGACCAAATTACGGGGAAGTCCCTGTAAAGCACACAGCGCTGAACCGATGAGAGGCCACTGATAGTGAACAACGTGCCGGGATCATCACATGCTGGTCCCAAAGCAAGAGCAGGAGCAAGGCTGCAGCAGCTTTAAAACTAGAAACCGAGGGCCTAGCAGTCGCCAGGTGCCCTCCGAGGGCCTAGCAGTCGCCAGGTGCCCTCCGATGGAATGAAGGAAGCACATTTGCCAAGGCCACCGGAGGGCATCTTGCAACTGGCATACACACGTGTGCACAGCGGTGCACAAATACATACGCACTGTGCGCACACACGTCTACATACGTGTATTCACATATAGGCATATACTTTCACGTGCACACACACACCCATACATGCACCGTGATGCGCATGCACACACGTCACACGCACACGAGGACACAGGGCCCAAAGTGACTGCATGAGTTCCTAGGTTAAAACATAGACAACATCTGGGAAGAGAAAGAAAATTTCTAGAAAATATGTTAGAATCCTGTAGACTTGGACTCGCCAAGTCTACATACGATTTCTCACTTGGCCTGCGGCCCCCCTTTCCCAGCATGGAAACCCCCCGGGAGGAGGGCTGGCGGGTCAATGACACGTCTACACAGGAGAGAGTCAGCTGTCAATTCTGCAGTGAAATCAGCTGTATGGACCAGCCAGTGGGAGCGACTCTGACCCTGTGAGGCCCCCAGACGGCCCGTGGAACCGGTCACCACTCAGGAGAGGTCGGGACGTCCACCGGACACAAAGGAAGAGGCTCCCGTTCTGCACACGCAGGGCCCGCCGTGCAGTGTGCCCTGCACTCTCCCACAGCCACGGCAGGCGGAGGCTCCGACAGGTGGGCGCGTGCCCTGCCCCGTCACAGAGGTGGCCAAGCACACACCACGCTGGACCCAGGTGCGCCCGCTTCAGAGCCTGCTGCTGGGGACCTGATGCTGGGAGGAGCAGAGATCTGGGCGGCTCCCCGGATCACTTCCGGCTACATCTCCGCACCAGCTGCTGAGTCACAGCTAGTCTGCCCCACGCGCATTGACTCGGTAAAAGCATTTCTATCCAGATCCCTCCGGCTCCCCGGCCTTGTAGACAGAGCCAGCGACGAAGGCTGTGTAGACCAACCTGGGCAGGCCGTGGGCTCCTGGCCCAGCACAACCGCACTGGGGGTCAGGTCTTTTCCTTTAGGGGAAGCTCACAGGTGCCTCCTTTGCTCACGTCCTCAGGGGGCTTGGTCTGATTTTGTGCAGAATCAAACCTCCAGGACTTCTGAGGGCCTAAGGCTTCTGCTGTCCCTGGACACGGAAAATCTGACCTGGAGCCTGGCCACGCTTGCTCTTCTGGCAGAAAGGAGACTAGGAACGTCGGCCTCCATTTCCGGGAGCCCGAGGACACCTCATGTAGGGCCGCCCCTGCTCACCCTCAGCCCAGATCACACACGGGCCAAGGCCCAGGCCACCATGTCCCCCGCTGTGCCGGCTAACACTGCCCAGGGATTCCATTCTGCTGGGTGTCAGCTGCTGGAAGGCTCCCTCTTTGGACTCTGAGGGTCACTTCCAGCGGAGGTCCAGGACCCCAGCCATTACTAATATTCTCTGCAGTTTTTCTCATTTTTCTGCTGCGGTTTTACGTGGATCTGGTCAGGCCAGGGCTGGGGGCCGAGCCAGGGTGGGCACGGCTGCAAGAGCGGCCTCTGCACTCCCCGAGTCTGGGTTCTATGGCAGGTGAGTCAGACGTGATGGTTTTCAATGGCCACTGATCTTTCCTAATTTTATAGACTGTTTAGGGTTCACACAGGCCGGTGATTGCTCGCAGGGTCAATGATGTGAGTCGATACCATAAACTGTGCCCATGAGGGATTCTCCCCCCTTCCCCCCAACCATCCCCGCAGACCCCGCGTGGCCCTCCCTTCTGTTTTCCCAACAGCATTAACAGCGAGCAAGGGGACACTGCCGCCAGTATTTTCTGAGCTGCAAAGGCGCTTTCCAAGCGCAAGCCTGGGAGCCGCTGGGAGCCGGGCCTCTGGAGAGGCCGGGAAGAGCCCCGGGGCTCACTCAGGCTGCCGAACCCTGGCTGGTCGAGGGGTGCAGATACGCCTGCAGGAGGGAGGGGCTCATCCTGTCGGGCGGAGAAGACGTCCGTCTCCCAGCCCCTGCCCAGCCCGCGGAGCCGCCAGCCGGCGCTCACTAGTACACCCATCTCTCACCCAAGCTTCTGGGTGTGATGAAGAATTCGGGTTAGCAAGCTAGGTGAGGGGAGGGCGTTTGGAAGTGACACCATGATTGATGCTGCTAATAAGCCTTCAGCCGGGAGAGTTCCAGCCCCCACCCAACGCATGCCCCCCCCCCCCCCCCCGCCCCCGCCCAAGCCTTCTCTAAGTCAAGAGGCGTGAATCCGCACCCGCTGGCGGCTGCGAGGCCCACCCCCCTGCGTTCCTTCCCCAGCGCAGGCAGGGGGCAGCCAGCCCGGCCCGTGCCGAGGCGGCGTGGCCCTGTGTCTCTGGAGGGCGGCTGCAGGCCTGCCTTCCAAGACTGGCTCTTTCTCCTCCCACCCCTCCCTCGACCCTCCCTCTCCCCAAATTCACATCCCTAAATCAAAGGGAAAAGAGTGCAACTGCTCCTCATGCACACCCCTCGAACACGACCCCATCTGCCTCCGTCTGCGTCTGCGGGGTTTTCTTTCCACTTTTTCTTCCCCTCGGGGAAGGCGCGTCCATGGCGGTCGATGGCCGGGCAGTGGTGGCGCGGCCCCGCTGAGGCTGCTCCGTGGTGCAGACCCAGCGGCCACGCTGCTCGTGACTCGGTCCCCGTTTCTCCCGTGAGCGACTGTAAAAGCAGCCCCACTTTTGGGCTTCCCTGGTGGCGCAGTGGTTGAGAGTCCGCCTGCCGAATGCAGGGGACACGGGTTCGTGCCCCGGTCTGGGAAGATCCCACATGCCGCGGAGTGGCTGGGCCCGTGAGCCATGGCCACT
>NW_006790887.1:533566-537086 GCF_000442215.2 Lipotes vexillifer | reverse complement strand
AAAAAAAAAAAAAAAAAGCAGCCCCACTTTAGAGTAGTTCCCGTTAAGACACAACACATTTCATTCTAGGAGGGAAATGTGTCCAAATGACTAAAGGGTTTTTTCTTTTTAATTCATTGTAGGTAAGCACCTTTTCAGAATGTGACAGCAGAGGTCACAGAGCAGGTCACCCAAAAGTGTCCTAAAAACTAAGGTAGGGGATTGGGCAGCAAAAGCGCAGGAGTCCAGCCGGGGGGGTGCTCACTTGGGGAGAGATTCAAGCTGTTCCAGCAGCAGGGACACGGGGGATGTGGGCAGACCTGTGGGTCAGAGCAGGGCGCCTGCTCCAACAGGGAACAGGCTTGGAGGGGAGCTCGAACCCGCATGCAGGCTTGGCATCAGGCTAAGGACTTAGAGTTTTCCTGGAGCCATCGGGAGCTGTTAAGGGGTCTACCCAGAGACGACTGACACAGTAAACAAAGTGGCCTTGTGGGGCTGAGCCATCTTGACAAAGAAGCAACATGGGTGGCCAGGTGGCCCACAGCTGAAAGGCTGGCGTGTCCCTCCCGCAAGCCACCGGCGCCCCAACCTGGGCGGTCCTCTCCTGACTGCCTTCCTCTGGGCCACCAAGACCCCCAAGGCCTTCACACATCTACCCTGCCTGGGATGCCCTTGACCTCTACTGATTTATCTTCCTCTGCTCCAATATCGTTCCGGATAGCACAAATTGAATTATTTCACTATACTGACAACTCTGCTCCCGGACTCACAGCAAGCCATCTACCCCTGGTTCCTGGGAGGGTGGTCGCGTCTTGGGAAGCTCCTGGGGATCCAGGCAGGGGGACTCATCTTCACTCGTGTGAGAAGTCTTGTCGAGTGTGGTCCTTTCTCACAGAGGGGCTGGTGGGAGATTGATGGATCGTGCTACGGGAAAGATGCAAACACATCTGTCGATCGAATTACAGCGACAAATAAAACAATGTGTGTGGGACCCTGTGCAGATTGAACAGCGTTACCTGCGTCTATGGGGTGTTGTGATGTGGATAGAGATTCTGGGAACGGCTTCAGGCATCCACCACAGGCACTGTTTCCCTTTTTCCAAATTGGCTACATTTCACCCAGAAAGCCTCCACATCGGCTGCTGATGCTACACACGCGCTGGCCGAGCGTCCATCCTCGCCCGAACTTACCCTTGACCTGCAGCTACACGTGACTTTTCCACCTAAAACCCGCCACACCCCCGACTCTATGTGGCAAAACTGAATAAGAAACCCTCCACATCGGCTGCTGATGCTACACACGCGCTGGCCGAGCGTCCATCCTCGCCCGAACTTACCCTTGACCTGCAGCTACACGTGACTTTTCCACCTAACCCCCGCCACCCCCCCGACTCTATGTGGCAAAACTGAATATCTTCCCCGTGAGCCCCCTGTTTGCCTCCAAAATAGAGGACACCCACAGAAAGTCTTCCTGGACTTTCCTCCCTGTCCCCCCAACCTCCTCATTGCCCCCCATCCTAAATTCCTCCAGACCCCCTCCCTCCATCCGCACGCCGTCGCCTGGGGCCACCCTCTCGCAGCTTCTCCTGTGTTTACGGGACAGCCCGCCCCTCACCGTCTCCCTCGGCCCCTCATTCACGTCCACGCCACCATGGCTCCATCTTTCCAAGGGCAAATCTGATGGTGTCACTTCAGCCGCCAGCGGCTCCCCATCCCCTGATAAATGCATCCAAGGCCCTCTACACCCTTCCTGCCGCCCTTCTGCCGGCCCTCACCCCCCACCCTGGGGCAGGCTGTGCTCTGGTCGTGCTCCACTCCTGCAGCTCACGGACCACCCCCCCTTCTTCCACGCTGTTTCTATGAGGGCGGCGCCCCCCCGCTCCCTCCAGGAACCCCTTGCTGATCCTTAAAGACGGGCTCAGTGTGGGGACCTCAGCCTCCCAGCCCCTGACGCTCGCCAGCCGACCACTCGTGCATCCCTCCCCACAGCGCTGTCCTGGGTTTCTTTACACCTCTCCCCGCACGAGACTGTAAACTGCCTTATGGCAGGATATTCCCATTCTTCTCGGCATCCTCAGAGCCTGCACGTGTGTCAGGCGGTCAGTGAATGTCTGTCGAATGCGGGAAACCACGAGTTCTTCCCCTTCCCCTGGCTCTGACATCCACCATCTTTACAATTCTTATTATTTCTATCTTGCCTTGTTCCAGAGGGATCTAAGGATAATTTGATCAAAACTTCACAAAGACCCATTTCCCAGGACTCCTGGATTAGCTAAGAGATCCAGAGGCTTAAAATTATAAATTCATCCATTCAACCAACAAATATGTATTCAGCTGTAAGTGCCAGGAATGCGTCCAGCTCCACGTCCAGCTTCACCCGAGACATCCTCAGGAAACTCAGGTTTTCTCATTGATTACAGGAGGTTTGGGTACGAGCAAAATCTACCCATGGTTTGTATATGATCCCAGGAGGAAGGTGGCAAGAAGTCTCTTATCCATTCCTTGGAGAAGAGCTGCTGAAGACACCGGTTCTGTTCATCCCCACCTTGAATCCTGAGAACACTTTCCAAGGAGTTAGTCCGTCCCAGACGGCAAGCTTCCACAGAGACTTTCACAACTCCAGCCAAGCGGAAGTGATGGGAGGGTCCTGGCGACCACCCGCCAGCTCCAGCATCCAGGACTCAGATTTATCCCCGGTAAAAAGACGTAGGCCTGGATGGGAGGCCGTCAAAGATCTTCCCATCTCTGGAATTCCGGGATTCTGAAACTCTGTTCCACAGGAGAGGGCAGGGGAGCCCATTTGGGTGGAGCTGCATGTCTTAAAGAAAACCAGCTAAGAGGGATGGGCGTGGCTTCTTGGAAGAGACCACCGTACAGGAGGGTCCAGGGAGGGGGTTGAGGGAGCAGAGGTCTCGAAGGACCCCGCCGACAGTTTCTGCTTTGTCCGTCCACTCACTCAACAAACGTTTGTTGGGGTACTTACCTGAAAGACACTGTATGGACAGAGGCACACAGCAGCCGTGAGCAAGGTGGGCAAAATCCTGCCATGTCACACTCAAGCACGGGGCAGGGAGAGTCGTTTACGAGGCTGTGACGAAGCTGTGGAGGGGCCGGAGCAGGTGGGGAGGCTGGGGCGATGGTGGACGAGGAGGAAGGATGTGGCCGAGCCCACCTGGGGAACAGGGACAGCTTCCCAGACGGAGGGCGGGCCAGGTGTCAGGACCCAGAGGTGGGATGGGAGGTGGCCCCTGAAGGGGACGGTGCAGGTGCTGGGACGTGGTCAGACACAGGACCACCCTGACCGTGGAGCTGCTGGCCAGGCGGTGGGCGCGGTGGGAGAGCAACGAGCAGGGGATTCCAGCACGAATGTCAGTGTTTTGGCTTCAGCAGCTCAGCGGACGGGATGAGCTGCTGCAGGATGCCAGGGCCTAGAACAGTCTAGGAGGCCACTTACCTCAGAGACAAAGAGCCTCCTCAGGCGCTTCAGGTATTTTTTTTAAAGACAACCCAATTCTTTTTTTTTTTTTTTTTTTTTTTTTTTT
>NW_006790887.1:528382-533380 GCF_000442215.2 Lipotes vexillifer | reverse complement strand
CTCTCACTGCTGTGGCCTCTCCCGTTGCGGAGCACAGGCTCCGGACGCGCAGGCTCAGCGGCCATGGCTCACGGGCCCAGCCGCTCCACGGCATGTGGGGTCTTCCCGGACCGGGGCACGAACCCATGTCCCCTGCATCGGCAGACGGACTCTCAACCACTGCGCCACCAGGGAAGCCCGACAACCCAATTCTTAAAAAATATTTATTTATTTATTTGCCTGCGCCGGGTGTCAGCTGCAGCATGTGGGCTCTAGTTCCCTGAGCAGGGATCGAAAACCCGGGCCCCCTGCATTGGGAGCGTGGTGTCTCACCCACTGGACCACCAGGGAAGTCCCCCCAGGCTCTTTTCCCACGAAAAGGCTGCCATATTCCCAGCTTTTTCGCTCTCTGTGGGATCCGCCCTCGAGGAGAAAGTCAGGCAAAGTTGGTGTTGGGTGGCCACCTCTTCCTCCTGTGGCCGGATGTACAGATGGCACAGGGAAGGCGGGAAGCCGGGACAGGTTGGAACCAGTCGGCCAGTCCTGCTTGCCCCGTCTCATCCCAGGTTGCACCCTGCGTCCCGGGTTCTCCACCGTCAGGACCCCGGAGGCTCTGGCCCCGGCATGCCCCTGCAGCTCCTTGGCCTCTTCCTAACAGGGATGTGGTCGCACCTGGAGGGGCACCCACGTGGGACCAGCCCTGACAGGAGAGAAACAGGGGGCCTCTGGGCTTGAGCACGGTAAGCAGACAGCACACCCCCGTGGGCCCAGGGCCTCCCCCACAGGCAGAGGCGGGCCAGGACCACGGAGCCAGGGAGGGCCCGCAGTCCCACACCAGGCGCCCGCTCAGGTGGGCCATTTCTGCCGTGAGACGTCAGCTGACCATTGCCTTAACAACCTCAAGGACACCTCCCAGCTCATCTTCTGCCCCTGGGCCCAGGACTGGAGGCTCAGCAACTGCAATACTAGTAAATTTCACGTTGATCCTTAGCAAAATTCTAAAGCACTTGATTAAATGACAGACTGGGAGTATCCATGTTATTAAAAAATACGCAGCATTTTATGAGCCCAGTGTTGCCTGATACCAGAACCAGGCAAAGACACCACAAGACAAGCAAACTACATAGCGACGTCTCGTGTGAATATGGACGCACAAATTCTGAACAAAACACCAGCAGACTGAATCCAGCAACATGTAAGAATTATGCACCATGACCAAGTGGGATTTATCCCAGGGATGCAAGAGTGGTTGAAATCTGAAAATCAATTAAGGTAATACATCAAATCAATAGAATAAAAAGTAAAAATGACGCGACCATCTCAACACACACAGAAGGAGCACTTGACAGACCCGAGACCTCTTCATGATAAAACACTCAGCAAACCAGGAATAGAAGGGAAATCCCTCAACCTGACAAAGGGCATCTAAAGGAAAACCCACAGCTAATGTCACACTTCATCGTGCAAGTCTGAACGCTTTCCCCATAAGATCGTGAAGACAAATGTCGACTCTCACCTGCCCATTCATAAATGTGCTGGGAGCTCTACCCAGGGCAGTAAGGCAGGAACAGGAAATAAAAGACGTCCGCGTGGGAAAGGTGACGTGATACGGTTTGTACAAAATCCCAAGGAATCCGCTAAAAAACTATCACAGCTAATAAGTTCAGCAAAAGAATACGATACAGGTCAATACATAAAAATCAATTGTATTTCTATACACTTGCAATGAGCAATCGAAAACATGAAATTATGAAAACAGTTACATTCACAATAACATCAAGAAAAGTAAATTACTTATGAATAAATTTAACAGATGAAACATAGACTCTGAAAACAACAAAGTATTGTTGAGAGAGATGGAGCTCTAAATAAATGGAAAGACATCCCATGTTCATGAATTGGAAGACATAACACCGGTAAGACGGAAGTATTCCCCAGGCTGATTGGCAGATGCACCTCAATCCCTACCAGAATCCCAGCTGACTTCCTTATGGAAATTGAGAACCTGCTGGAGCAAGGGTTGAACTGGGGTGTGCACGGAGTCCCGCACAGTTCTGAGGCCAGAAGTCTGCGGTCGGGTGGGTGAGTCGCACTCCCTCTGCAGCTCTGAGGGGAGAGGCTTCCTTGCCTCTGTGGTCGTGGCAGGCTCACAGATGCATCTCCACAGTCCCTGTCGCCATCGCCAGGTGTCCCCTGCAGGTCTGCATCTCCACTTTCCACTACGGATGACTGTATCGGACTGGGCCCTCCTCCAGGATGCCCCGCTCTTAACTCAGTGATAACTGCAGGGACCCTGCTTCCAAGTACAGGGTCAGGACTTTAACATATATTGGGGGGGGCACAAAATCCAGCCCCCAACTGGCCACAGGAATTTGCCTTTACAACGTGTTTTACTGAATTCTCCTCTGTCCTCACAGGCACCTGTGGGAGGGAGGCTGCGTCACCACGAAGCACCCGCCCTTCCACTGGCTGCGGTCCTGTTTTGTCCTGCTTTGTTTGCCTCACCTTCGCGGATCTCTTTGTGCTTAACTTTTCGAGTTTTTCTTTTTTTTTCATCAAACAATGTTCATTGTACCAACATCGAGGATCACACATGCATTTTGAAGGGTCTACTCCCTACTTTGTATTGGAACTTGGGCCTGGAATGTGCCCTAGGACGGATGTTTCAAGAATTAAGTGCCACCCTAAGGTGGAGGGAAGACGCCACTCCTCCCACTGTGGCCAGAGCAGCGAGGGCGTCAGGAGCACCGGGTGTTTGGATGAGAGCGGGGACCACCCGGGCTTGCAGGATCAGATGAAGGGAGGCAGCACCCTCAGTTCTATCAGCCCTCTGGGAGGTCTTCAGCAGAGGCGGGGCCTCCCCACTCTGGTCACCTCATTTTACTGCCTTTATTGCTCCGTGTCTGCTGTCCTGGGGAGGGGGGGGACCCTGCCCGCATCACCTGCGCATTTCCTGCCCCCAGCACACACTGGGAACATTTACAGATGCTCCATAAAAGTATCTGTGGACTGACAGCTCACAAGCGTGGAACGATGCTGATAACAATGTGCCTCGTCCATGACCACAGAGATGCTCTGATTGACAGCTCCCAGTGGGCTTTCCTCCCAGGAGGACCGGGTGCTTCTCCAGAAGCCGGTTCAGCCCCACCCCTCCTGGTGGTCACCTTGCCCCGGTAGGGGGTGGGGTGAGCTTTGAGTTCCTCTCAGGCTCCAGAGCAGCCGAGACTGGCCTCCTGTGAACTCCTCTCCGGTTCGCAGGCAGCTGCGAGCTCTCCCCAGGGAGCGTCTAGAATGGGCCTCCCCTCCCACCGTGTCCCGAGATGCTGGGACCACAGGTGACACCGGTTCAGGCCCTGAGAGCAGCCGGCCCCAGGGAACAGAAGGAGACAGCCCTCCAGGACCGTCCACCCTGGAGCTCGGACAGGAGGGTGTGGCGGGGAAAATGGGGCAAAGGGACCTATGACAAAGGCTAGGCCGCTGGCCCCAAATGTGGAGGGGACGTGAGCCCCCAGCTCGACTCGGGAGCTACAAAGAACCAGAGCTTTAAGAGTTAAAAGGTTTAAAGGTCATTATGCAAAATAGCAGTAAAAAAGCAATAGGAATTTCTAAGCAGCCACAGCTGGAAGGAGCAGAAGAAACCCTCCTTCAATCACCATGGAAATCTCTGCTCATCACACACAATCATATTTAGTTATTAATAGACGTCGGCTAGACTGACATTTTGCACATTCATCCCAATATGCGTCGGGGACACTTCTGGCATTTAGTTTATCATTTTCATCAGTGTCTCCCACGGATTGACCGGCCCGACCCCAAAATCTCACACTGTCACTCATCGTAAGTGAATTTATCAACATGTACAGAATCAGAATATACACATGAGAGTTTTGACTGTTTGCATATGAAATTACTTCATTCTCCACGCTTCAAAAAATTCAATTTTGCATAATAAATGATGATAAGGGCCAGTTGACAATTATATAGGTGGGAAGAGTAGGAAGGAGTGATCGGAATTTCAATAGGCCTGTGAATGCATCTGGGGGTTGGCTAAGTAATCAGCACCCAGGCTCACTCTCTCCATTGTTGGGGGTTAGTACAAAGCCTTCAGCTCCTATTAGAGGCACCCTTTACTTAAACTGCAAATTGGCACAAAGCCTGTTAGTGCTTTCCTCTTGAGACACGTCTCCAACTGACTTAGATGCACAGTCAGCCGGATATTAAAATTAATCAGGCTAGTATCTGAATGCAGAGAAACAGCAGCCTGTCTCAGAAAAATCTTGCAGGGACACACACACACAGACACACACACACACTCCACGGCCAGCCTGCACAAAACACAAAGTCTGCGGTCACCTGCCGGTAGACCCTGCCCATAATACCCTGAGTGATCGGATGTGGAATCATCACATCAAAGAAGGGGGAGCAGAGCTCCTTCTGGGTTTCTCCAAGGGCAGCCAGTCTCCCACCACAGGACAGGGCTGTGCTCAGTCAGAAATGGGATTTTACATCTGATTACAATGGTTTCGGGACAGTGTTGCAATTTGGTTCATTAGGTAGATGTATTCCTTGTGTTCTAACCTAGTTATTGTATCCGTTGAAGGGCCCACAAAAATTTCACTGTCCCCCTGCTGCTCTGCACCCCCTCCACCCATGCCAGGATGAGGCACAAACACGGTAGATCCTCAGCAGCCACCAGAGGTTCCCATCCTGACGGTGGGCGTCTGCCTGCTGGTCCCTTGGACCACGGGGCACACACAACATCCACAGCTGTCGTACAGAGAGGGCTTTGGGAAAAAACTAACTTCAACTGCGATTAAAAAACAAATCCAGGTTGAGAGTCCGCCTGCCGATGCAGGGGACACAGGTTCATGCCCCGGTTCGGGAGGGTCCCACGTGCCGCAGAGCGGCTGGGCCCCTGAGCCATGGCCACTGAGCACGTGCGTCCGGAGCCTGTGCTCCGCAACGGGAGAGGCCACAACAGTGAGAGGCCCGCGTACAGCAAAAAAAAAAAAAAAAAAA
>NW_006790887.1:516113-528238 GCF_000442215.2 Lipotes vexillifer | reverse complement strand
AGAAAAAAAAAAAAAAAAAAAAAAAAAAATCCATATACATCATATGTAATCCTAAGCTGTCCTTCCCATTGAACGTGTGTCATCTGCAGAACTGAGCTGTATGTTCTTGCCTAAAAAAATTCCTCTGTTTTTCCCACTGATGTGTCTGCACATTACAGCCCCTCAAAACGTGTGGCACTTTCTCAGCCGTGATGTTGCAGAGAGCGCTGGGCGTCCATGCACTGTGCATGACCTCAACCCCACCGTCGGAGGGCCTCTTCCCTTTGGGTCTGCGCTCTGGCATCCGTGTTTGATGCCTGCCCTCCTGATTCCTCCCAGACCCTGGGTGGAGTGACTGCCACTGTCATTCTCCGTCGAGGGAAGTGGGAAATGAAGATTCTGGGAGAGGAAGCCCCCCACCGCCAGCCCCTGATGGTCCTCGTGAACCTGCCACCGTCACCCCTCCCACCTCCGGGCGCTCGAGAGACTCCATCCCAAAGAGCGCACCCACCTGGCACGCCTGCAACCTTGGTTTAAAAGGGGGCAAGTCTGGTTTAAACCACCTGCATCTCCTTGGATGTGGGCAGATCGTCACCAAACTCGCCTGATCCGAAATTCTCCCCGGAGAAGTGGGGGGGAACACACTCACCTTCAGGATTTGGCTCTAGATTCATGAAAAAGAAAATGCTACCATTTAAACCCTAAAGAACAAGATGGAATTTATTGGAAACATGGATGACTTAACAACTGGGTGTTAATTCCAGGAATATGGGACAGAACGAGGTGAGGCAAACACAGAACATGATGGAATGTCTCAGAGAGCTTGGGTCTAATCCAGCCTGAGGAAGGGGGTCACATCTCCAGGCACCTGTCAAACCCGAAGGGGCTGAGGTTGTCCCGGTGGCCCTGCAGCAGCTCTCCCACCCTGTACACCAGCCTGGGAAAGGGCGGGCCCCAGTCCCACTGCTGGACAGCTGAGAATCTGGGTAAATCCAAGTTCCTGCTCGGGGGGAAGACCGGCCCCAAGACACTGGACTCCCCCGTAACCTCCTCCCTGCCACCCCTGCCCTGCGACCCCCTCCCAGTTACCCCCTGCGACCCCCTCCCAGGGACGGCTCCCGGTGACCCCCTTGCGCACAAGCCCTCTGTCTGGGGCTGTGTCTCCAGGGTGAACGCTGCTATCCATCTCCCACCCGTGTCCGTCTACACAACACCAAACACCACAACAACCGGAGAGTCTCCCCTTCCATCCTGCACTGCCCTCGGTTGTGGGTTGCAGTGCCCTGCACCCCTAGTTCCCAAACCTCATGACCCTCAAAGTTACCCAGGGTGAATCGTGGTGAATTCTGGAGAAACATGTGAATTGGGCAACTCAGAACAGCACTGGAAAAGCACTGGGGCTCTTGTGAGGGTTTAACCCATGAGGGGAGGAGGGACAACTGCACACAGAGGAGGAGGGGCTTCTGGAGGCTGGAAAGCTCATCCACTCGTCAGAATGGACTCATCAGAGCCATGACTGCACCAGGCGACTCCCTCAGTGGGTGCAGTTGGTACAGAGGGGTGCGGTGGGTGTCAGGGTCTCCGGTGGGGTGCAGGGGTGCAGGGGTGCAGTGGGCGCAGTGCAGCTGTTTTCAAATCACAGACACTGGAAGTCTCGGGACTGAAGGCTGGGGGAAGGGCTGGAAGGCGGGGGCGGGGTGCTGCCCGCTAGGCTCCCCAGGGAGCCGAGCAGGCAGGACATGTACGGGGGTGACCCTGGGGCCAGTGACCCTGAAAGGCAAGGGAGAGGCTGGCTACATTCAGGCTCACTGGAGCCCCCGCCGGCCCAACAGAGAGCGATGGAGCCAGATGGCCCTGCAGAGCTGACAGGCTGGGCCGAGAGGGCGGGGCCACACACACACACGCGTGCACACACACACGCACACAGCTGCGGCCCTGAGGGGCTGAGAACATTCCAGACGGGGCTGGGATGCGCCTGCCTCCCGCAGTGCTTCCTCCACTCGGGAGGGGGTCCCCGCAACCCCCCCCCCCCACCAGCTGCACAGCTAAGAGCCCACCCTCCCCGACCCAGCTCAAGATAGCTTCACCCCGGGGAGGGCTACCCAGAGGTCTCTGGCCTGAGACACCAGGACCAGCTGAGGGCAGGGGCCAGCCCTGATGAAGGGGGCCGTCCACAAAAGCCTGCACACTGAGATATGAAAGGCCTGGCCCTCAGCATCCAGACGCAGAACAGCAAGGCTCATCCACCAAGCAAGACCGGGCCGCTGTGCAAGGGCGCCGGCCGCCCGAGAAGGAGTCTGGAGGGATGGACTCGGAGGCCCCGCTGTGAGATGGCTGGGACCTGCCCAAGCCAGCTGCGAAGAGCCTGACTCTAAAAACCAACGCACATCCAGAGATGCCCAGGCTTGGGGGATTTATTTATGGAACAAAAACTCGAGGCAGAAGAAAACTTCATAGAAAATATAATTAGAATGTCCAGAGAGATAAGAGAAAATATCACAGCCATGGGGGGAAAAAAAGCAAGATGCTATTTAAAACAAAAAAGAACAAAGAGTCAAAAAGAACTCCTGTGAAATAAAAATTTTAATAGAATGTTTGGAAGAAAAAGCTGAGGAATCACCCGAAAAGTAAAACTAAGAGCTGAGAACAGGCGGAAACGGATAGGCAGAGCACGGCCTCAGTCGGGGTCTCAGGAGTGAGGAGGGAGGGCAGCTGCGGAATGAGGCCCAGAGCAGGTCTCCCCGCCGCTCTACCACAGGGCTGCACCCGTGCCCGCACCAGGCGCCACCTGAGCAATAGCCACACAAATTCATTGTCTGAGCCTCCCTCCGAGACGGCCGGTGTGCAGTGCACTCGGAGGGTGCTCTCAGCAGGACCAAGCAGCCTTCCTCTTGCAGCTTCCTTGTGCTCCAGTGCACGTTTGTAGAGGTCGTGACAAACGAACCCTGAGTTAGCAGTGGTTGCACGCGGCAGCTGAGGACACTTGTGACATCATGTCACTCTCAACTTTGAATACGTGTGCAGTTCTAGACCTACCGTGTGTGAACCGCCAGGTCCCTCATGCTGGTGGCCAGACGGCCGTCAGGCAAGAATTGAGAAGAGCTGTATGTTTACAACAAGGCTGAATGACATATAATTGATTGAAGTGCTTTAAAATTAAATAAAATTCGAGATTTTTAAAAATAATTTTGATTTAAAGTTTGTTATATTTATTAATTCTAGTTTGCATGGAGCCTTTCAGATTTAAGAGAGAATTTTAACACTCTGGAACGAAAAGCTTTTTAGCAAACCTGTATAATCTTAATATTTTAAATTTTACATTTACATCCATTTACAGTTTTAACTCAAATTTTATACGCTGAACTATAACTACATTTTGTTTCAGTTCTTTAAATCATAACTGTCAATAGACTATAAGCTCTGTGAAAAATATTATGAAATGATAATTCCTTATTCTGCTGAAATAAAGGGAAGAAAAATAACTCTGTGGAATAAATATGTAACAATTTATAAATGATACTTGCCTCCTAAGTCTCACCCAGAGAGCTCTGGCCCATCAACAGATCATCAGACACACTAAGTAGTAACGATTCATCCCTGACGTTTGCAAACTTCAGTTACAAAAAGCTTAACTGTTGATGTACCCCTTTGGTTTCGGCCAAGATGAAGGTGCATGTCAGGCGGGAGGAGGGAGGATGCTCGGGTCTGTCGGTGTGTGTGGGTCCCCCTCCCTGGCACCCACCCGAACCCCACACTCAGGAGGGGCAGGTCTCAGCTCTGGGCCAGCAGAGGCACAGCCGGGCAGCGGCTGCCCTGTCTCCTTGGAGACCCTGGGGAGGCCTCGCCTCGGGTCTCAGGCGAGGTCCACGTGTTCCTATTTCTCCCCTTCCCTCCCTCCTGCTTTTGTGACACCTGCAGACGTCAAGGGAGCCGACCCAGGGCCTCTGCAAAGCCCTCCAGGAAATGCTCCTCAGAGGCTCTTGGGGGCCACAGAAGTGCCAGGAGCCTCGGCTACTCCTGTCGGACCAGGGTCCAGCGGGGCCGGGGACCCTGCCCTCCCCCACCCCAAGCCTCAGGTGGAGATGGCCGGGGAGTCACCTCATGGGGGGGCAGTGCGCTGACTGCTGCGTCCAGGGGGAGGGGAGGGGGAGGGACAGCCTGCCCTTCCGGCTAAAGCAGCAGAAGGGACCAGGCGCTTCCCTGGACAAACGCGGGGCTGGGGCCTGTGTTCCTCTGCAGAACCAGCGATCCACCAGCTATAGGAGGGGGCGCCGGAGACTCCAGCCCTCCCGGACCCCCGGCAGGCGCGGGGCTGCGGGGCATCCCCGTCCGTGACGAAGCGGCAGCGGCCTCGGCAGCCAGGCTGCCCACGTCGGCTCCCTGCGTCCACAGGAGGGCACGGCCCCGCCAGGCGGGCTCCCTCAGGGAGGAGGGCGCCCCGCTCCGAAGCCCACTTTGGGCCTCAGGAGGCCCAGCACCCGGGGAAGCCGTCGGGGCAGGGGGCGGAGACGCGAGAGCCTGCGGACCGCGCCTGCGCGGCCCGACCCGGTGGCGTGGCCGCTGGCAACCCCGGCGGGCTGAGCAGAGGAGCGCAGAGGCCTGTGCCCGTCAGAGGCCGAGCTGTGTCCCCTCGGAGTCGCGTGCTGGGGTCCTGACCCCAGGACCTCAGGATGTGACTGGGCTCGGAGATGGGGGTCCTTAAAGAGATGATTAAGGTAAAACCGTGGGTCGTGGGTGGGCCCTGATCCCATACGATGGGTGTCCTTCTAAGGAGATCAAGACGCAGACGCGCACAGGGGGACGGCGGTGTGAGGACACGGAGAGAAGGGGGCGCCTACACGGCAAGGAGAGAGGCTCAGGGTGGCACCCGGCGTCCCCTGCAGTCACAGGCCAGCGTGAGAGCAGCACGGGGCTGACCCGGGGCCTGGACGTCACTGTCTGGTCCCAGCGGAAAAGGACTTGGGCGGGGACCCAGGCCAGGTACCCCGGTCCCGGCGAGAACAGGACTTACACCAGGGAGTCCCACAAAACCAATAGAGTTTAACTCCCATTTTGTGGAAACAGAAGTTCTGGAAAGCCTTTCTGCTAACAAATGCCTAGAAAGGTGTTTAAAATGATACAAGCGTTACTCAGTGTTCTGCTGAGGCACGAATGAGGTGAGGACACCTGCAGTGGAGGGAGAGCGATGCAGGAGGTGAGCCGCGCTGAGCCGGATGCACCTGCCAGCCGGGCCCCTCCTGCACCGGCCACTCACGGCCAGAACACGGGCCCGGGCCCCAAAAGACGGAGAGGCCGGGGCGTGAGGTCAATTTGAGGAGATGCTCTAGAAAATGTGCCTGAGCCTCTCCAAATGTCACTGTCACTGAAGGCAGGTAAACAAGCCTGAATGAACTGTTCCAGAAGAAAGGAACCAATGTGCTGATTAGGCATGAAAACTAAGCAAGGCTTCATTGAATCTTTGATTTTAAACAGAACCGCAAGCAAGTTATTGAAATAATTGCACAACTTTAGCTGTGGCTGGATGGCAAGCGTATTGTAAAATTTTAGATTTCCTGCACACAATAATTTTATTGCGGTTACGCAGCACCTTGTCTTAAGAAATACATATTCCAGTATTCAGAAGTGTCATAATGTCCACATCTCACGAATGGTTTAGCCAATTAAAAACTACGCACCTAAAAAAATGGTACAAATGAACTTATCTGCAGAACAGAAATAGAGTCACAGATGTAGAAAACAAACTTATGGTCACCAGTGGGGAAAGGGGAGGAGGGATAAACTGGGAGATTGGGATTGACATGTACACACTAGTACATATAAAATAGATAACCAACAAGGACCTGCTGTAGAGCACAGGGATCTCTGCTCAGTGCTCTGTAGTGACCTATATGGGAAAAGAATCTAAAAAAAAAAAAAGAGTGGACATATGTATGTGTGTTACAGATTCACTTTGATGAACACTTGAAACTATTATAGCACAACATTGTAAATCAACTCTACTCCAACAAAAATTTAAAAAGTAAAGACAAATGAGAGTTAAGCATAAAAAATAATAAAATATAGGGCATCTTTTATAACTTTTTAAAAACCACACACCTGTGAGTAAACACACACATTAGGAAGCGAGAGAACGGAGAGAGAGGTGAAACCAACGGAGTTAGCCCAGGCGAAGGCCATGAACACGGTCTCTCTGCTATTGGGCAGCTTCCCTGTGGGTCTGCAATGTTTCCAAGTTAAAAAATGGAATAAGAGAATACAAACAAATAAATAAAATTTAAAAGAAAGACAGCACATCGGTAGGAGACGATGAAAAGCCAAAGAGACACAGAAGCAGAAGCCACGGGAACCTTGGTAAGAACCAGGGAGGAACTCAGAGAGACTTGACTGTAAAAAGCAATGATCATAATGACCAACTTTTAGGGTAGGCTTGTAAACAAAACGGAATTAAAATGTCAGATGAAAATAACATGGGAGGAGGGCAGGGGCCATCAAAGTGAAGCCATCCCGAGGCCTGTGCGTTCAGAGGAGGGGGCGTCACAGCAGGCGTGTGGGTCAGACATCCTATTACCTGCTACCATCCTATTACATCCTATTACCTTCAGTAATTACCTATTACTGAAGGTAGCTCCAGAAGAACCGGAGTCCTGGAGGCGTTAAAAAGAATAAAGGAACTTGATGGATCCAACAGCAAATAGTGCAGGAGGGGGAAAAAGCAACGAAAGAAACATGATAAATAACACAAAATAAAATTGTAGAGAGAAATCCCAAATCTCAAATTGGAGCTTAAAGAAAACAGATACAGTTTATAAGAACACGTCTAAAATGAAATGGTTTGAAAACCAAAAGTAAAGAAACGCAAAAAATAAACCAGGCATGTGCTGCATAGTGAAGACCGGGGATAAGAACCCCAAGTTTAGAACACGTGTTGCCCGGTCCCCCAAAAAGCACAGAGCCAGCGGGAGATCAGGGTCATTCCCAGAAGAGAGTAAGTTACTAAATCCCCCGAGACCAGAGATGGGGGATCGGGTCGTAAAGAGGCAAGAGACGCTGACAGCACCCACTCCACGAGGGACGGGAAGGGGCCGGAGGAAGGGACCCCGTCTGCACAGACACCAGCTCGCGTCCCTCCGTCCACACTGCACTCCTCTGCAGGTGTTGTCCCCCCACCGCAGGGCCTGCAGGCCAGACGCCAGGCCGTCCTCCTGGCCCAGCAGTGCGACGTCCCCCCAGCTGGGTGTGTCCCGGGCCCTTCTCAACACGCGCAGGACCGGCTCTTGTGTCCCCCGCTAAGGCCACGGCAGCCGCCGAGCTGCTCAGAGCCTGGCCCACGTCCTGGTCCCCGCAGCCCTGGGGCGCTGGGCTGGGCCCGCCTGCAGTCCGACAGGAGCACACGTTCTATGAGAACATCCACAGCACCTCCACACCTTCAACCACCGGATCTGACGCTGGCTCCGGAAACCTGGATGGAGTGGGTGTCAGCCCTGGGGGCCTCCACTCTCCGTGGCGTCCACGCCTCACCTCCAGCCTGCAGTCTGTGCTCTGCGTGGCCAGAGGCAGCAAGGTGAGTATCACTTCTCCAGGCCACAGAGCAGAGAGGTTAACACAAGACCGACCACACACTTCCCACCCTCGTCTCCATGGTGGCCGACAACACCCACCGGCTGCTCAGGCACCGGGACGTCCCCCTGACCCCCTCCACCCTCAGAGGCCGCTTGCCTGGCCCGGGGCCGGCAGCTCCCACGGCAGTCCCCCACTGCCCCCGGACACTAGCTCCACCACCAGGGCCCTATAACCCCCCAGAGGCCGGAGGTGCAGGCAGCGTGGGCACTGGGCTGCACGCCCCACAGACGGGGCAGAGCCGTCCAGCTTTCACGGACCAACACCTGCCTCCTAAACATCCTGGGGGCTCCGGGGGCGAGAACTTCTGTCCTGGAATTTGGACTGAGGCGGACAAGCCAGTGGGAAGCAGGAGACCGAGCACCCGAACTGCAGTGGACGGTCCCAGGGGCAGATGTCACCGGAGGGGTCATCACCCTGCACCCCGTGTTCTGAGAGCAGCTCCAGCTGCGAAGGAGGGAAGGGGAGGCGAGAAACCACCGCCGGCTCTTCCATCAGGGTTTTGCACGGCCGCCTGTTTTCTGGTCTGGAGAATTTCTGAGGATGCCGTAGACATCCTTCTATTCAAAACCTGTGACACGCAGAGGTGACTCCGTGTTGAGGGGGGAAGAGGAAAGAGCGCCGTCTGTGTGTCAGGGCGGAAAACGCCAAGAAGGAGACAAAGGTGAGTGGGGTGAAGGACGCTCTCGTGGCCCAGCGGCTCCGGAGGGGAACTCGGCGGGACGGCCCACAGGGGACGTGGCGGCCCTGCACCCGCGGAGTCTTTGGTCCAAGTGGAGAGCGAGACACACCCTGCTCAGAAAGACCACCCCAGGGGAAGAGAAGTGACAGACACGCCCTGGGCGTCAGAGGAGGGACCACAGACCGCGAGGAATCATGCTGAGGACGGGGAGTCTGGCAGGTCCTAGAAGATTAGCAGGGTTGGGGCCAACGAAGACAAGGCCAAGGCACTAAACAGAGGGCGGGGCCTTCGGGAGGACAGGAAGTGAGCCTGTGAGCTGGTGGGAGAGACAGCCGGGCAAGTCAGGCCGGCCTCTGGGAGGGATGGCGCCGTGTCAGGGGCTCAGCTTTGCCGTCGGCAGTGGCCGGATGGCCTTGGCTATTTGGAGTCCACGCCGTGAGACCCGGGGGCACTTTATTCACATGCCCATCCCCGTGGCCACTTCATTCCAGGGCCCGCTGTGTGGGCAAATCTCAGAGGCCACTGCTGGCAGGTCGTCTGGGCTGCTTGGTCCTCCTCCCATGGGGATGTTGTCCAGCGGCCGCTACTCGGGGGCAGGGGGTCACACCCGGTGTCCACTCACACGTGTTCAGCCACCTTCGCAGCCCAGACTCCTTTTCCCAGTTTCCTGACCTGCCACCCGTGGTCTACGCACATTCAAACCTCAGGCTGCCTCCCCAACAGGTCCTGACAGGTGCGCGGGGGAAGCTCCACCTTCGGCAGCAGCACCTGGAGAGGTGGCCTCTGGGGGCCACCCCTGAGTCGGGCCCTTTGCAGATGTCCCTTTGGGGCCGCGGCACCCACAAGCCACGCGGAAGCATCCAGAACACGCCCGCTTTTTCTTCCTCCTACCAGGCAAGAGCCTACACCGGACCTTGGCCTGTGTGGCTGAGACCCACTGTGTGTATGGGGTCGGGGTAGAGGGCAGCCTCTGAAGCCAGCAGGAGTCGGGAGCAAGGTTCGTGCAGCACCACCCTCGAGATAAGGGGGCAAGTCGGTCCCCACGCTATCTCCCCCGGGTTCCCAGTCTGGCCCCTACTAGAAGCAGAGGGGCTCTGGACAGTGACGGTCAGCAGCGCGCGCGGTCGCTCAGGAAGCGCAGAGCAGGCTGCGGCTTCCAGACTTCAATTTCCTTTTCTCGTTTGTGCTTTGCTCTCATGCGGGAGCCACGCCGTCCATCTGCACTCTGCCCGCTCCCCTTTAAGCCGTCCGTCTCCGCTCTGCCCGCTCCCCTTTAAGACGTGCTTGCGAGTCCTTGCTCTTCCCTGATGGAGGCAACGCAGCCGGACAGGCGGGATGCAGGTCCTGGAGCTTCCCTGGTGACCAGATGTGTGGCCTTGGGCAAGTTACTCCACCTCTCTGTGCTTCAGTTCCTCATGGGCAAAATGGGGATAAGGGTGCTGGAAAGATTAAATAAAATATGCAAGTAACGCACCAGTCAGGGCTCGACTCCAAGTGTCTGTGTCGAACTCTCAGCTGTCCTGAGCCTGCCTGATGGAGGGCTGTCCTGGGAGATGACAAATGGGAGGGGTGGGCTCAGCAAGAGCTGGCTGAGGACTCACCCCGGGGCTGAGCCCCTCGGAGGGACGAGGTGAAACCCAGGTGACCCTCGAGGGCGCCCCAGTGCAGAGAGTGGACCCAGAGAGCCAGAGCGTGGACGGGGCCGAGAGGAGCAGGGGCCGGCGTGGAAAATTAGACCAAGTAATTGCCCCGTCGTGTCCTGAAAGCACGCTGGGCATCTTCGAGACTCCGGCCTCCAGGCAGAACCTCGGCGGCCGCGGGGGCTCTGGCCTCCCCTCCGCTAACCCTGTTCCTCGACGTGAAACGCCCACACAGGTGGCTCCCTCGGGTCCCCAGGTGTCCAGAGGTCCCTGTGAACAGCATGTGGGTAGCTGGCAAATATCTCAGTCATCACTTGCATGTTTAGCTTCATCGATTCAACCAGAAGCAGCCCCGGATGCAGGCTCCCCTGCAGCCAGCCAGAGTCTCTGTCGGAAAGCCTCCCTTTCCTTGTGTCATCAGCTCTGCTAAGAAGACCCTTGGCTGTTCGGGCCACATGCATAAGCCCGCCACACCCAGCCCGTCTTCATACTCCGGGCGTGTCCTGTGCACTCCCCTCGTCTGGGTTGTGGCGTGAGGTGCGATGACCCCGCCCTCCCAGCAATTACCCCGTTGCTCAGTGGCCCCGACAAGCCAGAGTGTCCAAGGAATTAATAAAGCATTAAAAACCACTGGGATCTGGTCAACCAAAGAGAATCACTAGTCCCTGGAAGCGGCACTGAGTTCACCTCACGCAAAAGCGGAGGCACTTCTGGCTTTGTTTCTGTTTCAGCTAAAGTGTCACCTCTCTGCTAGCAGACGGGTTGAGTCTCCGTCCTGGGTGAATTCTCCTTGGCGGTTGTTTATTTGCCTTTTTTTTTTTTTTTTTTCTTTTTCTTGTAAAGAAACTGGATGGCACAAAACGTATTCTTTAAAACACCATTTTCCTACAAGCCGCATCTGCATTAGATGTTCCCAAATAGAACCCTTCACGTTCCTCCAGCTCTGGGTGCTGTCAGCCCATCACACAAGTTCCATGAGCTGCAGGAACCCCTGGAGACTTCTGTCCTGCCTCCACCTTCCTGCGGGGAGTCCAGGCCGGCTGCACATGCACAGCGAAGGGAACTGGCTGGAGGGTTCGGTGGGGGAGGGGAAGCCACCGGCACGTTTGCCTCCGTCACCTGGGATTTTGCTGGTGTCTTTTGATTAACCGCCTCCGTTTTCCCACCACCTCTGTAGGTGGACGGGGGTGAGATCCAAGTCCCCCTGGCTTTTCTATTTTGCTCTCTTTTCAATTCTTAGACAATTGCTATTACCGGTGATTGTCTGACCCTGAGCAGAATAGGTGGCCCATGGCTCTTCATTAAAACCGTCCCCGAAATTCTGAAAACCACACACACCCACCATTCGCTCAACAAGAAGACAGAACAGATCAAACTTCAGACACACGACGTTTGGGAAGGAGTCTCAGGAGATCGTGCCACTGGTCTTTGGGACCCTGTATCTCTTTGAAATTCCTAGGCCAAGCCAGGCCTCGCTCAATAAACACTGATGCGGGGGTGACGAATGTAATTTTCACCTAAACCGCTTTTCCATCGTTCTGGAATAAAGGCTTTGCCTATTGGAAATAAAGTTCTTTCTCTCTCCTTTCTTCCTTGTAATAATTGTGAGTCTCTCTGCGGTGGTGAGAGATTACCTGCTGGCCGAGGCAGGTAATCACAGGTATTTTCGCTGAGTTCAGTGCCTCTCCAGAAAATTGGCTTATTGTTTTGAGTGCTGAGCCCTGACAACCGCATGCCTCACCTCCTGTGTCTGTGAGTCCATCTGTCCTCGCGAGCCTCACCTCCTGCCTCCGAGGAAGAGCCTGGGCAGGGGAGCCGTGGGAACGTGGCGGGAACGTGAGTCTGGAGCGCAGGGTTCACGGTGGAGCCTTCCCTCCCCCGGGTAGGAGGGGTCTCTAACCCTGAGGCATTTACTCTGGAACACTCCCCTTCTTTATTATGGAGCACGCGGCCCTTAGATGCTGCTCAGAGCACCAGTGCCTGAGCGAGGCGGCAGGGAAGGGGCAGGCGGGGGGCCCGGCCCTCTGTCCCCCCCCCCCGGTCCCCCTCTGTCCACTACAGGCCGGGCAGTGGGCAGCACAGAGACCACCATGCAGACAGCATCTCAGCAACACAGGCCCCTGCGAACGCAACAGCTTCTGAAAAGGGCGCGAGGACCCTCTCCAACCCAAACGGATGGAGGACGGGCCATGGCAGAGGTGTTCGCC
>NW_006790887.1:506824-515654 GCF_000442215.2 Lipotes vexillifer | reverse complement strand
GGGGGGGGAGATGAGTCCTATAACTGCTCTGCCAGTCCTGGCCACCGCAGGCCCAGAGGAAAAGTGTCTCATATTCAGAAAATGCCACTTCTGGTGTTTATATCCCATTTTTGTCTCTGATCACACACACACAAAAGGATGCCCCCGAAGGGTCACAGAGTTCAGTGAAAATCCTACAAGCTTTTCCAGAACAAATAACAGACACTGACCCCTGGCCCTCTCTTTGCATAAGAATTAACATGGGCAGCCCAGCCTCTCTAGCGGCAACTGGGGCTTCGTAAAAGCCAGCTTCTGATTTGAAACGCTGATTTCTTTTTTTCCTTAAGAAGCCAGAAGAAAAGGGGTGACTTGGAGCTCATCTGCATTACAGATCAGGCCTCTCGGAGAAAACCAACCATCCATAATTCATTACGTGTTCCCTGCAGGCCTGGAGGCTGCAGCATCCTAGCAACGGAGTCCTGGCAACGCGGCGCAGCCAATCCGGGCCGGGCTCCCCGCCCGCGGGAGAAGGGGACGGTGACAGGACGTGGGCCTGCGACTGGCACACGTCTGCATCGGCTTTTTATGAACTATTACTCGGGAGGGAGCAGCACAGGCTCGGGCTCGGGCAGGAGAATTGGAGCTGCATAAAATATCAGCGAAAATCCGGGCAAGACCTGGGTTTTCCGAAGAACCGCGGCAGCTGCCGCGCTAACTGGTGGACGCAAAAGCCCGCGTTGCTAAATGTAAAACAACACCATCTCTCACTAGCAAAAGCAGTTTTCACAAAAATAATGTGACTTGCGACAAAGGCTCCCGACTGCCGATCTGAGAGAGAGCTCTGTTGGCACGCGGGGGGCTACTGTGGGAAAATAGCTTAGTTCGACCCTCCCTCTTTATCTCCAAATCACAGTCTGGTTTCAGAACCCTGCTGAGAAGTGCTCATGGCCCCTTAACTGTTTGATACCCACCCCCAAGCCAGAACCACTCAATTCCGACCCCTCGTCTGGGCTGGGCCTGCACCAACGCACGGGCGTGGTGCTACGCGCTCCCCGGGCCAGGAGAAACGCAGGTAAGGAGCCCCCGCTAAATCCAGAAGGCGGGAGTCTCGCCGTGGAGGTGATGCGCTGGTTTTGTCTTTTAGGACGACGCCCTCGCCGCAGCAGTGACTGTCTGGTGTCTAGCCGCCTCTCGGTGGGGTACCAGCTAAGCTCACACCATGCAGTCCTCACTGGTTCTCTGGAAAGCAGGAAGGGTTCTGTTTCAGCGTCAGCTCCGGACCCGGCAGCAGAACCTAGCTGTCGAGTCTTGCAGCTCCGAGCTTCCGAATCACACGCACAGACACCTTTTCTTCCTTCCCCTTGAAGGCATCACGAGGATGTGTTGTCTACCCTGGCGGAGCATTCAGTGTGCCCGTCCCACGTGAAGACACCCAAAGAAGCCGACCCAGTAGCCTCATGCCATAAACACCACTTTTCCAAGGGGCCCATCTGATGCCCTCCAGACGGGCGTGCTGGCTGTACAATAGGCTCAGGGGAAACCTTCTGCGTTTATCATCTACCTGAATGACGAGCTCCTTGATCTGCACCGGCTCTGGGGACAGCCCAGAGCCCCTCACCGGCAGGCCTCTGTGTCCCGCAGGCCTGCATGCGTAGCTCAGGTGCTGGGAGCGACGAAAACATCTCTTGAGGATGCTCCAAGCCACATCTGGGGACCCCTTGCCCCACGTTGAACTCTAGTGAATTGAATAAATTAGCAAGAGCCTGGGCAAGCTGCCAGGAACAACGAGGAACCCGCAAGCTGCTCAAAGAGTCCCCGTCCCACTGGAAAGCCCCTCTGGAAGGTGGGAGGGTCTCTCCTTTGAAACTGTCCTGAGAGTAGATCTCATGAGAGGTGATCCCCTCCCTCAATTCACGCCGATGGGTCTTCGAATATTACTGCAAAAATTATTCATCTCTGAAAAATAAGTGGTATTTTTTTCTTTGTTATAAATGGGTGGTTTCCCATCAAGTCAAATGAAAACGTCGCCTTCAGTAATGATTTAGATTTAAAGCCACACTTACGTTTCTGCACAGTTCAAGTGGGCTCCACAAAGCTCATCGCACTTTAAAGAGAAAAGCACACAAACACACTCAGAGGCCGCAGGGGACATCGGTATACCGGACATGTAGCTATCTCTTCTGCCCTGCAATTAGTCACAAAGGAAGGAAGATTGTGCACAGCAGATCTGACCTCTTATTAACGTAACCCCAGGACCCTCTGGTCCGCGTGGCTGGAGGAGACACCGGCTTCCAAGGATGCTCTCACCCCACCTGCTTTCTGCAGGCATCCTCTGGGGAAAAGCACGCTTTTAAAGAGCCACTAGGAGCACAAAATTCTAGTCCATTTGTTTTCCTCTCATATTGGTAAAAACTTAGAGTAGGAATCCAAAGATACCTGTTATTTTAAATAACTTTACACACTTCTCATTTATCACAATGTGTTCCCTAAAAGAGAAACAAAGACCCTGAAAACTGGGCAGCAACATAATCCTCAGTAGCCACCTGTCATTATGAGATCACACAGTGAGCAGAGAGTTCGGACGCACTTAGTCCACGCGCTTAAACGTGGTGAAGGCGACCGTTCAAAGACAGGTCACAGCTCCCCGGAAAGGGTGAGCCTCACACTGGAAACTGCTCGCAGCCCAAGTCCCCACTGCGCGCTTCCACCCGGTGATGGCAAACGGGAAACAGCAGAGCTTCTGCTACCCAGTTCGTGTTTCTCATCCACAGTCTGCAGGCGTGGCGACCACGGCACGGCCCCCGGCCCTTCCCAGCTCAGCCGCGCCCGGTGACCTCCATCCCAAGGGGACTCTGTGGCCCACATGTATCACCTCCGTCGGCTTTCAGTGGCTGTGACGTGTGTCCAGACAAGCCCGGACCCTCCTGCCCCCAGAGAGAACCAGGCAAGGACTTCTGTGTCGCCAGCTCTGCGCCTGCGTCTGATCTCAGGCACGCGAGAGCGTGCACACACACACACACACACACACACACACACACACACCATGTACAGGCACACACACAGGCAGATACACACACACGCATGCACACACATCTAGTGCCTCGAGATGATCACGTCCACAGCCTCGTGGGCCAGGGAGGGGGCCAGCAGGGCGTGTAGCTCCCGTCTTGGAAGTATGTTTCTGGGAGAACTGGCCACGTTCAGAGTTGTTTCCATGTTAAGCTTTAACAAGAGCGAGGCACAAATGAACTGCTATACAAAACAGGAACAGTCACAGGTGGAAAACAAACATACGGTTACCAAAGGGGAAGCGGGGCGGGTAAATTTGGCGTTTGGAATTAACAGATACACACTCCTATATATAAAATAGATAATCAACAAGGTTCTACTATATAACACAAGGAACTATACTCAATATTTAGTAATAACTTTATAAGGGCAAAGAATCTGAAAAAGTATATATATATGTATGTATATGTCTATCTATAATTGAATCACTGTGCTGTGCACCTGAAACTAACACATTGTAAATCAACTATACTCCAATATAAAAATTTACAAATAAAAAAAACAAGAACCAAGCACACTGTAACACCTCCAAAGGATGGAAGGCTCTATAGCTATTTCAATGATGTCTTGAAAAGTGTTGATGATGTGAAAAATGACCAGGAAACATACTATTAAGTGGGAAGGAAGGACTCAAAACTGTGTCTATGTGAGGATTTCACTTTTGTTTCTAATGAAAGCTGTACGCACTCAAAATCCGTGAACTAGTCAGAGAACAGGAAGGAAATATTCTAAAGCTTTTACGACACTGATCTCTCAGTGATGGGTGATTAATGACTCTTGCAGCCTTCCTCCAACTTTCCTGTGCTTTCCAGCTTCTCCTGAACGAGCATTTGTGTGATGGGGGGTGTGCCATTAACCAAGGGCTGGGTGTGAGGAAACTTGCCTCGGTCAGAAAGTTCCAGAGATTATGGCCTGGTAGGGGGGTGGTGAGAGCAGCTTCTGGCAGATGCTGGGACTTTCAGAAGGACTGGGAACCAACGGGGCGGGGACTGTGGCAGAAGGAGGAAAGCGGGCCACCGGGGGCCTTGGATCTCGGCACAGGCCCATCAAGCGCCCCACGGCCTTACCACCCCTCAGATTCTGCTAAGGAAAAGCAGCCTTGGGGTAATATCCCCGTTGGAGAAAGAGGCTGGTGGTGGCCCCCCGTCAGCGCCTCCCCCAGAAGGAGAGGAAAAGGGTGTCAGACAACACCGTTCCCCCACCCGAGAGGAGAAGTGACCCTCGCTGACCCTGCGCATGGGCGGCAATGTGACCGGTGATGCAGACGCCGATTTCTTCCTTCAAAGGCACAAAGGGGGATGCGCCGCCCAGGACAGCCCTGGGTCTCCTCTCTCTCCTCCCGCTTCCCTCAGAGCTGACCCCGGGGGCGCAGGAGGAAGACTTCCTGCATCAGGACCAGAGGCCCCAGGAGCCTTTCCTCCCAAGATCCTAGACCCCACTTCCCACAGCCGCCCGGGACAGTGCCGTATAAAGGGCCTCCCAGAATCCTGGGTGAGCCTGGCTGGGCCAGGGAAGCTGAGAACATGACCCCTAGCCCTTGGCTCGGCAGGGGTTAGGGTTCAAGAGAGGTCAAGGAGGGACTTCCCTGGTGGCGCAGTGGTTAAGAATCCGCCTGCCAGTGCAGGGGACACGGGTTCGAGCCCTGGTCCGGGAGGATCCCACATGCTGTGGAGCAACTAAGCCCGTGCACCACAACTACTGAGCCTGCGCTCTAGAGCCCGCAAGCCACAGCTACCAAGCCCACGTGCCGCAACTACTGAGCCCACGCGCCTACAGCCCGTGCTCCACAACAAGAGAAGCCACCGCAATGAGAAGCCTGCACACCGCAACGAACAGTAGCCCCCGCTCGCCGCAGCTAGAGAAAGCCGGAGTGCAGCAACAGAGACCCAACGCAGCCAAAAATAAAAATAAATAAATTTATAAAAAAAAGAAAGAGAGAGAGGTCAAGGAGGATGGCGCCCGGGCCCCTGGCCTGCACTGCAGGGGCCGCCCACTGCCCCTCCGGACACCCCTGTCCCTCGCCCTCATTAACAAGCTCACGCCGGGCAGAATCGCCAAGCTCACTTGAAGCAAGAATGAGTCTCAAAGTCTCTGACCTAGAAATCAGAACGAAGAGTGGGGGAAAATTAAATAAAAAATCAAGGATGAGGCAGGGAATCAGGGGTGCCCGCGGGAGAGGCGTAATCAGGATGGAGCTGCAAATTGTGATGGTTTTGATTAAAGAACAAATTGCCAAGGAAGCCTCGGTAGCATCCATGCTTCCTCCTCCTTAAGGGACACGGTTGTCCTCCGGCAGCTCAGAGCTCTGAGCAGAACAGGCAGAGGCGCAGGTGACGAGGGCTGTGGGCCAGCCCCAGCTGGGTGCAGACCGTCGGGCATGTCCCCCCAACCCGATGTCACAGGGGCGGTGGCAGGTCACCCGCCATCTCCAGTTTCCTCGTCCAGAAAACAGAGGCAGTGAAACTGCGCCTGCAGTGGTCACGTGTGCAAGAGGTTTACAGACAGCAAGTGCTGAGTGACCATGAGGCGTTAGTAGCAGCACTAAAAGCGTGACAAACAGGCATCTGGCAGACACGGAATTTCAGTTCGGGAGAAGTGAATGGAGTGCTGACCGCCCTGTAATTTGCAGAGGAGGGTGGGGAGCTCGTTCATTCATTAATTAAATATTTCACTGGACGTGAGGTGAAATGTAGCACCTCCAACGGTCAAAGTTCTGATATTTCAGTCGAAATTCACTCTGGAAGTCTTTGCAAGGTGACAAAGCTAATCTGCAAATGGAAACTCAAAGCCAAAAAGCTGGCTTGAAGATTCTAGGACCTGCACACTTCATGTCGACCCCCCAGCAAAATTCTAGACACTTCACAGATTGGGAGATTTATTTTATGAATATGCCTCATTTTATGAAGTCAGTATTACCCTGATACCAAAACCAGACAAAGATATCATGAGAAAACTACAAATCAATCTCTTCTGAATATGGACAACAAAATCCTCAACAAAATACTAGTAAACCACATCCAGCAACATAGAAAAAGAATCATATCCCATGACCACGTGGAGTTTATCCCAGGAACGCAGGATTGGTTTAACATCCGAAAATCAATTAATGTAACACATCAGATGAACAGAATTAAAAACAAAAATCACATGATCATCTTATTTACTGAAAAAGAATTTCACAAAAACCAATACCCTTTCATGATAAAAATACTCAAAAAAACCAAAAGCAACTAGGAATGCAAGGGAACTTCATCCACTTGATAAAGGGCATCTAGAAAAAACCCACAGCTGATATCACACGTGGTGAGAGGCTGCAGGCTCCCCTCCTAAGATGAGGACGAGACATGGGAGTCTGCTCTCACCGCCACTACTGAATGTCCTGCTGGAGGGTCAGGCCAGGGCAACATGACAAGAAAAGAAATAAGAGGCATCCAAACTGGAAAGGGAGAAATAAAACTCTATTTGCAAATGACATAATCTTGAACATAGAAAACCCTAAGGAATCACTCAAAAAGTATTACAACTAATGAATGAGCTTAACAAGGTTGTAGGATACAAGATCAATATGCAAAAATCAATTGTATTTCTGTACAACTGCAATAAGCAATCTGAAAATGAAATTAAGAAAACGATTCCATTCCAAGGGCGCTGGGTGCCCCCTTGGTGGCATCCACAGTCCATGAGCAAAGAGGGGTGCAGAGGCTTCTTCCCGGCCACCTGACCCACCAAGCCCAGCCTCGGGTCCTGTAGTCACCCCCTCTCTGCCCCCCTCACTCTCTCCCCCCCACCTCCGTCTTCCTCCCTCTCTCTCTCCCTCTCTCTCTCTCTCTCTCTCTCTCTCTCTGTCTCTCTGTCTCTCTCTCTCATTACACTTTCCAAAGTGGCAGGAGAGTGCAAGGCTGCCCCCAAGCAGCTGACGAAGGCCGCACGTGGGTCCCTCAGGAACCTGGCTGCGGCCGCAGGCCTGGCCCCCCGCCCCACCGCCCCCCTCTCCCCGACCCCCTCCGGCACCCACGCTGCTCCATCCGGGCCCCCCGCTTCCCCACTGAAGTGACTGCCCAGGATGGGGGACGGGCCGCCCACCCCCAGGCGACGCCCGGCAGGAGTCCCATCTCCACCAAGTGACACTTGGGAACGTGTGCTGCGCCCACGGGCGGTGACTGAACACGGGGACATCGCGGTTGTGGCGGAATAACGCCCCCAGGGACGTCCACCACTGAGCGCTGGAGCCTGTGGACCCCCGGCCAAGGGCCTCTGCACTGCGGGCGGGAGGGGCCGCAGATGCTCCCCTGGGAGGCCGACGGCCTCCTCGGGCTGGGGTGGGGGGGAGGCAGGAGTAGAGGCTGGGAGGTCGAGGCCAGCTTGTCGGGGGCCGCGGGGAAGCGCTAGGAGGAACCGGGCGGCCTCTGGGAGCAAAGTGGGACCCCTGTCCTGGGGCTGCGGGACGGGGCCAGCCCCAGACTCGCGTCCTCCTGGAGACCTAGACTCCACGCGCCCGGGGGCCCAGCCGGCGCCCCCCGGGGGAAGTGACTGCAGGGCTGGAGCTGGCCAGGCCTCCAGACACCGGTGGGGGGGGACAGGTGGGGTGCCATGGCCAGCGTCCAGCGCCCTGGGCACCCCAGGCTCACGGCAGTTGGGAAACCAGGTGGCCGCTGGCTGGCCTTGGAGCGGGACCTGGCCCAGGGGTTTAAAACCCTTTTCATGGAGGAGCGATATCCATGCCAGAAGCGCCCTCAGCAAGGGTATTACGGCGTCCAGCGCCCGGGGGCCCAGCCGAGCCCCGACCCCTCACCCCCAGGCCTGCGAGGGTCACACGTGTGGGTGTGAGCGCGAGCTTCACGCAGCGAAGGGCGCAGGCAGGTGTCAGGACGGCAGTCCCATGGGAGCCGGGCAGGGTGGCCGGGTGCTGGCTGTGCGGGCGTGAAAAGTCACCGTAATACCCTTGCTGAGGGCGCTTCTGGCATGGATATCGCTCCTCCATGAAAAGGGTTTTAAACCCCTGGGCCAGGTCCCGCTCCAAGGCCAGCCAGCGGCCACCTGGTTTCCCAACTGCCGTGAGCCTGGGGCGCCCAGGGCGCTGGACGCTGGCCATGGCACCCCACCTGTCCCCCCCCACCAGTGTCTGGAGGCCTGGCCAGCTCCAGCCCTGCAGTCACTTCCCCCGGGGGGCGCCGGCTGGGCCCCCGGGCGCGTGGAGTCTAGGTCTCCAGGAGGACGCGAGTCTGGGGCTGGCCCCGTCCCGCAGCCCCAGGACAGGGGTCCCACTTTGCTCCCAGAGGCCGCCCGGTTCCTCCTAGCGCTTCCCCGCGGCCCCCGACAAGCTGGCCTCGACCTCCCAGCCTCTACTCCTGCCTCCCCCCCACCCCAGCCCGAGGAGGCCGTCGGCCTCCCAGGGGAGCATCTGCGGCCCCTCCCGCCCGCAGTGCAGAGGCCCTTGGCCGGGGGTCCACAGGCTCCAGCGCTCAGTGGTGGACGTCCCTGGGGGCGTTATTCCGCCACAACCGCGATGTCCCCGTGTTCAGTCACCGCCCGTGGGCGCAGCACACGTTCCCAAGTGTCACTTGGTGGAGATGGGACTCCTGCCGGGCGTCGCCTGGGGGTGGGCGGCCCGTCCCCCATCCTGGGCAGTCACTTCAGTGGGGAAGCGGGGGGCCCGGATGGAGCAGCGTGGGTGCCGGAGGGGGTCGGGGAGAGGGGGGCGGTGGGGCGGGGGGCCAGGCCTGCGGCCGCAGCCAGGTTCCTGAGGGACCCACGTGCGGCCTTCGTCCGCTGCTTGGGGGCA
>NW_006790887.1:474539-504482 GCF_000442215.2 Lipotes vexillifer | reverse complement strand
TGCCCCCAAGCAGCGGACGAAGGCCGCACGTGGGTCCCTCAGGAACCTGGCTGCGGCCGCAGGCCTGGCCCCCCGCCCCACCGCCCCCCTCTCCCCGACCCCCTCCGGCACCCACGCTGCTCCATCCGGGCCCCCCGCTTCCCCACTGAAGTGACTGCCCAGGATGGGGGACGGGCCGCCCACCCCCAGGCGACGCCCGGCAGGAGTCCCATCTCCACCAAGTGACACTTGGGAACGTGTGCTGCGCCCACGGGCGGTGACTGAACACGGGGACATCGCGGTTGTGGCGGAATAACGCCCCCAGGGACGTCCACCACTGAGCGCTGGAGCCTGTGGACCCCCGGCCAAGGGCCTCTGCACTGCGGGCGGGAGGGGCCGCAGATGCTCCCCTGGGAGGCCGACGGCCTCCTCGGGCTGGGGTGGGGGGGAGGCAGGAGTAGAGGCTGGGAGGTCGAGGCCAGCTTGTCGGGGGCCGCGGGGAAGCGCTAGGAGGAACCGGGCGGCCTCTGGGAGCAAAGTGGGACCCCTGTCCTGGGGCTGCGGGACGGGGCCAGCCCCAGACTCGCGTCCTCCTGGAGACCTAGACTCCACGCGCCCGGGGGCCCAGCCGGCGCCCCCCGGGGGAAGTGACTGCAGGGCTGGAGCTGGCCAGGCCTCCAGACACCGGTGGGGGGGGACAGGTGGGGTGCCATGGCCAGCGTCCAGCGCCCTGGGCACCCCAGGCTCACGGCAGTTGGGAAACCAGGTGGCCGCTGGCTGGCCTTGGAGCGGGCCCTGGCCCAGGGGTTTAAAACCCTTTTCATGGAGGAGCGATATCCATGCCAGAAGCGCCCTCAGCAAGGGTATTACGGCGTCCAGCGCCCGGGGGCCCAGCCGAGCCCCGACCCCTCACCCCCAGGCCTGCGAGGGTCACACGTGTGGGTGTGAGCGCGAGCTTCACGCAGCGAAGGGCGCAGGCAGGTGTCAGGACGGCAGTCCCATGGGAGCCGGGCAGGGTGGCCGGGTGCTGGCTGTGCGGGCGTGAAAAGTCACCGTAATACCCTTGCTGAGGGCGCTTCTGGCATGGATATCGCTCCTCCATGAAAAGGGTTTTAAACCCCTGGGCCAGGTCCCGCTCCAAGGCCAGCCAGCGGCCACCTGGTTTCCCAACTGCCGTGAGCCTGGGGCGCCCAGGGCGCTGGACGCTGGCCATGGCACCGCACCTGTCCCCCCCCACCAGTGTCTGGAGGCCTGGCCAGCTCCAGCCCTGCAGTCACTTCCCCGGGGGGGCGCTGCTGGGGGCTCTTCTCACCTGTCTTTGGCCCGGACCGTCTGTGAAGGCAAATGAGGACTCAGGAAGTTTGGGATGAGTGAAGCTGAGCTGGTCTCCAGACAGGATGCTGTGACGGGGGCTCCCTGGTGGGCAGCACTGCTCCAGACCCTGGAGAAGTGAGAAGATTCAGAGTCACCAGGGGTGAGAGCACATTGTGTGTGTGCGTGTGTGTGCGTGCGCGCGCGTGTGTGTGCGTGCGCACGCACGCACACGCGTGCGGCTGAACTTTTGAGCCACGACAGTGACACATCAAGTGAACGTGTGACACCTGTTGGTGCTCACCAGGATGTGCTCCCCTGCACAAGCGCCCCCTCGTGGCGGGTGGTGGACACGGGACACAAGGCACTTGTGGGCTCCCACTTCAGGGACTGTCTTGGAGAAGCCAGTGTCGTGGCTGATCAGGTCGGGTCAGATCTCTGCTTCCCCCTCATGGGTCCCCCCACCGAGCGCCCACGGCATCAGCAGCTCATCCGGACGTGACTCCCCGGCCACTTCCCGGACGCGATCCGGTCGCACCCTCCCCTCCACGCGCCAGGCTCCCCTGATGAGCTCCCGGCTGTTCCCAGGACCAAACACTCTCAGCAAAGCGCAGAGACCCCCCCACGCCATCCCACAGCATTTTTTCTGGTGCATCATCGGGTAAACATGCCCTCCCAAGGTGGCGGCTTTGAGGGCAGCACGTCTGGATGTGTAACATGCGTGACTGCGTGTGCGTGCACGAGACACGCGGACACAGGCTGGGACCGGCAGGGGCTGTGGGCGCATCTCGTCCATGCAGCAACACAGCGAGAGACGCCGCGGTAAACCCAGGGCGTCCTGCTGCTCCATCTAAGAGAGAAGCCTCCGGAAGCATCCAGCAGTGACCGCGCCGGGACCACGGCTCCCTATGGCAACGGCGTGTTTTCTGCAGTGGGCTTCCCCCACCTGCTCACTTCACGCAGCCAAAGGCCAGTGTCGGGTTGACCCCCGAGGAGCGTGAGAACTTCGTACACGAAAGTGGACTGAGGGCTTCCCTGGTGGTGCAGTGGTTAAGAATCCGCCTGCTAATGCAGGGGACACGGGTTCAAGCCCAGGTCCAGGAAGATCCCACCTGCCGCGGAGCAGCTAAGCCCGTGCGCCACAACTTCTGAGCCTGTGCTCTAGAGACCACGTGCCACAACTACAGAAGACTGCGTGCCTAGAGCCCGTGCTCCGCAACAAGAGAAGCCACCACAATGAGAAGCCCACGCCCCACAACGAAGAGTAGCCCCCGCTCGCCGCAACTAGAGAAAGCCCACGCGCAGCAATGAAGACCCAACGCAGCCAAAAATAAATAAATATATATATAATTTTTTTTAAAAAAGAAAGAAAGTGGACTGATTTCAGCTGCGGCCGTCGGCTTGGACCAACCAGACAGATTTGATCACAGACATGACTGCACACCAGGGCTTTACGGTCTCCACGTAGAAGTCTGCACGCTGTCCCCCAGGGACAGAAGTTCTCCCTGTGACTGTGACCGCGAGGAGGGTTTCTTGGCTTCAGCCTCGTCTGTCTGCAATTCCGTGAAAAGCCTCGGGGCCCCTGCCACCCCCAGACCGTGTGCACCATCCAGCAAATATTCACGTCCTGGTTCCCGGCTTCAAGAGCAGCAGACGCTTTCACAGACACTGGCTGTTCATACCTCCTTACCAGCTCCTTCCACACTGAAAAAAGAAGTGTTTTCAACAAAAACAACCAGAAAAAAAAGAGAAAAATCAGGAGTGCTCCCCGACAGACTCATTTGTCACAGCTTGTTCGCTGTAACATCAACGCATCGAAACAGAAACTGTTTCTGTGTCATCAGAACCACATTTAGGAAGGAGACAAGATTCTCAGTTTGGGGGAATTTCTGAAGTTGTTGGTACCCGTGGTCCTCATTAGTCACCACAGATGGCATGTGACAAAGGCGAGGCAGCCAGTGTACAGGCAGCATCCCTCCTGCTGGAAGCCCCAGGTCACCTCCCAGCAGCTTGATCATTTATTTCAAAGAAGATTCCTGTATTTGTTAACTTCAGCTGTCAATATTTTCTACGTTATCTATCATTCTGAGCGCTTTGTAAATGACTTTTAAAATGCAAAGAACAACTGGCAGGTGCCCCCCACACGCACAGACCCCCCCTAACTACGCCACGTTTTGATTGAATACGTCCTCAAGTCTCTGGTGATGTCTTAGACATCACACCCCATGACATTCTGTGGCAGCTATAATACATTACTATTCGTATCAAATCTAAAACTCTTGGATGGTTGATCCGCGTCCCTAAAAGTGGTAATAAAACTACATATTTCAGAGCAATGACCATTTCATTCCAGGGATCTTATTTTATGAAATACTTGCTTGCCAAAGACCACAATTTATTTTTTACAGTTTCATTTAACGATTTGACATTTGAAACATTCCCTAATTAATCCCAACTCTTTCTAAACTGGCTGTGATAAATATAAACTGTGCTGAGGAGATCATAATGTCAGTTCTGGCAAATCCACAGCACAGCCGAAGGTTAGACCCACACGCGAGGAAACTCACTTCCACAGAGTAATCAGCACCGGGTCGGTCCTGTTATTCTGACCTGACAACGGACACTGCATTTAAAATATGTAAGCGGTAGAGATTGTATATAAAAAGTAGAATTCCAGAAATCTGCAGGCAGCCTCTTACTCTGAAATGAAATTGGTTGCCTGGCTCTAATGAAAGGTATTTAGCTGGCAGATCTGACTAATATTTATTTATATTCTCCCAAGAAGCTTGGACTTACAGCAAAGTATTTGTCAATGCAGCTAAAAATGAAAAGAAAGTAGATTTAAGAGCACACAAAAGGGGTGGAGAGATGAATTTTTCTAGACCGTGCCTGTACTGCCTAGTTCCTAAATCTGGACGATAGGGCAGTGTGACTGTTACAGCCGCCCTCTCAACGTCTGATTGGAGCCTCAGCTGGGGTGTGGTGTCGGTAAAGTCTCCCAACCCCCGACTGACGCGAGGTTTTTACAACTACACAGAAGGACACTTGAAACCCCACACTTACTGTCATACGCTGTCCTTCCAACGCAAACAATAAACCCTTTAAGCCTAAGACAGAAGTTCACAAAGGAGTCACATGAATCAACTGATGGAAGCCAGTCTATTAGGAGGATGCCGTTTCCTAGACTGGCTGGTGACCCCGGAGGTTTTCTTAGGTCCGAGGTTGGATCAGGGGGGTCGTTTGGAGGAAGAGGCTGCAGCGGGCATGTCAGAGCACAGCACGTATTTCAAGTTTTAAATGGGGACCGACGGGGAGGGGCGATGACTTCTCGTGGTGTTGTTAGGATTGGGGGCAGCTCGGGTTTGGCCGCTGTCTTCCTCCCCTTTGTTCTATTTCTTCCATCAGCTTGTTTTTCACCTCGATTTCAATAACAGGCTGGTAGGGAGTAGAGGACGGGGGGCACTAGATGTCACCCTCTTTGACATCACAAAGTGTCACATCACACTTAGGGGATAGGAAGACTTCCACTAGTTATTAGAAAGTTAAACCACACCTTGGAGAAATAACTCACTGTAAAAGTCTGGATTAATGAAACAGCTGCATGTTCGCACCAAGAGCTTCAAAAACAATTCTCCACCATCAAAAAATCTACGAACAATAAATGCTGGAGAGGGCGTGGAGAAAAGGGAACCCTCCTGCACTGTTGGTGGGAATGGAAATTGATACAGCCACTGTGGAGAACAGTATGGAGGTTCCTTAAAAAACTAACAATAGAACTACCATATGACCCAGCAATCCCACTGCTGGGCATATACCCTGAGAAAACCATAAATTCAAAGACACATGCACCCCAATGCTCACTGCAGCACTATTTACAATAGCCAGGACACGGAAGCAACATAAGTGTCCATCGACAGATGAATGGATAAAGAAGATGTGGCACATATATACAATGGAATATTACTCAGCCATAAAAAGAAACAAAAGTGGGTCATTTGTAGAGACGTGGATGGACCTAGAGACTGTCATACAGAGTGAAGTAAGTCAGAAAGAGAAAAACAAATATCGTATATGAACACATATATGTGGAATCTGAAAAAATTGGATAAACGATCTTATTTACAAAGCAGAAACAGAGACACAAAGAGAACAAACGTATGGATACCAAGTGGGAAGGGGGGTGGGATGAATTGGGAGATTGGGATTGACATATATACACTATGTACATATATATTATGTATAAAATAACTAATGAGAACCTACTGCATAGCTCAGGAAACTCTACTCAATACTCTGTGGTGACCTAAATGGGAAGAAAATCCAAAAAAGAGGGGATTTATGTGTACGTATAGCTGATTCATTTTGCTGTACAGCAGAAACTAACAATATTGTAAAGCAACTATACTCCAATAAATTTTTTTTTTTTTAATTCCAAGACGGGTTTTTTTCAAGAGCAGAGATGCAATGCCTCCCATTTGCTCCCAGGCAGCCGGGATGGCGGGGCTCTGGTGCAAGTTTGCGTGGGCTTGACGTTTCCTCCCCATCACCTACTAGCAGGGGACCAGTGCAGGCTTCAGCAGGTCATGAGATTATTTTAGCCAGAAGGTGCTAGAAATATTAACAGATTTTATTTTTCTCTATTATCCCAGGAAACTACAAACTACCGTTTGTCAGATGTTATTTGAGTGAAAGATGTAGAAATGTTCTTGGCGTGTGAGTGTAGGAAAAAAATCTGGAGCTATTGGTAGAGCCTAATTTTATCTTTTAAAGTTGTGTTCTTGTGAATCCTTTGACGTGTTATTTATAACATGATGAGACTAGATGGTAAATGTTGAACAAGAAAAGCTTCCAGCTCTCCAGTAAATCTATTTTATTCCACCAAGGAGAGAGGAAACCACTCTGGTCCCCTCCCCCTCCTACTCACTTTAGCCTTGATTATTTTCAACATCATTAAAGTTTAAGGACGACCGATTTACTCTACCATGTGTGCCTGTGTGCACGTGTGTGCAGGTATGCGTGTGTGTGTGTGTGTGCAGGCGTGTGGGAGGGGGCAGAGGTGGGGCTCCTGCCCACAGTCCTGTTTTCCTTTATGGAGTCGCCCTCCTGTGGTCACAGAAAATATTGCGCCATAAAAGGCCATCTTGCCACGCGGATCTTTCTCCTTGAAGACCCTGGATAAGGAAAAATTCCCTCCAAACTGCACAGACACACGGGAATCTTCAGAAAATATTTGATGTGGGTTTTTTAAGTTGAGATGCTGAAGCGCTTACATCACAGAAACCACATCCTAAGCTGAATCTCCTAGAGCAGCGCCCACAGGCGATGGATGGATAGATGGACGAATGGATGCATGGACTGACGTATGGATGGGGCCAGGGTGTGACCCAGGCTGTGGCGGCCATGCCCCCAGCTCCCGCCCGGGCTCCTCCCAGCATGTCTGAGCCTCAGGTATCCTCCCTGTCTTACAGGACGCCAACCCCTGCACTGGGGCCACCCTAGCCCGCAAGACCAGGTCCTTAGCTAGATGGATGGCGTCTGCAAAGACCCGATTTCCTCACAGGTTCCGGGCTGGGACGTGCACCCCCTTGCTCGGACGTGGGGTCTCCGGGAGTTGGGCGGTGGGACCGGGCAGTCAGCTGTGGCCATGGGCCGCAGGATGCTTGTGGCCTGACTGGTCCCGTGCCCGGGCTGCTCTGCCCGGCGGTCGTCCTCAGTGCTGCCCCACATCCCCGTTCTCCCTCTGGACTCCTCTCCTGTGCAAGCGTCCTCCAGGCCTGCTCGGTGCCGCTCGAGGGTGGGCGAGACGGTGGGGAGAGGGCACCTCTCGCAGCGTCCAGGGATGACGGCCGAGGAGAAGGGGCTGGGGGCAGGACCCACACCTGGAGCCAGGGGTGAGCTGCCAGGTGACAGGTGATCCTGTCAGGTGAGAAGTGATCCCTGTCAAGTGACAAATGATCCATCAAGTGACAGGTGGCAACTTCAAGGCTGCCAGGAGACACAGATGGTGCCAGTCCTGAAGCAGCGGCCATTTCCTGCAAGAGCGAGCGGGCACCTGGGAGGTCACCCTGTCGCCCCCCCACCCGTCCCCAGACCTGGTTCATGCTGCTTCCGTGGTCCAAAGTCAGGCCTGAGCTCAAAGGACCTGCTCTGACGTTGGGAGGGGCTTTCATGGGGCGAGCCTGCCTGCCCACCATGGGCGGACGCGGTCCTCAGCGCAGGCCCATCGCTGGCCTATCGGTAGAGGGCGCCTGAGACTAGGCAGGCGGCAGAAGTCAGCCCGGCGCCCCTCCTCCAGCCGCGGCCGTGTTCAGGCCAGGCCTGCTCTGCTGGACTCAGCGCCGAGCCCAGACTCTGTTGTCCTGGAAGCTGCCCCGACCTGGCTCCTCCAGCCCACTGCTCCCCGCCCTACTAGGCCCAGACCCTCCTTCCCACAAGTTCTCCTCACCGGGACCACCTGCCCACCTTCACACACCGACATCCCCCGGCAGCAGATGCCCCTCCTCGGAGCTCCTCTTGCACTGTCTGAGCTCCCTGCCAGGATGGGGCCTGAGAAGGCAGGACCGGGGGTGACTCCTCCTACCTGTGCACAGTGCATGTGGTCCCATCTGCAGGGCAGGCTGCAGCTCGCACAGCTGTGCCCCCAACAAGCCTGCACACACCAGACGCATGACTGGTATGCCCTGGATGGATGATGGATGGATGGATGAATGGATGGATGGATGGATGGATGGATGGATGGATGATGGATGAATAATGGAAGGATGATGGATGGATGGATGATGGGTGGATGGATGATGGATGGATGATGGATGGATGATGGAAGGAAGATGGATGGATGATGGATGGATGGATGGATGATGGGTGGATGGATGGATGGATGATGGGTGGATGGATGGATGGATGATGGGTGGATGGATGAATAATGGAAGGATGGATGGATGATGGATGGATGGATGGATGATGGGTGGATGGATGGATGGATGGAAGATGGATGATGGATGGATGATGGGTGGATGGATGACGGATGAATAATGGAAGGATGATGGATGGATGGATGGATGACGGATGAATAATGGAAGGATGATGGATGGATGGATGGATGGATGGATGATGGATGGATGATGGGTGGATGGATGACGGATGAATAATGGAAGGATGATGGATGGATGGATGATGGGTGGATGGATGATGGATGGATGACGGATGGATGATGGAAGGAAGATGGATGGATGATGGGTGGATGGATGGATGATGGGTGGATGGATGGATGGATGATGGGTGGATGGATGGATGGATGGAAGATGGATGATGGATGGATGACGGATGGATGATGGAAGGAAGATGGATGGATGATGGATGGATGGATGGATGATGGGGGGATGGATGACGGATGAATAATGGAAGGATGATGGATGGATGGATGGATGATGGGGGGATGGATGACGGATGAATAATGGAAGGATGATGGATGGATGGATGGATGATGGGGGGATGGATGACGGATGAATAATGGAAGGATGATGGATGGATGGATGGATGATGGGGGGATGGATGACGGATGAATAATGGAAGGATGACGGATGGATGGATGGATGGATGGATGGATGATGGATGGATGATGGGTGGATGGATGACGGATGAATAATGGAAGGATGACGGATGGATGGATGGATGGATGGATGGATGGATGATGGGTGGATGGATGATGGATGGATGACGGATGGATGATGGAAGGAAGATGGATGGATGATGGATGGATGGATGGATGATGGGTGGATGGATGGATGGATGGATGATGGATGGATGATGGATGGATGGATGGATGGATGGATGGATGATGGATGGATGATGGGTGGATGGATGACGGATGAATAATGGAAGGATGACGGATGGATGGATGGATGGATGGATGGATGGATGATGGATGGATGGATGGATGGGAGGATAGATGGGTGGGCGGATAGATGGGTGGGGGGATGGATGATGGATGGATGACGGATGGATGATGGAAGGAAGATGGATGGATGATGGATGGATGGATGGATGATGGGTGGATGGATGGATGGATGGATGATGGATGGATGGATGGATGGGAGGATAGATGGGTGGGTGGATAGATGGGTGGGTGGATGGATGATGGATGGATGACAGATGGATGATGGAAGGAAGATGGATGGATGATGGGGGGATGGATGGATGGGTGGATGGATGGAAGGATGATGGATGGATGACAGATGGATGATGGAAGGAAGATGGATGGATGATGGGGGGATGGATGGATGGGAGGATAGATGGGTGGGTGGATGGATGATGGATGGATGACGGATGGATGATGGAAGGAAGATGGATGATGGATGCATGGATGGATGATGGGGGTGGGTGGGTGGACCAATCACCATTGGTGGCCTCTCCTCCACGACCAACGGCCGTGGGGATCTGCAAGGAGCTGACGGCAGAAGCCGGCCCAGGAAGGAAGAAGGGAGCCTTGGGCCCGGCCTCTGCTGGTCACTGCAAGTTAGGCCTGCAATTACTCCCACCTGGGCTACTCTGGGTCACGGGAGAGGCCGTGTTGTCTTCTCATCCCATCCATTCAGCCCTGTGAGCTTTTCCCAAAGGATTTTAACATCTCAGGGCCCTGATAACAAATGGCCCCCCCCCTCACAGCACAGCACCCCAGCCCTCTGCCGCCTCTGCGGGGGGCCACGGTGCCCTCCTGAGGAACGCAGTCCACAGGCGAGAGCTTCCTGCGGCATCTCGGCCTCAGTCTCTGTCTCTGTCACTCACACACACACACCAGGCCTAGCCCAGCACCCCAGAGTTACTCTGAGTCCTGGGATGACCCTTGGTTAAATGCACATATCCCTCACCATCACCCAGAGCGCCCTGGGATGTGGCTTCAATGGACAAAACACAGGAAAGATACCCGAGACTGAAAAGAGAAAGTAACTGGTCACCTTGGATGTCCGAGGAGGAAGTCAGAAAACAAGCATTATTCTGCCTGAAAAGAAGGGAAAGGACACCACACTTATCAGGCCTTTTCTGTGCAAACTGCACTTCAGGGTCCCAGAGCGGGCTCGGGAAAATCCGCCTTCATAGAATTCCAGCTGAGAACACAGAGGGAGACCGTGGTGGATACTCAGAGGCAAAAGGAGAGGATGTCCAGGCTTTGAAGGGAGGATCTGGACCAGACAGACCGACAGGTGCCATGTACTCTGTCCATTCAAATACACACTGCATGTGATGAACACTTCTCATCATAAAAGGTAAGAATGCAGAGTTAGGCAACATAACCACAAAGGGGGATGTGGTCTTGAGTGAAGCATGATTTTAAAACATGATAAAAATCATTTTGAAAATGACTGGGAGTTTGGTGGCATTGGGGAATTACTGTTAATTTTCTGAGGTATGATAATGGTATTGAGGTTGTACAAAGAATGATATTTTTGGAGATGCATACTAAGTATTTAAGAACAAAGTGGTTGATTTACTTTAAAATGGTCTGCAAATCACACACCCACACACGACTGTCAAATCTAGCTACTTTTCTGTAGGAAAAGCTCCCTGCTACCAAGTTAAAACAGTAAAAGCCGAATAGAACTCAGGATGCTCAGCTCCCTGGCAACTGGTACATGAGGTGCCTGGAACCAAGCACACACCCCCGACACCCTGGTGAAGTTAGTCCTGAGCCCTTTTCACCCTCAAAGCACCCGAGTTGGGTTGATAAAGCCCAGGCCGCCTATCCGGGCGTCACCCAGTGGGGAGGCCTGGTGGGCAGCATCACGGGCAGGGCAGGTGGCTCAAGACCCCTGGGACCACTCCCGCCCAGAAGGGAATCGTAAAGAGGTGGCAATACTTCGGGGAGGCTGTCTCCCCAGCCACTCTGAAGACAGGCGAGCTGGCCCAGCTTTGCACGAAACACCTCTGGCCTTGGCTGAGCACGACCTGGTAGGCTGGGGCATAAAAACCTCACGTCAAACAGACATAGCTCAGAGCCCACCTCTCCTCTCTCTGTGGACATCAGGGACCATATTTGACATCCTGGAGCCTGTGGTCTCCTTTGTAAAAGGACAGGGACACAGCCAGGCGCCTGACGGCCAGGAGTCCAGAGCACCTGGGTGTCCCATCCCAGGGGCATCGCAGCGCCAGCCCTGGGAAGCCACACGCGCCCCCTCTGGGCGGGCGGACCCCAACCTGGGTTCAAGGGAGAACAAGGAAAGAGGCAGGGGCCTGGGGAGTGCCGGCTCAGGGACGGGCAGTGTTTCGGAGGCCTGGCCGGTGGACTGAGGGGCTCACCGCTTCCCGCCCTCTCCTGCCAGGATTTCTGCCAGGCCTGCCTTCACTCCAGAACCAGACGCCTGGCCGACACCCACGCACGACGTCGGCTTTCTCAGGAACGGGCAGATTCATCGTCCTGGTCACCCAGGGCCACCCAGTCACTGTTTAAACGGCTACTTGGCCAGAGAAACAATAATTTCTAAGCCACAAAACTGAATTCTGTTTGTCCACTAAGAATGAATGCTGTCGATCAAGCGAAACCTATGAAAACCCCAGAGACAGAGGCAAGGAATCCGCTGATGCAGCGGCTGCCGACAGGCCCTGGTGAGCCGCATCCACCGCCCCGCGTCGGGGAGCCGCAGCAGCGGGGGCAGCGCCAGGCGGGGAGGCACGCGGCGCCGGCGTCTCCTCCAGACCCAGCCCAGCGCCCGGCACCCGCCAGCCATCCACACCGGCTGCTGGCAACGCGGCCTCACCCGTAAACCTGCCCCCGACCCGGGGCTCCGGTCAGAGTTGCTGGCCCCACTTGTCAACGACTCCACGTCTTCCTGGGGATAGAAGTCGGGAATTCGGATGAAACAAACACTGAGCCATTTTCTGACAAATATTCATGGCGTTGGGCTCAATCTGAGAAGCTGGGCGCCGGCCCAGCAGCGGGGTCCGAGGCAGCAGCCTGGTCCAGGTGCCGAGCCGGACTATCCCTCTGCCCTCACGTGGCCTCTACCAAGAGTGAGTCTCTAGTTGGGCTGGGGGCCTTGGCCCCGGGCGGTAACCATGCCTGGTGAGACCTTAACACCCACCCGAGGGCCTGTCCTGCAGCCACCCAACACTGGGGCACCTTTGGTGTCCACACCCATCACCCCCACCCAGGCAGAGTCCCAAGGGACAGCCCCTCTCTGTGTGGCCGAAAGGCCTCTGGGCAGGCCCTGCGGGGCGGGGGCCGGCAGCCCGGACCTCTGCGTGGGACACGGGTCCCTGCTCTCAACCTGAGGTGACTCGCTTGCGGCGTCCCCGAAGCTCACAGCAGTCACCTGGCTGAGAACACCGGCCGCCTCCCCTGGACAGCCCGCAATCCCGGGTCTGTCCCCAGGTCCCAGGCCAGGCAAGCACAGCGGGCTCTGCGGGGGCCCAGCAGGAGGCAGGCCCCAGGGAAAGCTGCCCCCAAGTGAGCCGGGCTCTTCCGCGAGGTGGCAGGGCGCCAAGGGCTGGGTGGACCATCCTTGGGCCGAGGGAGCAGCTGCAGGGTAAGGGAGGGCCCCCAGGGGGCAGAGCAATGACAAGAAAACACCGCACTCTCCAGAACCCGGTCTCATTTCTGCGCACCAGGCGGGGAAAGGGCCCATCCACCAGCAGGACCAAGTGGGCCACCACCCGCCCTCCTGGGCAGACGCAGCTCCGCAGCCACCCTCCCTCCTGCCCACCTGGAGCCAGGGCCATCCGCGGGGCTGCCCTGCCCGGCCCCTCCCGACCCCGGGCACCCGCATCCCGTGGCTGGGACTCTGTCAGCTCAGCGGTGCCGTCTGCTCTTCTGTCCGTGAGGAGGGGGGCACACTGCCTCTCACGCACGGGGGGTCCCCGCGGCACTCGTCACCTCCGGTGTCGTGTTCAGAGCTGCCCGGCGCCGGATGGAGGGGGCGGCGTGGCAGGGGCAGAGCCACAGCCCCAGCAGTCCTCGCCCACTCTGGCCCCAGGCCATCCTCAGGTTCCCAGGAGGACACCTGTGAGGACCAGAGGGTGCTGCAGACAGGGGCGCGCCCGGAGGGGTCCTCCAGGTGGGCAACTGCAGACCAAACGATCCGAAAGGATGGCCTCTGGGTGGCAGACTCAGATGGTGAGGAAGGAGGGAGGGGCCGGCACCGGGGGAGGGGCAATTTCTGCTCCTACGTGGTGCAGAAGCTCCGTGGAAGCAACCAGGGGTGACCAGGACCACCGGCGTGAGCAGAGACGTGACCTGGACTCCGAGCCCAGTGAATCCTAGGTCTCCCTACTGTCAAACGACCTTCAAAACAAAACCTCATTTGGGCAAAAGTGAAAGGAAAAAAAAAAAATCAGCTGTGATTATTAATGTTATATGGCCCACTTTTTGAAGCCTCCAAACGAGAGTTTGGAAGTTTCCCTGTGGATGTTTCCATAGCATTTTCCTGGTTCAATGCTGCCCCATCAGATTGAGGACGGGACACGGCACGTCCTATGAAAGTGTATGCATTTCAAATTGAACGTTTCTTACATGAGCTTCGCAGCCTTTAACCCTCCTAACACAGGGGAAGAGGTGGCTCCAGCCCCACAAGCTCTGCGCCCACCCCTGGGCTGGTGTGGCCCTGCGCCCACCCCTGGGCTGGTGTGGCCCTGCGCCCACCCCTGGGCTGGTGTGGCCCTGCGCCCACCCCTGGGCTGGTGTGGCCCTGCCCCCTCTCCCCTCTCCTCCGAAGCGGGACCCACCTGTGGGCCTCCCCTCTTCACTCAGGAGCGGCTGCAGGGCAGGGTTGTGTGAAGACGGACATGGGGTCCCCAGCAGCTTGATGACCGCCGGGGCTCCGCCCCATGGCACGGACACTGTGTCTGTCCTATCCTGGGGGACCGGCCTTGAGGACCTGAAACCTTCCTCGCGTCGGGCCAGCCCTCCCCCTGGGTCCCCACAGCAGGGAAGCTCTGGGCTGAGAGCAGCTGAACCATGTCAGGGCGTCGTGCGTGGTGGTCGCCACTCGGAGAGGCTCCAAGGCCTAGGAGGGAGCCTCCTTTCACGGCCCCGGGACATGAACACTGTCCTCGGCCAAGACAGAGACTGCCCAGCTCATCTCCGTGCTTCCCATGGTGTCAGCAAGGCCGCTGGTTTCATACATCGTACATTCAGTGGCACCGTCATCTTTAAAACAACATTTCCTCCCTACGGCAACGCATCTCAGAATCGACTTTTGCCCCCCAGAATATCACTTGATCTTTCATAACTGAAATGACAGAGAAGAACTGCTTTTCTTTTCAATTACTAATAACTGATGTTTATAAACGATGGCAAGTGAGTGTTAGTTGATAACGCTTACAGTTTATTTACGTGGGTAGCACTTAAAATCCGTTACGCTTTCATGGTTACATTGTCCACACTAAGCATCAAACACCAACCAGTTCACTCCACACCACCTTCCACCACAAGCAGGTACACGGAGCAAACCGCCCAGTCACCTGAGAATCACACGCGTCACACTCGCTCCCGGCGCCCAAGCCCGCGGCTCGGCCATGAAAGCTGTGCCCCCAGTGCCCGGGCTCCCAACACTGCTGGGTGAAAGCTGCTGGCGTTTGAGAATCCTGTCCAAGCTTTTCACGATGCCCTCGGTGCCCGGGGGCAAAGGGAAAGGGGACTCATCAGGCAGGTGCAGGAGTGAGAGGAGGGGCCCTGACAGCAGGTGGGGAGGGGGTTGGGGGCCTCAACCCTGCGGAGGAGTCGCTGCGGGAAGCTGGGAGACCCCGGCCCACGGGAAGCGATTCTTCTGAAGGAGCCGGTGCTGGAGCCCGTACCCGGCTCAGCGCCTGTGCTCAGTACCTCGCGAGCTGCATGTGGGAGGGGCTCGTCTGCTTCCCCCCAGCCTGAACCTAACCTAAGAGCCAGAGGTGCTACTACTGAACAGAATTTTGTAGACTCCTGTGTCCCTGCCAAAACAACTACGGATCCGAGGAAAGACGGGCTATTCGAGAAGATTAGGAGTAAAACCATAAACGTGAGGGGGCTCCACACCTCGAGCGGCCAGGTCACAGTGAAGGTCTGGCTCCCCCGAAACTGAAGAGAAGGTCACCCGGGGTCAGGAGTCACCTTTATGTCGCCCTGTGCTTAACTTGAGCCTAGATTCACACGCTCAGCGGAGGAGCGAAGGTCGTGTCGCGAGCATGCACGCGCCGTCGGGAGCGCCACACGGCCAAAGCTGCAAGCATCTCCGCAGGCGTGCGCCAGGCAAGCAGGGGTGGCCTCAGCCACAGAGCTGGAGAAGCAGGGACGGTCCGGCGGCTCCGTGCTCCCGGCCCCCGGGCCCGGGCCGGTGTGCCCCAGCGTCCCCAGCGCCCAGCAGGTGTGGTCTCGGGCGGTGGAGAAGCAGGCAGGGCACCTAGCGCGCGTGTGCAGCCCCTCGGCTGGCCGCCCGCGGCTCCACTGCGGCCCGTCTACGGGCGGCCCTTGGTCGGCCTCCTCCTCTTCAGCTCCTCTCTCTGCTTCTGCTGCTTCCTCTTGCCACCTTCTCTGACTCCTAAGGAAACAGGCGTGTGAAACACTGAGCAGCTGCGGCCCCACTAAGAGGCGCACGTGTCTCTAGACATCCCCCCGGTTAAAACCAACCAACCTCGCGATAAAGCTATGTGTCCTCACTCCTATCTGCTCCGTACCTAAGGCTCAACAAAAACACGGACGGACTGCAAACTGGGCGATGTAAAGCTCTAACATGACCCAACCGGCATCCCAGCCCCGCGGAGGCTGCGTGCTCACCCATCATCTGTCCCCACGACCCAGCCCCAGGTCACCTGGAGACAAGGCAGGGCAGGCTCCGCCTCGGGGGACGGGCCTCCCCGGGGCGCCCTCCACAGGGAGAAGCCCAGCTGTTACAGGGTCCGGGGCTCAACCAATGCCCCACGCCAACCTTTCCCCCTGTGCCGTGTGTTCGCCCATAGATGGGGGAGAAAGAGGCGGGTGTGACCTGCTCACCCTCCTGAGATTTTGTCCAAAGAGCCAGAAGAGCTCCGGGTTATTTCTGCAAAAACAGCTCAGGACCTTGTGCTGCGTTAGTCCAACACAGATGTAGGCGGAGCGGGATGCTGAATTTGGTAGAACAAAGGATCGTTCTGAACGGTCAGCCTAGACCAGGCCAGGGTCACTGCAGGCCTGCGACCTAATGCACGTGGGCCCCTAAGCCTGCTGCGAAGAGCACATGAAAGCATCCGCGAGGTTTTAAATTATGAGGCAGGTGACATTTTAGAACACAGTCTCTCTCCAGACGGAACCCAGACCCAGTCTGTTCACGACACACATGTGTCCACACACCACCACCCCTGGGTGGGCCGGGCCCGGGGGTCAGTTAGGTGGGCGCCGACAGCCGACCAGGACCTGATCACAATGCCCGCTGTGGGGCGGGGGGGAAGCTGAGGACACACACGTGCCTCCAACAGGACGAGACTGCCGGGAACTCCCGGCCTCACCACTGTCTCAAACGCCCCTGGAATGCGCTTGCAGAGGGTGGAGGCTGGCGCGGTCCCCAGGGCTCTGCGGCCTGTGTCCTGCCTGCTCTCCCAGCAGCACAGCCGTCCGGGTCACGTGCTGTACGGAAGTGGCCCTGACACGGGGGTCGCGGCAGGGGCCCTGGAGGTCCTCACGCCCAGCGTCCTCCTGCCTGACTCAGCTACCTGCACGATAAGCCAAAAGGAAGGAAAAGAAACACCTGCTAACCCACCGCCAGCGCACGGCAGCCCCGTCCCTGTGACCAGGCTGCTCCGGCCAGAAGTCGCTCCTCTCCGCTGTCCCTTTCACACTCGACCACGACGACCGACCGAGGGGGCCACGGGGGCGCCGGGACCCTCTCCTGCCTCATACTCAGGCCCCGGCCCCGTCTCCACTCGTGAATCCCCTAAGCCAGAAGGGGCCCCCGGGCACACACCGGGCAGAGCTGGGAAGTTAAAGGATCAATGTTATCCTTTCATTCGTGAATTTCTTTTTCACTTTGAATAATTTTAAGTTTCCTTTTTCACAGTTACACATTCTCGACAGACCTCCAACATGTGTGGAATCCATAAATGAAAAACACTAATCCTTTATCCACATCTCGCCATCTAATTTACAGGCTCCAAGAGATGTGCGATGCGTCCTCTGAAATAAAGCCGGGGAGGTCACCCCGTCTCACAGCAGGTTAACAACACAGTGAATGCCGGCAGGAAGGCACCGTCAGGCTGAACAGAGAACTCCCCCTGCAGATGGGCCAAGGCTCCCCCAGCCGCACCCTGACCCTGAACCACACGGGCCGCACCGTCAACACGGGAGATCCTCCCAGGAGCAATGAAGCCCATGTTCTGCGGCCTGAGCGCATCACAAGCGAGAGCTTGTTTTTAGCCTAAAATCATCAGAACCCGCCAGGCCACTGCCCACCCCGCCAGCCCCGGGGGCACCTAGCCCAGCAATTGCTCAAATGGCTGAAGCACCAAGTGGGGGCACCGGACACTTTGTAGGGAACCAAGCCCTTCACCACATGCTTCTAAGAGAGCTGCCCACGATGTGAAAGCCTGGCAGGAAGTGACCGCGGGAGCCTCCAGACCACACGGAGCACGCCCGCTGGAGGGGCAGGACGGGGGCCCATCACTCCGCTCCCTGGAGGCCCTGACCCACTGGGCACCTAGCTTTGCCCAGCAGCCTTTTCCACTGTCCCAGTTTTGGAGTCTTCCTCCGGAGCAGCTCTATCGTCTCTCAATAAGAAGTCAAATGAGCTCACTCTAGTCACGTAAAAAGCGTATCTTTAATTCTTTGGTGAGTCACTCTGACACTCTTTTGAAGGCCTCGTAGCTTGATGTGAAAGAAGGAAACAAACCACACACAAAAAAGAGGTGTGCTCCGCAGCGCCCAGCACCTGCCGGGCCGAGCCCTGGCCGCCCGACATCGCTGCGGAGCACGGGCAGGAAGCATTCGGCAGAAGCTCAAGGCCACTGCTCGCCCTCGTGTGTAGCATCTACAGGGTTCGTAAGTCAACAGTTTCCCGACCTGGAAACAACACGTGGGAGGGACCTGATGGTAAAAACTGACAAAGCACAAGATTTTCACAAAGAAGAATTAAATCCTGACGATCCCCCAGCAGTGGCCACTCTCCTTCCGTCCACAGCCCTGGCCTCTGGCGCTCAGAGGCAGCACGGGCCTCACTGTGACCCCAGGTCCACTTCCTGTTCAGGAAGCCAGCTAGATGTCTCAACGAGGCTCCTCCAGGCAGGCCTGAGCCCGCACGCCTCACTCTTGGGAACTGGGATACTCCCACCCAGTTTAGACACCCCAAAGGGACAGCCCGTAAAGTCCCTGTTCAAATCATATTTGTTCAGCGAAACTGCATGTACAACCCTGCCCCTCGCCAAGTCCAGCCAACGAGCGGCCAGGACCAGGAGATGACGATAGATCTGGAGAAAACATCGCCCATTCAAGGCAGAAGTTTTTTCTGAATCCACACAGCCCTTCCGATCGCCTCTAGTCTTCTTTCAATTACCCAGGAAGAGGCTAATGTTCCCATATGGCCCATCTGCCTCGGGGGGCACTGCTCCCTGGCAGCCGGTGGCCAGGTCCGCGCACTCCCGCGGGGCTCTGCACCCTGGCTCAGAACCCAGGACACCCGCCTTCCGGTGGGTGGAGGGGACAAATCCCCTGTCCTCCTCAAGACACACACACACACCCTGCTCCACATGAAAAGGGCCAGAAGGGGACTGAAGGGACAGAGCTCCCAAGAGAAAGTTCTGGGAGAGGAAAGGGACAGACCTCATCCTTCCAGTTCCCTGCGCAGACGATGCTTTCTTGCCCTAGGTTCACAGAACTAACCTCACGACGTGCACAGAGACGTCACCCTGAAAACAAGGGACCAAGGATCCACCTCCTCCTCCACATAACCTGCGGTGATCGACCTGGCGACTTCCAGTGCTGAGAGCCAAGACGGGCACAAACGCTTCAAACCGATGAGGAATTCAAACTAGATTTGCACCGGCCTTTAGACTCAGCCGGGGTCAGCCTGCATGCACAGCCATGCCGTCAGAAGTAATCCAGAACTTTCTACAGGGAACACACTTCAAAGACCCATCTGGGGCTCTCTAAGAAATTACAGGTCAAGAAGCTGGCAGAGGGCAGAGCGGGGTCTGGAGAAAGGGGGTCACGAAGCCTCAGTGCATCCAGAGGTGGGACACCTCCCCTGGGCTAAGGGTGGGTCAGCACCCATCCACCTGACCACAGGACCCCTGGGGGCGGGTGTCAGGTTCTGCCGGTAACTCAACAGCAAGGCAGGGAGGCATGGCTGCAGCCGCAGGGCCCCCATGGGAGGCTGGGCGGCGGCCGCTCTGCGGGACCAGACCCCCAGCATGAAGTTGAAAGTTACACAAAGGGGCTCAGCTACTGCCCATGACAACACACGGCATACCGTGGTGAGAGACCGGCACCCCGCTTTAATGTGGGCTCCATGCGGCCTCCCCCCACCCACCCGCCTGCCCGTCAGGCCAGGACGCAGCAACACAGGTGCCATCTCGGTCCTCGGGGGCCCCGGGAAGGCCGGGAGGCGGCCCCGCGGGGAGGCTCCGCAGCGGACACCCCGTGCACACCTGCGGGGAACGCAGCCGGGGGCTCCCAGCTGCTGCCGGCCCAGTGGTCCTCGCCCTCACCCGGGGGGTGGGGCACGTGTTTGGGCACAGAGGCCGGCCGGTGGGACTTCAGAGGGCGGGCACTGGTGCTGGCGGGCTGGCCGGGCAGCGCGTGCTGGCCTCGTCGCCGGCACTCCTCCGCGAAGGCGTCCTCGTCGGCCACACCTGAAAGCACAGGACGGAGACGGGCATGAGCCACGCGGCGGGAGGTCCTGGTGCCTCAACCGGATCTTCCCAGAGAGAACAGAGGAAACCAAAGTAGCACGGAATGACGGCGGCAGCTCCCCACCCGGCCCCCAGGGGTTCGGCAGTGAATCCTGAAAGCACACTCGACCTTCAAGAGGGAGGACGACGAGACCCCTGTGACAAATTCACCCTCAGAATCGGCACAAGGGTGTCACCCCGGAGGAGTGGGCTCCGGGCCAGCCATCGGTCTCTCTCTCAGGCAGCTGTGATGCCAGGACCTGCACAGACCTGCGGTGATGGAGGCGGCGGCCACCCTGCTTCCCGCCCGCTCGTGCCGCAGGGCGGCTCCGAGATCTGGGCCGGGGACCCGCACGCACGGTCACCTGTCACCAGACGCACAGCCAAGAACATTTCTCACTGCTCTCCAGATTGTGTTTCTCTTGGTCTTTTCAAAAACAGAAGTTTTGCACATTAGGTGGATACTAGCAATAAAATTAAAAACGCATGATAACAGTTACCGAATAACTTCAAATTTCATTCTCTGGGGGGTTTCTGACCAGCAGTCACGCGGGGGGTTGGCAGGGCCTAAGGGAAAGGCTGTCAGAAACCCGGTAACAATGCAGGACACAACCCGTCTGACAGGAGCAGTGACTCCAGGCGGTAGCCTTCCTGTGCCTCAACAACCCTGCTCCCTGGAGGGTGGGTAGGCCCGTCAGCCAAACCACGACGTCCAGGGCGCACACCGCTGAGCCCCAAGCAGATGACAGTCAGTGTGACCCGAGGTGCTCGCCCACTCGAGCTCTTTCGCAGGCAGATCCTACTTCCATCGCTGCTGGCCCCGCCCCGCCCCCCAAAAGCGGAGGACGACGGGCCTGCAGAGATGCTCCCTGTAACGAAGACCTGCTCTCTCAGGGGGGTGCGCGATTACAATCATTTCCGCACCATTTACACGACCCCGAGAGCCAAGTTCAGTGCTGGGTACAGGCGTGGGGCCTCCCCTCCATTTCCTCCAGACACCTGAGCTCAAGTACTGGCCCCGACCCGCTCTCACCACACCCGAGCTCACCACACCCCCGCTCACCGCACCCCCGCTCACCGCACCCCGCTCACTGCAACCCCGCTCACCGCAACCCCGCTCACCGCACCCGAGCTCACCGCACACCCACTCACCGCACCCCCCGCTCACCGTATCCGAGCTCACCCCACCCCCAGTCACCCTCGCCGGCCCCACCCCGCGCTCACGGCGCCCCCGCTCCGCAGAGGACACCTCCTCTGACATGGCAAACAAGTATGGTGACCCCAGGCGTGCATTTTAAGGCTCTCCTGGCCCTGCAGGGCCTCTAACATTCCCAGCACGGCTCGGCAGGGCGCCCTGGGCTCATCGTCTCTCCCAACAGCACATCCCCTCCCTCCAAGAGACGTGCGCGAGCCACTTGTGCCGCCAGCTAACCAAGCGCTCGGAGAGAGCACCTGGCGGTCGGCGCACGTGGCCTTGACCACCGTCACACCAGATGCCACCCCTAGCAGTCCCCTGGTGACCTATGGCCACCGTCACGGCGGCTTCTCAGAGTCAAACGGACCGCTGAGCTGAGGAAGCAGGCCCTGGGCGCAGCCGTCACATCTGCTCTCCATCCCTCGAGCAGGGACGCCCCTGTGCCCGCCGAGGGGGGGGTCGTCGGGCACCGACTGGACACAGGCTTCACTCGAGAGCAGGGCGCTCCCAGAACACACCCGTCTTAAGGAGGAACGTGCGCGAGCAAGGGTCCCAGGGCAGGGCCAGGGCTGGGGACACTCAGGGCCATTCCACCCCCTGGTGGCTCTGCGGGGTCCAGACACAGGTATGACTCCCAAATCCACGAACCCCTCCCAGGGGAGGGGACCCCACAGAGCTGCGGCTAACAGAACACCACCACAGCGACTTGACCTCAGAATCCGCACTGGACGCGGCAGGCGGGGCAGCGTGGGCAGCCCCAGCATGGCCGCAGGGTCTTGCAGGCTCGCGGCCCCTGCATCAGGGAGCTCGGCACCCAGCAGCCCAGCCACAGGCTCTCCACCTGGGGAGGCCTCCGGGGTGAGCAGCCGGCCCCTCCCCGGCTCCAGGCACAACCACGCCCGGTGGCTTTGATGTGACCTTAAGGATGACACGTCGCCCACAGGTGTAGCCTGAGCATCCCAGGTGCTGGACAACACACATCAGCGTGTTCACTCTGAGTGGCTGCGTGACCACGATGGGCCTAGACATGGTAGGGGTGGGCATCCCAGGAGGTCCGGGCACCCCGGGGGCCGGCCCGCCACTATGTTACTCACCTCAGGTCAGCTCAAACCCATTGGGTCCCTGTCAGCCGCTCAGAAGAGGTGGTGCTCCCCCTGCCCCATTCCGCCCAGGGAAACCCCACCTGTAGGACCGCACGGCTGTGGGCACAGACGACACTTACCTGCCAGGCCGGGCGCGGGAGGCCCGGTGAACGGACAGCGCCGGCTGTGTCCCGCGCACGGCAGGGCCGCCTGCCCGGCTCCCTGACGGTCTTCAGCGGCGCCAGCGCACAGGCAGGGAGGCTCCCGTAGGACCCACATCCGCCCGGCGTGCCCCCTCAGCCGTGCTGTCACCCCGGGGCCCCGGCTGCACACACCAGCCCGTCCCCAGGCCCCGGCCACTCCAGCTCTCAGGGCCGCTGGGCACGCTCCGTGTCTGCCGTCTGGTCAGAGGACGAAACGGTCACTAAGACGTTCCTCCTGGCGTTCCGGAACAAACCCCAGCGCACAGCACAGTACACACGCCAGGCCTTCAGGGTCTGGTGACCTCCACGAAGACCGGGACCAGCTGTGGGTGAAGGTGGGGACACTCTTGGGTCCTGGGGACCCCCTCCCCCGGCAGCCGCCCCGGGCACAGCCGGCTCTGGCGAGGGGCTCGCGCTGACCTGGTTGGCCCCCTGCACCCTCCTCCCGGGCAAATCCTGGCGCCCTCCCCACTTCCGGCCTCGCCTCTGTGAAGCCCCCTCCCTGAAGGCCCAGCCACACCGTCTCTGGACCAGGGATTGTCCAGGGGTGGATGCAGGGGCCACAGCTGAGAGCCAGACTCTCGGGCTTGGGCTCCGAGGCGAACCCTTCAGAAGCTGCAATGGACACACAGCTGGGCGCCTCACTGTCGCCAAGAGCTGGCCCTGGTAGACACCGTCACCTCTGTGGCCCAGAACCGCCCTCCAACATCATGAGCCCCAGAGGCCCTGGGTCTGGAGCAGGGTGGTCAAGCCACAGACCCCACAAGGTCCCCATAAAGCTCCTCCAGGTCTCAAGTACCGGGAAAAGGATTTGGGGAAAAGAAATAAAGGTGGATGTTGAGAAGCTTATCTGAGTGTCTCCGCTGGACATTTTCTGGAAGGAATCCCTCGATGTGTTCATTCGAGCGCTCATTTTGAACCCACTGCACTACACGCAGAGTACCAGCAGGCACTGACAGACTGACAGAAGGGGCAAAAAAAAAAAAAAAAAAAGACGGTGCCTGCCCTGCAGGGACCTGGCCTCACTGCACACAGGGTGGGTGAGCGGACCCGTGCGGCTCGCTGTGTCCCACGGCTCCTGAGCAGGAAAGATGAGAAGACGAGGGGCACAGGAGGCTCGGCAGACGTGCGGCGTGCGAAGGAGAGAGGGCAGCCCCGGAGGGCAGGGAAGGAGGCCGTCCTGCCCCAACCCAGCGCCCCCGTTTTCCCCGGGCCCAGCTGACGTCTCAGAACCGACACAGGCCTCTATCGGGTCTGCCCGCGCCGCAGCCCAGCTCGCCCCAGGGGCTGCCCTAGCTGCTCCAGGACGCAGATGGCAGAGGTCTGGAAACAGCCCCCAGCGACTGTCGTGTGCACCCCGAAGCCGGGCCCCGGAGACGCCCCCCAGGCCTGTTCAAGGGCAGGTTTGTCCAGGGCAGAGGTGGCTCTGCCTTCAGGGCAGATGGGGCCGGGGACGCCAGTGCCCCGTCCAGCACCTGGGTGGGAGGGGGAGACCCTCCCCCGGAGGGCAGGCATCTCAAGGGGACGTGAGAGGCCCCGGGAAAAGCAGCGCCGGGAGCTCCAGAGGCAGACGCCAGACGCCTGGGCGAGGGCTCCATAGAGGCCTTGCTGGCAGCCTCTCCCACATCCGCTCTGACGGCTCCAGTGCGTCCCAGTTTGTTCCAGGGCTTCCCCGTCGCGCCGCCTGGGGCTCCTCGTTCTCACAGCGTCCCTCACGCCCCGAGTCCTCCCACAAGACCCGCCCCAGCTCCAAGGGCTTCCTCTGTCCCCTGAGTCGGGGAGGCCCAGGGCGCTGGACCACGTGACCCATGACAAGGGACCACCAGGCCTCTCCCTGAAGGCAGAGCAGAGCCCGGGATCTCCCTCCCCTGCAGGTGTGGGCGTGGGGAGGACCGAGCCAGCCTGTGCCACGCTCTGCCCTCAGACCCCCTTCCTCCGCGGCCCCCAGCAAGGCACCCTCGGCTGTGGGACATAACCGCTGAAGCAGCAGAGACACCTCGGGCCTCGAGGGCGTGGCAGGGAGGCCGGGCCTCGGGCGAGGGGGTCCTGGACGCGGAGAGGGAAGAGGCGGCCTGTCCTCTGAGGCCCAGCCGCCCTGGCTAAGCATGTGGGGCCCTGATTTCAGACGGCAGGAGGGAGGGACTCATGCCACCAGCCCAGCTCCATTCCAGGTTCAGAGGATGGGCTGTGAGTCCAGCTGCGTGAGGGAGACACCGCCGCCCCTAAGCCCCGTCGCCAAAACAACTCCTGAGCCTGTGGTTCCCGACGCAGAGAGGAAGGTTCCCGGATGGTGTCCACCACGGTGGACGCTGCCCGGGAGGCCCACAGAGGCTCTCCTCGGCGAGACACTCTTCCCTAAAGACAGGATCCCTCTGGCACCCAGACGACAGCCCAGGTGCCTCCACCACCCGCCCAAGAAAACGCCTGCAGCCAAAGCTCCTCCACTTTAAAGAAGGAGCCTTGGGCTCTGCGATGCTCAGTTGCTAAACTCAGCATCGGCCGGCACCCACTTTCAGGGAGGGGCGGGGGGGGGGGGGGCGCCCCCCTTGTGGGGGGGGGGGGGGGGGGGGGGGCCCTTAGCACTCAAAGGACCCCTCGTGGCTCCAGACACCCCCCCCCAGGCCCCATGTGGACGGTGGAGTGGGCGTCCCAGGGCTGGCTCTTCTCTGAAAAACTTCTCCAAAAAAGGGGCACTGCCCACCGAGGGTCATGGGACACAAAGTGCCACCACACGGCAGACGCTTTGAGTCAGTCAGAGGAGGTGACAGCGATGTCCAGCACCTACTAAGGACAGGAGGACGCGCCCCCCTCATGAGAAGAGAAGGCCCCCACGCAGGCCACCCACACCCGCCCTCAAAGATCCCCATGGTGCCTCTTGGTACAACCTAAACTTCCAAGAGTTGACACCAAGAGGAGATGACCGCCACTCCCATCCCATCCCCCCACCCCCAACATCACGCTTTCTGAAAGCCAACCACATCTTGGGCTTCTTTCTACAGCCTCTTCCAAAATTTCCATAAATTTCCGTCAACTGCTGAAACGTTCCTCTCCTACGGAAATTCACTAATTGTTTCAGCAATTTACTATACAAAGGCGAAACACATGACTTGAAGAAAAATAAATAGGTCACGTCCACTCTTCCAACCCAAACAGAATTTACTGTTTTGGCATAATTTCTGCTAACTCTTTCCTCTGCAGAAATTAGCTATTAACGCACATGAATTAACTAAAGTTTACGTGGGATACAATTCAAGCATCCTTTTCATTTGGGAAACAGAAAACATCCTGCCTTGTAGCACCAAGTTAGATAAAATTTCAAAACAAAGCACAACCCGCCCGTGCCCCTGTGGCAAAGCTCCCTGAAGTCGCCGAGGAGCTACGCGGGGCTGTTCCAGCCGCCGTCCCTCGGGCACAACCACCAATCCACGTGCTCCGCTTCTTTCCCCAAATGGAGTCCGAATGCGCAGCAGGAAGCTGGCTGATAACATGCAAATGAAAGCAAACTTCCCTATATAAGAACAGAACCACTTGTTTCCAAATACGTACAATCCAACAGGCCTCGGTTGTGGCTGCTGTTTTCTTTCTTTGAGGGGTCGGGGCAGGGGTTAATCCCACACTTCGTCCTATCATGCATACCACTGACACAAATGTAGATGACTCAGACATCCAAAAATGCATCACTGGCCCAAGAGAGGATTCAAATTTTTAGGGCCTGATAAGTGCCTGGCACACGTGATGCTCTCGGGGACTCAGTGCTGAACACACGCAAACAGAAAACCATGGCACGATGAGGAGGAGGACCGGAGACAAAAGCAGGGGCAGAGGCGAGGAAGAGCAGGCGCCGTTCCCAGGATGGGGAGGAAAGCAAGGCACAGAAGCACGCGGGGAAACCTCGGGAGGCGGCACAGACCACGATGTGACTCAGGGCAGGGCAGGCGTCGAGAATGGGACAGGAGGCAGGAAGAGCGGGCACACGGCCAAGTCGAAAGCACCTCGCAGGTGATTCTAAGCAGGGAGCGACTTAATTTTCGCTGCCAGATTGCGGGCAGGCGACACGGTGGCGACGCATTAGACAGACCATCAGACGGACCGAGAAGGTGGTCATGTGAAGGGGGACCGAGTCAGGAGGGGCCCAGGCTCTGGCAGGAGGTGGGCGGTGGTGCTGGCTGCAGCTGTGCGGACACGGGAGGATCACGGACCGAGGGGAAAGGTCAAGGAGACAACAGCAGGAATTCTCCTGTCCGAGCCCCTCTGAACTTAAGTCCTGCACAGAATCCACACCAAGGGTCAAAAGCTCCCCTTAAGGGCCGGTGGGGTTGGCCTCCCCACCAGCACCACGGCTCAGAGCGTCCTTCATGTTAACGTCACAGAGGGTGGAGCCCCTTAACCTGCCCTGAGGCATCCACCAGCCCCGCATGCACCCGCCTCTCCTGGTGGGCTTCACTCGTTTGTCTGTGGGGACAGCTGCGGGGCAGGCAGTTCAGCAACCTGCTCCTCGGATGGGGAGTTCCCGAGGCATCACAGCACCCCGGGATGTAGGGAGTGACCGGCCGGGCTCGGGCGGATGGGGCCCCACACTCACCCGGAAAGTAGGGGTGTCACAGCTCTGGCCAACAGCGCCTGGAGCTCAGGTCTCACCACCACACACCCCCGGGGGTTGTACGCTTCGAGAACAATCACGACATGGAAACCCAGGGAGGCAGAAGCACAGCCAGCCTCTGCCCCGCCCCGGCCTCGCGACCCCGCACGTCACTCTGCCCAGGAGCCGCCGAGCCCCCGGCACAAGGGGAAGCAGCAGAGCGAGAAGTAACCCAGCAGGCCACGCTCGCAGAGCCCCAGGCCCACACTCCTCCGGCAGAGACCACCGTCTCTGGGGCCACGTGCCCGCTTGGCTGAAAAAGGCCCCGAGAGCAGCAGGGTAAAGGATCAGGATCTACGGAGAGGAAGCAGGGGCGAGGGCTGTGTGCTGTCGGGGGCACTCCTACCACCTGCTCCGTAAAGGACAAAGTAACGCTCTGATGCCCTGGGCACCCGCGGGACACAGGCCAGCCCTGAGGGGCGAGCCACCAGGCTTTCCTGCTCAGTCCTCACTCAGGCTGCAGGGACTGGACCGTGCGGCTGAAGCACAACTTCCATCAAGACGACCGAAGGGGCTTCCCTGGTGGCTCAGTGGTTAGGAATCCGCCTGCCGATGCAGGGGACACGGGTTCGAGCCCTGGTCCGGGAAGATCCTGCATGCCGCAGAGCAACTAAGCCCGTGCGCCACAACTACCGAAGCCCGTGCGCCACAACTACCGAAGCCCAGCGCCTAGGGCCCGTGCTTGGCAGCGAGAGAAGCCACCGCAATGAGGAGCCCGCGCACCGCAACAGAGACCCAACGCAGCCAAAAATTTAAAAAATGACCGAAGGCTGTCGTAATAAACAATAACTGAAATAAATCATCAAACAGAATAAACATTCTAATTTTGGTAGGGTCTTATATTCACAAAATCTTATTTTCCTAAAGACACAGTTTAACCCACATAAAAATCTCGAGTGATTCTAGCTTCTTCTCAATATTGACATCCGTTAAAGACTTACTAAAAAACCATATTACGTAGACTAAGCAGCCACGTGCCATCAACTCGCAGTTGTTTCATCAAAGCACACCACCAGCGGACACCACATGACAAAGTGCAACCTGGGCCGAAAAGAAGACCCAAAGGACAAGAGAACACAAGTCCTGAACAGTTGCGTGTTGAGTGAGATTTAGGAGGTATTAACACTGGCAAGACATCTGGGAGAAAGTTGGGTGTTTTTAACACATACAAACGTTCCAAGTAAATTAAAGCAGACAGACATACAAGTGAAAGTACATGAAAAAAAATATGAAAAATTTTGGGCTTCCCTGGTGGCGCAGTGGTTGAGAGTCCGCCTGCCGATGCAGGGGACGCGGGTTCGTGCCCCGGTCTGGGAAGATCCCACATGCCGCGGAGCGGCTGGGCCCGTGAGCCATGGCCGCTGGGCCTGCGCGTCCGGAGCCTGTGCTCCGCAACGGGAGAGGCCACAGCAGTGAGAGGCCCAAGTACCACAAAAAAAAAATTTTTTTAGTTGTGGAACATGTAGGACATTAAACAAAAGGCCACCCCAAAAAACCACACAGTATGTCAAATGAACACAGGACAACTGAAAAGGAAAATCACTTTAACAGAGCAGGCAAAGGACTCATAAAGCAATGATGTAACGGGGGCCTGTGAAATCAGGGAACAACTTCAGAAAAACAGGGATGCCCGCCAACAACAACCAAGAGGCTCCACCTCATACAGTAACCATTGTTATCAGACAATATTGACAAGTACACTGGTAGGCACATACTCTTTGGGGCAAGCCATTTACGGCTACCAGCTTTAAATGCCCACATTTCTCCACCCAACTATTCCACTTCTTCCAGGCACCCGATTCAACAGAACTCCCCCTCCAAGGACACGCACGCACGCCAACACCTCAACACTCACGGGAACAAAGGAGCGCCGACGCTCCCCAGGCTGCACGAGACTCTCAGGCCAGAGCTGCGATGGGCGCCAACAGCCCCTGGCACAGACCTCGGGCTGGACGGCTGCCCCAGCCAGGCGCACAGGACCACAGCCATTCCAGAAGCAGCTGGAACCCAGACCCTGCCCAGCAGGGCGGCCAGCAGCCGGTTCCGGGCCTCCACAGGCCCCTTCCGCCACGCTCCTCCAACACGCGAGCACGGGCCGACTGCGCACGGTCCCCTCAGGCGGCCCGCGGCAAGGGGAAGCGCAGGCGTCACGCGCGGAGACCGCCTCGCCTGCCTGCCCGATCCTGGAGCCCGTGCTGCCAGAGGCCTGGCATCGCCTCCAGCACACCGGTGTGTCAGATGAGAGCCCTCGGCCTCGGCTTGGGGCCGACAGCAGCAAGCGCAGGCCAGCTGGGTGCAGGCTCCGGGCACCTCCTCACTGCCACTGACTGAGGGGCGGCAGAGGGGGAAATGTTCCCCCAAAGTGGAAAGACGGCAGCAGGAAAGGATAACTCTTCCCTGGAAGCAAACGCAAACCAGAGGGAGAGGGAGGTGTAAAGCCCAGTGGACAAGGGGGCTCACCACGAAGCTCGGGGGACTGGCTGCATTGTGCTGGGAGGGGCACAGCCACGCCCTGTGGGTGGTCCCCATCTTCCCCCTTGTGCAATCACAGGGGTGTATTTATCACCTCTTTGGTAAATGCAAGATTTTTTTAGGAGCTCCAGAAACATTTTTAATTAGGAGGAAATCCCACGTCATCCCATTTTCAAGTATAAACGACTCGAAGAGGGGAAATCATTTGGCGGTATATTTTTGGTACAACCAGAAAAGAGCGGT
>NW_006790887.1:472611-474505 GCF_000442215.2 Lipotes vexillifer | reverse complement strand
GTTTTTTACAACCATAAAAGAGCGGTTTCTGAACGGGTGTCAGCTAACACTCCAAAGATGCTGGGGGTGGTCTTCATACTCTGTAGTACACAGCACATCACGCGGCAACTGGATATAACCCACTCATACAGTTCACGTGTCTTGAATACCTTAAATGACTTCTATTCCCCGCTGGCTTCTGCCTGATGCTGGCCGTCCCAATCAGAGCTCAGTGCCCTCAGACACCTGTGCTGGTGGCCGTCCAACCAGGTTCCCTAGTGAGTCAGCTAACATATGTATGTATGTAGGTACAGTGTGTATGATAGTAAATTGTGTAACAGTGGAACTCGGGGTGTTAACAGCTTTGTCCACATTTGAAGATACCGGTACCTGACATACTCTTAAGGAAATGCTACCTCCAGAATTCAAGCTGGAAAGTCACTGGAACTACTGTTTCAAAAAGAAAAATACCTACATGACTTTTTAGATTTTTGGTACATACATCAAGAACTGTGTGCAAACTGGAATGTCCTGTGTACTGATCCTCCAAACAATCAATAGATCTCGATTATTGAAAAAGAATTAGGGGAACAAGCCTAGTATTAGTCTCTTAAGACGGCAGTCACACGGCCCGCTGCGCCCACCTGGGGTGGAGGGATGCCACCAGAACGCCGGGGCGGCCCGTGGAAGCACCGAAGTCTGACCACTACTTCCAGGAAGGCCTCAAAGAGGCGAGGGAAGGGGCGGGGAGAACAGCACGATGCTGCTGTGCTCTGTGTTCCTTTCAAGAAGCAAATCAATCCTATTGGGATAGAAAAGGACAAGTAATAAGCTGCTATACTTACTAGACTGTGAAACTTACCACCACCATGGACTATTCAGTGGTCCGAAGAACAAAGAAATGTCATAAACCAAGAAATATCATAAACCGAGATGCACCCCCCCCAGTCCTCCCAAACCAGACCTGGTGGTTACTCGGTACACTCGGACTGGGAGACACGGTGCTCCCAGGCTCACAGGGCAGCGTTCCAGGGGCACAGCGGAAATGAGTGCCATGGGATGATTTATACAACAGATACTTAGGGAATGCTTCCAGCACCATGGGCCAGGGAGAAGCAGCAAGAAAATGGGCAAATCCTGCCCTCGTGGGGTCTGTATTCCTATGGAGGTTGGACTGCGGAAGAGGAGTCTTTGTTCCCTGAATGCTGGGGCCAGAGGGAAAAGGACAAAGAGTCACGGCTCTCCACAAAGTGCAGAACTCACCCGGGTCCAAAACCTCAGTTAATGCCTTTGTATGTAGTTTGGTAAGAACAACTTACAGAGTGCACGAAGCAAGGAGCAAAGTTTCACCTAAGCAAAGAGCAAGCACCGGGTCTTCTGACGCCCAATTCCACTTCTAACAAACAAGACTCTCTCCTAAGTCCCAGCCAGGTCTAGTCTTTGGAAATCCATGATCACCATGATTTCTAGACTTCTGATTGACAGAGAAACAGCTGTTGTAACCTTCCCTCCTCTGACCTTTTCAAGTAGCAAGATGAAATAACTAATTTAGTCACCAAAAAAAAGAAAGAAAAAAAGTTGTCTTATCCCATTTTAACCACTAGTCATACTCAGTACTAAATCTCCATCTAATTAACCCAATTCATTAGAATAGAATTGCAAGGAATAGCAGATTCAAAGGTGCTGAGACAAAAATCACAAGTCACCCCTGTGACCAGCTCTAAAAGCAGAAGCCTTAGACTGACTCTAAAGACGCAAAAAACGGTGACTGAGGAAGAATCTAATTATTTAAGCAAATGTTTCTAGACTTGCAGCATTAAACCACCCACTCTGAAAATACCAATCACCTTGAAAATAACTCAAAGGGAGGCAGAATCTCGTACCTCATTAAAAAAAAAAAAAAAAAAAAAAAAAA
>NW_006790887.1:456193-472288 GCF_000442215.2 Lipotes vexillifer | reverse complement strand
AAAAAAAAAAAAAAAAAAAAAAAAAAAAAGGCCACTGGGTCATACAGTTCAACCTCCACTTGACCACACCATATCAAGTGCTCAAACTCACTCCACAATTCTGTGCTTGAAAGCCTCCTGAAATAGTAATAATTATCCCATTACTAAACTTGCTGATGGCTAACCACTGAGAAGCAGTAGCAGAGACAATTAAATGAATTACAAATTACTGTTGGATTCTCTAAAAATAAAAATATTTTCATGTGATTATGTAATGCTGAAAGGAGAAACCAGAGCAGTCCCTGAAGAGGCTGAGGACAGCTAGTGGGTAATCAAGCAGGAACAGTGAGGCTTTAATAGACAATAAACAAAGTGAAAACTGACTGGAAAGATGCTGCCCACAAATAATGTCCCTGGAGCTTCCCCACATCTGTACTGAAGACTCCAGCAGGCCAGATACACAGGTTACAAGAGTAACTTCAGGTAAGTCTAAAGCTATCTCTGCAAACTTCTACCACGTGCCCTTTGTGGACCCTCAAGAGGAAGAAAGATGAGCTACCGGGGCAGGTGTGACCAGTGGCATCATCTGTATCCCAAAGAAGCAGTAACTGGGCTGCTAAAAGCAAACCTGGAACCTTTGGAACCTGAAACAAAAAGGCAGGAATGAGGCAAGCGGCCATCACTGAACTATATCAAAGCAACGGACGTGCAAACTGCAGCGAACAAGAAAACAAAGCGTAAGCGAGAAAAGCACAGCACACTGCTGCCCCCTCAAGACTGTGCTCCGGGGAACTCAACAGAAGACCTCCAACCTGAGCGACTATTACGATAACCCCGAGCATGGAGGAAACAAGCGCACACATGATGTGACAGCCCTGCGGCAGGCTCACCCAGACAGTGGGCACTGGCAGCCTGTGGGGAGCTCAGTCTCCGCCGCAAAGGCATTCAGGGCTACAGGAAGATTTGGGGGTTTTTTTAAGCAGAAAGCATAGGGACCAGCAGATGACCAGACCAGGAACGTGAATTAAATGCTCTTGTCCCAAGCCGCTCCTTACGTGGTGACACTATCAGTGCTGCAGCAACACTCACCTAACCGTTCACAGCTGTTTCACAGCACACTGGACCCAAGGCTGCGGGAACGAACCTGACTGCTTCCAAATACTCAGCAAACAAGACCCGATAGCAACAAGTTCTCTTTCCTATTTAATTAACATTCCTATCACCAGACGTGCAGAGTAACGGCAATTTTCAAAGTGGGAATGGTGAACGTGTGACCGTGACGCTCCCCTCGAAACATGTCCCCAGAAGAGGTTCATCTTCCACCTGCACCCTAAAGTGGAGCGACTTGCTCACAGCCGGGGCTGCACTAAACCCGACCGTCCCAGGACACTCAGACGTGTAAAGCCAAGGCTCCAATAAAGTGCCTCCTGGGACAGCAGCAAGTGTGGGCTGGGTGAGGCGTCTCTTCGTTTACCTGCTGTCCTGAGGGGCCACCGAGCCTGTTCTACCGAATGGCTCGTCCCACCCGCCAAGGAGAAATATCATCTCCAAGTCAGGGCACGGGCAGCTTGCTCCTGTGAGCTTCTCGCTTAGTAACAGAGGGACCACCTACCCCACCTACAGCAACATCGAAAGCAGACTTTCTGGTACTAGGGTTTTAGTCTGTGAAAGTAGGTTCTACAATGTGGTTCCCTAGCGTGTGGTGCGCCTACACCTTCTCCACACGCTCCGGGAGCTAAGACGGCGGGGCACACGGAAGCCCCTTTCCTTGTCTTCCCGGGTCCAGCTGTCTTCCAATACTTACATTCAACTTTGCAATGTCTTTTTTAACACCTTCTTCTAGCAGTTTCACACTGCTTAGTCCCAAAACAAACTCGAGTGGGGTAGTATAAATACAATCAAACCCTTGTTTAATATTCCTCTGGCTGGAATTCTAGTTATCAATGGTTATCGTGACAGATTATACTGATTGAAAAACGAAAGAAAACACCTTTACATTTGCCCACACCTGTATCGCTCCATGACTTTGCTATGCGTGTTATCTTTAAATGAACTGGCATCAAACATAACCTGGAAAACTACAACATATTCTGAAGAATGGAAAACTGGACAGCCGTTTCCTCGCTCACCAAAGAAATGTTCAATAAATTGCTAGTCATTATTCAACACTGATAGGAAAATTTTCATACGCACTCCAAATACACCAAAGAACACACGTAACTGAAGTCCAGCATCGGCCTTAGTGACCGGACACAGCAGGCATGAAAGGACTCTGGGAGCCCAGGCACAAAGTCACACACACACACACGCAGGAGGCCTCGCCCCACTCAGGAAAGAATGCACCAAACACATTTGCATTTATTTTCTTTTTTTTTTTTAAGCAAATGACAAAGACCCAGTTTACCAGCTTAACTTTTTAAACCTAAGCTTAACACGTTACATATTTAAACAATTGTCAAAACTTACTAAGTTGCCAGCATTCATGCACAACTAGAAAACATCCTCAATTTATATTAAACCAGAAATGTATTACCATTAATTCATTAATATCTTTCACTACTAAATACTGAAAAAACTTGAAATTACTTTGTGGAAGATGCGCCCTGGCGACGTTAACTTCACAGCAGCTGACACTACTTGGCTCATGTTTCAAACACAATGGAAAAGCAGGCCCGTGCTGGTGTTAGTGTACGGAAGAGTCACGGCCACCTTGGATTACGTTTAATAAAAAAAGCAAAGTGCATACAGAGATTTACAACAATTTTAAAGACAAAAAAAAAAATGGTCCTATCATGTGGTCCCAACAATAAACTCAAAAGTCTATGACAAGTAGGGCTCCAACGAGCTGTGTATAAATACTTTAGATTAAGTACAGTTACACTGAGAGTCGAGTTCATGTGAAATCTTCAAAAAAATTTTCCTGCCAATCCTCCCACGGCGCGCGCCAGAGGGGACGCTCTGCTGCGCACGTGCGGCGAGCTACTTGTTATCCAAGCGCAGCAGCTGCTCCTTACCATTTATCGTCAAGGACTTCAGCTGGCCGTCTTCTTCGACTTCCACTCTCTCTTGACCATTCTCGACAATCCTGGTGGGGCGGGGAGAATAAGAGGCATTTTACGATCTTGTTATCAAATAAGTAAACACGTATGTGAATATAAATGCATATTTTTACAGGACTTGCCATAGATATACGTGCAATTACTAATTTTGTGGCTGAAGCCGACCTGCTGAGGACAGACGTTTCTTAAAATCTGACACTGAACACGGGCACAGGCACTAGCAGTCAGAACGGTCACGGTTTCACTATGAATGGTTTCCATTTTACCATTCCAACACACTATTACCCATGAACATGGCTCTAAATAAGGGGGATGTCTAATATATAACACTGAGCAAAAATTCAGAAGGAAAAGCTCTAAATCGGAGATTAAGATTCTCATGGTACCAGACAGACTAACATACAACCCATATGTCACACACTGGAGGGTGTGCAAAGAAAATGCGGCACCAATGAAACACCACACCTACTTATTAGAAATATGAACTAGAGAAGATCACTGTACCTCTTTGTAGTGATTTTTCTGCCATTAACCACTTTAGTAGAAGTTGATATAGATTTGTAGTTGCCCATCCCACCGCCACCAAATGCCGTGGAAGAGAATGAAGTGAGGCCCCCGTGACCTAGTGAACCAAAGGAAGTGAATCCTGTAGGAAAACAGGAAAAGAAAGATTAGAGACTAGTATGTCCATTGCTGATTTAATGCACACATTTCCATCAGAGCCACAGGGCAGGAGGAACCCCCCCATTTCCAAAGGGCTCTGCTGGGCTTCCCTGCACCTCACCCTACTGAAGGGGAGCAGCTTGGTGCCGCGCATCTTACAGGAACGGGGCCAAGTTCCCGCCACAGATGGGCAAAGCCAACTTGCTTCTGACTTGCTCCTTGTAATTGTGACCACAGGGAATAAAAATCTGAATTATTAAAAAGCTGAAATAATGTTAGAAAGAATACCACCAAGAATTATCTGGAAAAGCATGGGTCTGCAGTTCACGGACTGATTCTCAATTACATGGTGATCGACTACGGACACTGACTCCCACAGCCACACCAAAGCAAGCCAACTTCGATGTTGAGACTGCTTGCTTGTTCAAAGAACTTTCCTACCTGTCCCACCCCAAAAGGCCCACGTCACAGCACACGCTGCACACTCCCTAACGACTCTCCTGAGGCTCCTTAAAGGTAAGGACCGCGTCCCACGCACATTTCTTAACTGAAGCACCGCTGTGGTATTTTTAAGCACCTCTGTTTACTCTCCCTCACGCCTGAGCACGCTACATGGCGTCTAACGAGAGGCTCTGCTGGACGGAAGTGCACCAACACGTGCCCTGTGTAATCAAGTCCAGCCGGCATCTGAGCCCTCGCAGGCGCACTGTGTGGGGGTGGCCTGTACAAGGAGCACCAAAGAGCGTTTAAACAAAAGTGAGCACCAGGAACACAGCAGCTCCTCTGTTAAGAGGAACTGGGTGAGCTTCAAAGAAAAGCTAAGATTACAATTCTTCAGGTGAAACACAGGGTTGCATCAGGCCATGTGCACGTGACTGCAGCTGGCGGACGGCCTCTACATCAACAGCTAAGCTCCGTGCGGCAGGGCGAACACAAGTGACCACGCCTCACCTGGGGACTCAGCTTGGTTCTGGTCACACAGAGACCTCATTAAAGCCCCACCTCCTGACCCCATCAACCTGGACTCTCCTAAGATACTGGAATTTTTTTTAACTGCTGAGGTTAGATAAAAAAGGATTTAGTGAGATTGTCTAAGCGGGTTATTTCACAGTTATTTATCTCAAAACACCTTACTCCTTTTAACCAGAAATTTCACTAAATGCTGGCCACCTTTAACAGTTAAGATCAGAAGTAGGTTTTCAAGTATAACATTCTTGGGAAGATTAGGAAAAAAATGCAGGTTACTAAGCACAGCTTCGTACACATAAAAAATACTGGCAAATCTACTAAGCTGTTCTACCAAAAGGCATACACATATTGCAAAGTGCCCTAACTAAAAGAGCACCACACTGATGTCCGATCAGACGTTTAGTACCTGTATCAAAAGAAGAAAATCCCCCTCCAAAAGAGGGAAATCCACTGAAAGTGGAGAATAACGACCCCGTGCCTCGGTTCCGGCTTCCGCGGGGGCCCCTTCGATTCCCAAAGAAGTCCTCAAACGGGTCTTCTAAAAACAAACAAAAGTGCTTTGTGAAATCCTGATTCAATTTTGCTTTTTCACAGGAGAGCTTCAATAAGGGTTAATGCCTTATGATACACTGTTCCATTAGGAACAAAAAACTTACCAAGAAATTACAACAATGTAGCGTATCTACGGAGCAGGCAGAAGTCCATCTAACCAGCAGTTTTACTTACTTGTTTAATGCAACTAAAGCTAGAATACATCGGGGATTTACAACAAACAAACAAAAAAACACAACACTATATATATAAATATAAAACTCAAGGTCATTAACCTGCACTACAGACTTGGACAGAGAGCTGTTTTAACATAGCTTTTTACTGAAAGTTCTGGTAGACACTGTCCCAGCTGACGCCATTTAAAAGGTTAGGATTTCACACCTAAGCAGTCGTACTGCATGGAGTCTGGGTTGCCTTCTCCAAAGTCATTCAGGAATAAAAACAAAAATGGATTTTTCTAACGTATTTACTTATAACGCAAGAGAGCGCTGTAGCAAAGTGAGGCAAAATTTAACAGCCGGTGATTCTGAGCCAAGTGCTAAGGAATCCCTTTGACTTTTCTGTAAGCCTGACATCTCAAAAAAATTTTAGGAAGGATTAGCTGAAGTCAAATCTGAATTAATGTTAATTGGCAGACACTACATTATACTTAAGTAGAAAATTACTAACGTGAATAGGCATATTACTACTGGAGATACCAAATGCTCCTGAAAATAAAAATAAGATTAGCCTTGACAGTTTAGGGGCTTTTTTTGGTTGTGATTATCAATCAGTGAGCACCTACTGAAAACACGAATTATACAAACTTTTAAAAAAATTCACTGAGGTTCTATGAAATTAATCAGCGCTACACTTTTTTTCCGAGGAAACGGGAATTCTTTAAGAAATGAAAACAAGGACTCCTGATGGATGAGTAAGCTAGAAATGCATGTTGGGGCAAGAGAAAAGCAACCCATGACACACAAACTACAGAATCAGCACGGCATATTTTTAAGACAAGGCAAGAGTGACCAAAGTTAATGCATTTGAGTAGTGAAATGTAAGAAATAAAAGTAAACAGAAAAACACACACACAGTGAGCACAAAACCAAGTAGAAATTGAGATTCATGGCGCACTCATGTTTACAGACAAATGTGACCTGAGCAGCGTGCCACACCCCCAGGGTAACTGGCAGGGACCTGAAAGGATGTGTGAGAGGTTACATGCGCGGTTGCTCTCAGACCCTGAGGAATGGCCAAAGGCCAGGCAAGGCCAAGGCAGCTTAAGGAATACTCAGAATGGGGGCGAGGAAAGGGGTGGCAAAACGACATGGCCGCACGCGCCTAGAGCCTGCGCGCTCTGCAACAAGAGCAGCCCCCGCTCGCCGCAGCTACAGAAAGCCTGTGCTCAGCAACGAAGACCCAAAAATAAATAAAAAATTTTTAAAAAGACAAAAAAAAAAAAAACCTACAAGGCCTCTCTTAAATAAGAGAGCTATGCAAAGTACACGAAAACAGGCCTGAAGAAGCAAACATTTAGAAAACCTGGTCACTGGTGGCCTGTTTAGAGACCAGAAAGAAGGAATGCTAGAGAGAGAAGGAGTGAACATGGGCACAGAGACCAGGTCCACCGCCCCAGAGGGGCCCCGAGCCCCACGCAGCACTGGGCAGGGGCCGCTGCTGTGAACAAGAAAGCCCCAGGGCCTGTTGGTCTTGCGCTTAATTCCCACGTTCCACAGTAAACGCCACCATTTTCAAACACAATTTTAAGAAATTCATTTACCAGCTACCTTGTGAACAGGGCTTACAGTCCCATTATTACCATATTTAGAAGTGTAAGTAGAAAAATGGACCATAAACTTTATCTAGAGCTGGAGACATTCTGTAAATTTCTTCAGAGACTTCATCCTGTTCAAATAAAATACAAGCGTTCTATTTACTAAGACACCTTTTACCTTATTATCATGGCCTACACACCTACAGTGACACATTCTCTATAGATCCGAGCTACAAGACGGCAGATAATTAACATTCTTATGTTACAACCACCCACGTTAAGGCACACAAACGTAATGTAACAAGTACAGTTTAAACTCACAGCGCAGTAATTTTCTCTTTCAAGCAGTAGCTGTTAAGAAGAATCTACAGGACCAGCTTTAGATTTTCACTATCCATATACGAGTTCCTAAACGATGTGCTGCTCTGCATATGCTCTAAACTTTTTACACTGAATCATGTTGTTTGTGTCCTGCAATGTTCCTTTTATTACTGCTATAACAATTAGTTATGTTACGAGTTAAGGTTCATACAGCAACTAAATCTTTAAAGGTTGTTCACAAGGCTTTTGAGACCAACTTAAACCAGTGTCCATGTGATACCAGCACTGAACAGACGGTTTTAATTTGTTTACATGAAGCTAAATTAAGCCCTTTTTTCATAATTAAAAATCACCTTCTTCAGAAGCCACATCAGTAGATGGCTGAGTAGGTATGTTGTAAGAATAAGGCCAGCTAGCTTCTCAGTTACATTTTCTTGTACTTTTGTATTTTTATTTTTAAAATCTTTTATCTTGCGTATTTTTCTATTATACATCCTAAATATGACTTTCTACAATACAAGTAGTCACCGTATTTTAACGTGTAATTTCAGATATTACAGTTAACCCTAAAAATGAAAAGTCTCATTTGTAACAGTCATGGTGACACCAAAAAACACATTAAAAAAAAAAAGTGTCATGATGTGTTGTTAACAGGTGCCACTGTGAGATCAGGCAAATCCTTATTAAGAGCGTCCCATCACTGGCTGCTGCTGGTTTGGGGAGTACTGGACCATGAGCTTTTACCATCTTCAGCTCCCAAGCTAAATACAATTTTTAAAGACCCTTCAATCCAGCAATTCAATTCTACTTCAGGGAAATCAACTCATCAAACATGGAAACAACTTTAGTCCAAAGCATTTATAGTGAAAACTGAAACTTACCTAATTTTCCAAAAGAGTAAATGAATGGAGAACATGTTAAATGCAAGTATTTGAATGGTCATCAAGTTTACGCTTTAGAAAAAGGCAGAAGAGAACATACATATATATATATATATATATATATACATACATCGCAGCTATAATATCTGAAAAATGTTGACAGTGGACTTTCAATTGGTGCTAAGACAAAGGTTGATTCCCCCCCCCTCCTTTTTATCTCATTTATGTTTTCCAATTTCTTACGTTGAGTCTGTTATGTTATTATTTTTGAGGTTAAAAGGGGCAAATACTGCATTTGCTTCAGAAATAAGTTTTAATAAGACATGTCAACATAACCAAATATTCTACCAAGTACTTTTTTACTTTCACTCCCCCAGGGATACAGAACCACACAGCCAGCCGAGGTGCCTGGTGGGCAAAAGGAATATGGACCAGGTGGAAGAAGGAGGTAGCTCCAAAGAGCAACTGCGACCACAGGCCCTGTTACAGAAACAAGGGTTGGAACTGCTGGGTGTATTTCCTCCTTACTTCGTTATGAATACTCTGTGCGTACATGTTATTCATAAATACTAAGCACAGCTTTATCTTCTTGCCTCTTTTACCCCCTTATCACATCACATCACATCAAATGCAGGCTTTGTATCACAGTGTTTCAGCTATGGGACAACAAGGAGAAAGGTCAGTTCAAGGACCTCAGCTATTTGGGAGAAAGGTTAGCGCATTCTCGATTACATGCAGGACAGCCATCGCGTTAGGCACGATTATGATCTTGCTATTGTCTCTATTTGGAGATTAAGCATGGTTTAAGGAGGTAACGAGTGTGGGTGCCGTGCTGGGAAGGAGTGGACAGCTTCTGTGTGTCAACCTGAAGGGGCCACAGCACCCAGCTATTGGGCCCGTCTCCGAGGGTGTGCCCGGGTGAGATGACCGTTCACATCAGTAGGCTGAGTAGAGCAGACTGGCCTCCCCAATGTGGGCAGGCCCCATCCCAACAGCTAAAGGGCTGAATAGACCAAAAGGCCAACCCTCCCCTCCACCCCGCCCCGCCGCCAAACACAAGAGAATTCTCCTGCCTGATGGCTTCTGAACCGGAACACTGATGGCACTTCTAGCCTGATGGAGTCAAAGTGGGACATCTGCTCTGCAGATTTTGAAAGGGTCCATCTTCATGATCAAATGAGCCAATTCCTTATACTAAATTTTTCTTCAGAGAGAGATACAGAGATACACACCCTGTTGGATCTGTCTCTCTGGACAACCTAAATACATTTCTAGAAGACTTCCTAAATTCTGTATCCTTGGTCATTTTAGAAGGGTCTTTAGCCCGTAACAATGCTGTGCTGTGAGATAGAAATATTACAGCAAACAGGCACATGCCTATCCTAGGATTTAACTCTTTCTTTTCAGTGTCTCAGGCATCCTGGATCAAACACACCTCTACAACTTGGTAAGATCCTGCTCTTCTCTCAGAAGTACTGAATGCAATCCGTGAAGGTGATATTTGCAAAACTAAACTGATCAACACCCTAAGTAACGATGTCAAACTTACGACAAGAAGTACACTGCACTGAATGCTGTGAAAAAATTAAGCGCAAAACGGGACAAATGTTTACACGCATACATAAACAGAGAAAGACTTAAGGAAAAAACTAAGTGCAAAGACGTTTAGAGACATACATTTTCTTAAATTTTACCAAAATTCAGTATCTGACAGAACAGTAACCACACCACAATGGTTGGCTGAAACCAACTCAAGCCAAATACTGAAATCCACACCAAACGCCAACAGACGCAAAGCCAAGTGCCATGATTACGAGCACTCTTCCCTCTGTCCCGAAGGAAACATTTCAGTGAACACAAAACCCAAGCGAGGGAGAGGCCTGCGTTGGTGACTTAGGGCAGCAGCCGGTCCCTCCCTTATGGCCACACACCATCAAGTTCCCAGGCACACAGAAAAAACTGCACAAAAAAGGATAATGCCATAAACTCCAAAAAAGCATCCTGGGCATTTCAAACAAAGGAAAATCACACTGTACTACAGTTTCAAAGCTCAACTACAGCAACCCTTAGGAAAGGGGAAACACTTGAAATTCAAAGGCCATGGGGAGCAGACAGATTTCAACGTGATAATCTCCCAGCTAATCCCAACACCACAAACAAAAACCAAAACACTCCTTTCACGACAACTCCAAGTTTTAAAATGTTTTTTTCTCACATATTCAGAAGTAGAAAATAACGTATTTGAAAAGAATCTGAAACAGAAACGGGAACAAATCAGAAACACAGCCATAGCATGACACAAGACTGGAACCCTGGGGAGGATGGGTTTGCGACACTTCTCCGTGGCTGAACCAGCATCTGGGTGGTGCCTGGCACTAAACAGTAAGCAGATAATAAATATATGCCAAATGAACATCATACTTTCAACTTTGCATACAACTATTTTGTTACAAAATGCAATTTCTAGTTTCATCACAGGTCTCGTAGGAGCACTGTATTTTCTAATGATTACAAAAATCTGTCCAAGCCAAGGATCCCAAATACACACACTGGACCCAAACCATCCTATTTCAGACGCCAGCAGAGGTCTGGGGCTCCCTGAGACTCTCTGTCCCTCACAGAAGGAGTCTGTGAGGGTCAGCATGTGGCCCGTCTCACCAGGGTCCCTTCTCTCTCTTGGTGCCACGCGTCCCCTCACAAACCACTAGGGAGCCACCCGCCCAGCACTCTGCCCTCGCCCTGCACCTGAGGCCGGGGGAGCACAACTCCAGGAGGAAGAGAAGGTGAGCAGGCCCTACACGGACTCGGGGAGCTCTGCCCTGGGTGGCACCGGGAGCTCCATTAAACCCTCAAAATCAACTCGTGGCACGTGCTGGCTTCCCCGGGGGAGATGATCCGAACCTCAGGGCTGCTGCTCTTGTGGCCCAGAAAACCACCGAGCATGACCTTTTCAGGAAACCCTTTCCCCTCCCGCTGGGGATGGGCTGGGGTCTGGCTCAGAGGAACCCGAGGCCTGCCGGCACGGCACCCACCCTCACCCAACTATCTTCGAACGCCTGCTGCCCGTTCCGACAGAAGACTTCCCAAACACGGACAGAGCCACCCTCCTGTCCTCCTGGCCACAGCACCCCTCCCCCAGCGTGGGGGACCAGGGGCTTCGTAGTCGTTTTAAGTCTCGTGCAAAGTGTTTTTCTTTTAACTCCTTTAGCAGGAAACTTCACACGCTGTCTGGTGTGGACCTGAAGCCTTACTCCTTGCCGCCTTTCCAATTCCACGCGTGCAGGTCTGTGCAGGCGGAGCCTGGGTGCACGGGACGGGGGCACGCTGGCCACCGGGTCTCAGGCCCACCCGGGGGGTCACCACCCGGGCCCTGCCTCTCCCAAGGGCCTCTCCCACCGCCGCAGCTGAGCTCTCCCACGTCCAGCTCCTCTCGGTGCGCCTGACTTCAAAGGCTTCCCCTCTCAAAATGTGCTGCTCCTAAACCGCAGGACAAGTCTTCACACGTTATAAGGCCAACGGGGCCCCCTTGATGCGGCCTTCCTAACCCCAGGCCAGTGACTGTGACATCACGTGGGAAGTAGGGCTTCTGCAGTCGATCCAGTTACAAGCTCTCTCGGGTGGCCCTGATCCCATGTCACTAGTGTCCCTATAAAAAGGGACATTTGGACACGCAGAGGGAACACGATGTGAAGACACAAAAAGGGCCATCTGAGGCCACCAGAAGCTGGAAGAGGCCTGGGGAGGGACCCAGCCAGGCGCACCCTGTCTCAGGCTCCAACCTCGGGGTCTGCTGTTCCCGCCGCTTGGACACTAGCACAGGTGCTGCCTCGGGCTGTGACACAGCTTCCCCGTGGAGGGTGGCCTGCAGGGCGTCCCAGGCCCCCGTGCGTCTCCACTCACCTCCACAACGGCTGCGGGGAGCTGCCCAAGAACCGTCAGGCACTAGCAGCAGGAAGTCTTTATTCCAGACACACTGTGGGCAGGGAGTCAGGCCCCTGCTCACCGCACAGCCCACCGGGGCAGGAGCAGGGCCTCAAGCTCGGGCCCGCGTCCTCACACCCCTCAGGCCCCCCGGGGCCATCCTCACTGGAGGTGACCTCCGGGCCCTTGCTGGGGAGCCCGCCCCGCCCCGCCCGCTGGCCTCCACCACCACCTCCTCCCCAGGCTCCAGCTCCTCGCCAGCCGCCTCCGCGACCCTGGAGGAGGACAAAACGACCGGCTCATGATCCCCCACACCTGGCTGCGCCCCTCCCTCTGCAGCCCCGCCTGCCTGCGCTGCACCCACGCCCCCTCCTCTCCCCTCCTTGGCCGGGTGCCCACGCAGGACCCGCGCCCACACGGATGGGACACGAGCGAAGTGAACTCGCTCTCGCTCGGGAAGAGGCTTTCGGTTTCAGAGCCTGGTTCTGGCTATCCAACCAGAGGGTACGAGTAGGAGAAATGCCTCCCAGACAGCATTTCCTGCTAGGCCCGTAATGGTCAAAGCTTTTCTACCTTAGAACATCAGTCTACCAAGTAACGGCATCCTTCAATAATAAACAAATGAAGGGATCGTCCTAATTCACATTAGTATAACCCCTACTCATTAATTTTTTTCCAATTAACATGCTCCTAGGGCTAGTTTTGTGCATGCGCTACATTCGGGAAAGTCAGCCTTGAAAGGTCGGCCTGCATCCCCCACTGCAGAGCCAGTCTTCAGTGTCTTAGAAATGGTGTCCCCTCCCTCTCTGGGAAGGTGTCTGTCAAGGAGGCTTGCGTCTATCTGCTGGCCTGCAGGCCCACGTGCTCTTCCCACCACGCGGCGCTCCTTGCGGCGCCCCGGGCCTCGACCTCCCACCAGCCCTGGTTCTTCAATGTCCTCCCCTCTCATCTGCCGAGTCTGAAGTCACAGGGCTTTACACTCCGACAAACGCAAAGCGACGCTCAGAACGTCTTTTAACAGGTTTTGAGCTACCCTTTTTGGCCTTTTTGGAAAACGGGAGCGGAAAAAAGTTGGTCGTGTGAAAAATTAAGATGAAAAAATAACACACTACTATAAATGGATGTTATAACCAGGTTGATTTGGATACCGAGAAACATCAGCTAAATCACTGCTAAAGCAGAAAACCCCCAACCCTACGTTCACTCGTATCTGCACTGAACATACCACCATCGGGCCGCACTGTCACTTCATACATGCAGTAGCCGTGGCACAGATTCTCTTCCTGTGTGTAAACCCTGAGAGCCTGAAAACGGAAGTCACCTAGAACACCTACAAGAATGGACTGGACGAGTTATCGGTGCCACACTAATCATGAGAAACATATGGGAAACGCCTAGTGCTACAACGTGAGCAACGCAGTATCTCAAACAGAGGGCCCGAGAGTCTAGATCTACAGGAAGACTAGGTCTCTCCTAAACTGGACTCTGAATCCAACGGAAGACATTTCCACCGTACGTCCTGCAATCTGTAACTCTTCTAAGCGAATTACATACGCACGTAAAGATTTCTTTCTATACACGAATCTCAATTTAGAAGGTGTGAAAATCAGTACTCACAATGGACGAAAACCACATGCTACTTAACTCACCCACGTCTGGTTATCATCTCTACCCCTTCTCCACTCTAGAAAGAGCAGCTCAAGGAAAATCATTTTTAATGAGAAAGCTTGGCCTGTCAGATTTTTCTCCCAAGCAAAACAAAACCTGGCTACTGTTCAAGCACTAAGGGACTCTTCCCTTGAGAAGCCCTGCAAGCGATGAAGCATGTGAGGCGCCAGCCACAGCCCCGGCAAGGGCAGCCTGCTCTGCCTTCTCTGCCACCCCCCTCACAGCTCGAGGTGGCAGAGACCGGGCCAATTTCACCCAGCACTGCCCTGCTCCCCCAAAATAACACATCTGGAGCTCGCTGAAGGTTGTAATGAGACACAAGGTAATTTTAAGACGGGAAAGATTATTAAAACTGTTTGTGTTTTCCTTACAGTAAGATATCTTACCAATATAAGGGAAAATTAATGAAGGACATAATTATGTTTCGTAGCATATTTATAGGCAGCCTTCCCAATACAGATTTCTGCTTACGGTAGCAGTAATGAATGCAAAAAATAAAGTCTTCAAAGAAGATGACACAGTCTCCTCCCCCATCCCACTGGAACACTCCCCTGCTTATTTAGCTTTTGTTGTTACATTTGTCCGTGAAAACGCTAATATACGCTAGTATACATACACACCTTTCCTCCATAAGCTACTTTCTTAAAGAGTAAAGCCATACAACAGTAAAAAATAAAGAAACGCAGAAACTAACACACCGCTGTAAAGCAATTTACTCCAATAAAGATGTTAAAACAAATAAATAAGGACAGTCTCTTTGACTCCCCATCTGAAATAAACCGAAGGACTGCGCCATGCAAAAGGCCCAACACCTACCAGACACGGTGGCGCCTCACTCCTCTTCGTGCCTGCGACGGGCAGGATCCACCGGTTCCTGTGTTAACTGCAGACAGAACTGCTGTTCTTGTCTCCCTCCTGAGGGGCTGCAGGTGGCGTTCAGTCTTCTCAACCAGGCTCCAGGCAATGAAGGGAGCAAACACAGGGTATGTCTCCCCCTCCAGGAGCCAAAGAAAACAGTGGCCTCAGCAGCACACGCTGAATGAACCCTGACCTCTCGAGTCGCCCAGCACACCAGACGTTCCCGACACCAGACCCTAACAACGAGCTCCCGACACTCTGCCTCTAGTCGGGCACCAGGACCAAGAGGTGCAGCAGATGGGAAACCCTCTCCTACAATGAAACAGCAGCTAGAGCAGGACGGTCTCCTTTGGCAAAGCTATTCTCTCAAAGACGAACATCTGTGACGCCTTGCTCTAGAGGTGTCCTTTCTTTCCAAAAACTGCAAACTCAATAGTCCTAACACCACAATTAGAAAAACAAAAACAAGTTTATAGATCAAATGTCTTCTGAACAATATCTGCCTCGATACTTAGTGTTTTTAACCAGACTATTACACAGCAAATTCACACCGAATTCACTGTCCGACCAGGAACAGCATTTCTGAGCCCCCAGTGTCCACACCCTTCCCACTGCAGAGGTAGTTCATCAGAGCCAAGGAAATGAGTACATTGAAGCCTTTATTACGGAAACACGCGAGGTGTAAAATTCAGAGAAGTGCTCTGAAGGGAGAAGGAAAAGGGGTTTAGTTAAACTCCTACACTGCTCAGACAGCAAGTTTAAGGACAAGCTACAACTGTGATGAAACAGAACGGGTATGTCTGTCTTTGTGAGTCACGGACACATTATGTAACCAACGACCCAGATGACGAACTTACCGAAGAAGTCGAATGAAAATGGGTCCCTTCCACCAAAAAATTCCCTGAAGACATCATCTGGGTTTCGGAATGTGAAGCCAAACTGAAACGGACCGTCGAAATGACTTCCACCTACAGGAGCAAGCACAGCTCTGTTATGGATTCCTGCTCGCAGCTGACACACAATCACTTGTCTACAGAACATTATATTTCAATATAAATCATGATCTAAAAAAGGAAAATGTTTCGTAAACCTGAGGCTCTCTCAAGCCCTACCGAGATCAAAACCACCTGAGCCCAGAGCTGGGAAATGTGCTTGGACGTCAGCGTTCCTGAGCTGCACACAGCACCCGAGGGCTGTCTCACCATCTCTAAATGTGTCATCAGCACACAATATTACACTAGTTTTATTCTTTGTTGTGAAACTTCATGTAAGCCAAGCACATAAACGTTCACTCATACGTGTGTACGGTCAGTTTGGAGCGTGAATGTCCAAATGCCCACTGTGGAGCCGGCAGGACAGAAGATCACTGCAGGAACTTTTCATCAAAAATGCACACGTCTAGGGCTTCCCTGGTGGCGCGGTGCTTGAGGGTCCGCCTGCCGATGCAGGAGACGCGGGTTCGTGCCCC
>NW_006790887.1:427427-455988 GCF_000442215.2 Lipotes vexillifer | reverse complement strand
AACGCAAGGAAAAAAAAAAAAAAAAATACACACGTCTAGGCCTCACCACCAGAGGCAGTTACTTTGGCGAAAGAATCTGTTTTTTTAAACCCTGAGGATATTTTGACATATCAGGTACTGCTCTCAGGGTACAAACTCACGACGTGAGGTTTTACAGTATTTCCTATCTACAAAATGTACCCCAATATACACTTCCTAGTATAACAAGAGATTTTTAATAGGCTTTTTCCGTGTTATCAATTTCTCCTCCCTTCCCCCATCCAGCCCACCCTCCAGACTGCATCTGTATTTACTGAAACATGAGTGTCCAAGAGAAATAACACACTGAACCCCCATAAGACCCTTTGCCATCAGACCACCTCCTCTTGTCACTACAAGGCCAAGAGAAAGACCAACGTGTACACACATACCTCCACCACCACCGTTTAATCCTTCTTTGCCGTATTTGTCATAGATGTCCCGTTTTTTAGCTATAAATTTAAGAAGACGAGTCAGTAAAGACCAAGTTGTTCCTTTCCCTCAAAATTCAATAAAGTGTTTCCAAAGTTGTAAACCCAAAGACCTGCTGTGGTTCTCAATTTCCACGATCAGTTTTAAAGAGCTAGGCCTCCCTTACTGTAGATGAAAAGGCAAAAGAGGGAACATCTAAGTGCTTCTCTCCCTTAAAAACAACTCGAAACATTTTTAAGTACTGTAAAGTTTAAAACATTTATTTCACTCTACTGCTCACTGCGCCCATGCATAGTACATCAAAACCCCACTATAAAGTTGCAAAACGATTCCAACCCTAGACATGTACCTTCTTACTACAAAGTCCAACTGGGGGATAAAATATGTGGCACAAAGAGGAACAGGACAGGGTCTTGGTGAGGGCAGAAAGGAGACGAAGTAAATAACAGCCAGAGTAAGAGCCAACCCAAAGCCTACAGCTTAATCACCCTGGTTTACGGCAAGAGCCCACCCAAGCCTTGATGATGGTCTACTATCCCTGGTCATCGTATCATTTATGTTCTAGAATAAAAACAACTACGATGCAGCCCTGCTCAGACATACAGGTTCTTTTGATACACAATGTGTGTTCCCCTAAAATCTCATGTTCTACAAAATCGTGTGGTAAAATGACAGGAGTTTATGGGGAAAACAAGTGTAGAAGCAAACCATTTACAGCCAGTTTCTGGTAATGAGAGACTCGTAAGAGCAGTAACTGTCTACCTGTGAAGGTAAGTCCTGGGATTGAAGGCTGAATAAGAGAACGTGAAAAATACACTCCCCCTCACCAAAAAAACAAAAACAAAAAAACAGCATCTTTATGGGAGTTTAAAGGTTCTCTTTCCACCAAAAATCAAGCTTGACTTTAGTCCTCCATTTTTCTAGTGTCCCTGGTCCGTGAAATCTGCAGATCTGGGAGTGCTGGATCAGCACACGAACACCAGGACAATGACAATGACAACAAGGGCAAAAGCTACTTGTGAAATAAGATGACTAGGCCTTCCTTCAAAATAAAGGGGGAGGGGCTGTTAGGACATAAGCAAGATGGTCCCGTGTCAACACAGGTGTCACCACGGGATGAGATGGTCAGCTGTCAACACGGGTGACGGTCACATAGAGCTGGTTCTAAAATCAGAACTCTCTTTTAACAGTGAACCTGGCTACATGTAGTGACACTTGGAGCAAAGGGTCCACTCCCTGTGGCCGGTGAGTCCGCCTCTCATCTTTTACAGCCTCCGCCTCGACTCATACCAGGCCCTCCTGTACTGCTTCCGGGCAAGGTGGTGTCAGCAGTTCTCCAGTCTTCTCCCTATCACGCGGCCCACACACAACGCTTCGGAATCTATCTGGCTGACAGCTACCTTTCACATGACCCCTGAAACTAAGCCAGCAGATCTGACTTTCAGTTCCATTCAATACCTAAGCTCTAGACCTGGGGAGGGAAACCTACAAGCTGCGAAGTCTGAACCTCAGCTGTACGCGCGATGCCTGATTTCCTGACGCGCAGGAGATCCTTTCAAGCAGAAGCCAGCACATTCACACAGCGTGTTCAGTAGGGCAACGGGGATGAGAGGTCACGACACCAAACTACACAGGTGGCCTCCACAGCACCCACAGTGACCCAGACAGATTCCCGCGACCTGACCTGTCCCGTCAGTCCCCAGACCAGGGGTCAGGACTGCTTTAAAAGAGCAACCCTAAGAGAAGTCTAGAGGCCAGGGTGCCCACAGCACTCACGGCTAACCTACCAGGTGGCTGCCAGGAACAGGAATGTCAAATGTGCACAAGAAAGACCTCCTTCTCATTGTCCCACACCTCACTCAGCCACCCCTCCCTCCGCAGGCCCTGGGGAGGGCACAGCCCCCACGCTGGGCTACTCACCATCTGATAACACCTCGTACGCCTCAGCTACTTGTTTGAATTTTCTCTCTGCTTCTTCTTTATTCTCAGGATTTTTATCTGGATGCCACTTCAGTGCCAGTTTCCTATATCTTAAAAGGAGTAAAAGGGTCCTGATCAATCCAACGTCCAGAAAGCCAGTGGACTTTCAAACATAATTAAGCAAAAACATGAGAGCTGCAAACTAGTGAGATTAACCTTAGCCTCTATTGTAACATCTCCCTTTCTGCCAGAATGAAAAAAAAGGTTCTAAAACCGACAGCATAATACAAACCCACATCTAAAGATTAAAAAAAACGTTTTTAAAATGTGTGAGGACCAAAGTATGGGCAGCATGCACTCACGGTGCTAAGGCTGAGAAAATGCAGACAAAGGCCTTGCTCCCTGAGGAAGGAGCCAACGTGACTGTCCCTATCCCTATGTCCCATCGCCTGACCAGCCCATTACTTTCGCATCAGTGGGCGAAGGTGGGCCACTGGCCACAGCACAGTGGAATATTCCAGCATCTTTCACGACTTGAGATTTGAATTCAAGATTCACTTAAAGGTTCCATGACCAAGGTCGGTCTGCTCCATGGTTCCAATTAACACTAACAAGTGCATGCTTTCCAAAAAACAAAAAAAATCCTCTTTTCTAATTAGCTACACATAAGCGGTGTACATTTTGGGGCGGGGGGGAGCACGAGACGGGGAGAGGGCGTGCTCCTTAAAAATCTAAGACTAGAATATGAACCGAACAGTCCTTCTAACACTTGGCAAGTTATTAATGTAAGGCTGTTGTGGTTCAATTTAATTTCAGCATTTTAATCAAAAACCTCAGCTTAACTTATTAAAATCGGATTAAAGCTGGAATCTAATGATAAAACAGTACTTTATGATTAAATCACTGTGGACCTAACCATGCAGTAGCAGACCAAAACCCGTCAAGTGCTACAAACCCTCCATTTAAAAAAAGACAAACCCTACAAAAGGATAAAGAGAAAAAAAACAACTGGTTTGCACTAGCATGCTCGTGTGAAAGTGAAGAAATGTATGCGCATCCAGAATAAGGTTCAATTATCTACGCCTTGTGAAAGACTGCTAGATTTCTTTAGATTCAAGGTATAACACAGTGAGTTAAGGGGCACCATGCGTTCGCCTCTCCACGCCACTGCTTTAGTCACCCGGAGACACCGTGCTCTAATCGTGTCTGGCACAACACAGGCATGATTTTCCATCAGTTAATACAAGTACTGTGCACAGATTACACTTATTTGAGAACAGTACAATTACTTCCAAGTGTACCAAACTGTTCTTGCTTGTAACCGTGAGCGAGTGTAAGGAACCCCACAGCCCACTGGTGACACAGCTCTAAGGTACGTCCTTGGCTGCCTGGTCCCCACTGTTTCTTGGCCAAGGTCTGACACAGGGATATTGTGCAAGCAGCTTCAGGTATGCCCAACAGCAGTCAACCTGCTGAATTAGTTGAGCATTTTTAAAAGAACGACCTGGTTCAAAAATCCTTCATTTCCATCTGCACACCTACTGAGTCCAGTAGTACAGACTTCATTAAGCCTTAAAAAGCTAGTTCCTGCAACACAAAGCGGAAACTGATTCCCTATTATTCCAGGCTTACGCATTAGTCTGGAGCTAGGCTAAAAATCTATCAACCTTCTGCTGTACGTTAACACTGAATTAAATCGAGCCCAGTTTACCTTGAGAGCTGCCCGTGACCTGAGACTTGCCTCAGATGCCTCCCGTGGGCCAGGCCCTGGTCACAAAGGTTCAGCAAGGACAGACAGTAGTGCTAGGCTCAAGCGTGAACGTGGACCAGGACAGGGTCACGCAACGGGGATCTTTAATCAACTACACCAAGGATGTTACGGTGACAACCCTCCGAGCACCAAGGCCGCTCCACTTCCAAGTCCAGCATCAAAGTTCTTTGGGCTGATTTCACATCCTCAGCAAGTTTTTGATCAAATTCCAGCAGAAATGGAATCCACTGTCCCAAGACAAAGTGACAGAGGAAACCAAGTGCCCCCTTCTCCCTGAATGACAGGTGGTAAGGTGGGCCTAGGTCTGAGGCAAAAGCTAACCTGTTAAATGCTGTCCACAATTCAAACTAGACTGCAGCAGTCAGAGACTCACACCACCTGAAGTGCCGTTTCTAGGGGCGATATAAAGTTACACTGCAAATGACCAGCATACTAGTGCACAGATTAACTCATTCAGAAATACAATTACTTACGCCTTTTTAATATCCTCGGCTGAGGCATGTCTCTGCACGCCTAGAACTTCATAGTAATCCACCATGTTTTAACCGGCTGTTGGAAACGAGTCCTGCAATCAGAAATCCATGGTCAGTGACAAGACTGCCAAGGCTGGGCTCATCTTGGGGGCAGGGGCGGACAGAGCAGGGGTGAGGGGTGTCGCCTTGCCTGGGCACTAACCACCAGCCTGTTGGGCCGGGGCCTCATCTGGGAGCTGATTCCAAGGCTCACACCCTAAGACCCTTCCCGACATAGGAAAAAACGCTCTGAAATGAGCTAAGAATAGTCTCAACTAAATAAAACCGACAGGTGACTCTACACCAGCCTCGGGGCCCGCCGGCCACCAGCTGCCAGGCCCCTGTTGAGCAGCCCAGAGCATCGGTCCCCTCCTCACGCCCTGCACTCCTGTGCCAGGCACTGGGCAAGCCTGCGGCCACCTGACAAACATGCTGTCCCTGCCCTGGGGACGCTACACAGGAACGGCAGACACCTTCCACAGCTGGGCAGCCCTTGCTAGTGACCAGCCAACACCCTCCCACAGCCCCTGGCTCTGACTCAGGGCTATTCCTGTAACTGCCCCTCCGGCCTCCCGTGCCCATCCGTCAGACATGAAAACAAACACACTGTGCCCCTGCTGGCAGTCCTAGTGAGAGGGCACCCAAAAAGCAGGCCTTCAGGGGACACCTGCAGTGCGTTCTCCCCATCACTACACAGTGCAGGATGACGAATCCCTGCTGCTTCCACCACCACTACGAGGATCGAGCCTCAGGTCCCACAAACCGAACACAACCTACACATCTGCTCCCTCTTAAGATGTGAAGTCTAACGAATTTACTTCTTTACATTTGACTAAGTCACCTCATCAAGCCAGTGACCAAAAACTTACATGAAACAGGCCTATTCCACACAAGAGTACAAAGTAACTTCACCCAATAAAGCAAAGTTCTTCTATCAAGCAGCTGTGCTCAAAACTGAAGCTAGGGGACTTCCCTGGTGGTCCAGCGGGTAAGACTCCACACTCCCAATGCAGGGGGCACGGGTTCCACCCCTGGTCGGGGAACTAGATCCTGCGTGGCGCAACTGGCAGTCTGCATGCCGCAACTAGGACCTGGCACAGCCTAAATAAATAAATATTAAACAAAATCACACCAAAAAACATTAGCGTAGTTTAAAAAAAAAAAAAAATGAAGCTAGGCTTTCAGTAGCCTTCCCCCAAATTCTAGGAACAGATTTTCAAATGAAATGTTCTGACTGTAAACAAATACACGAGATCACGACCTCCCTGCGGCCACTTTGCTGGGGTTAAATAACGTCACAACTGGGAAACACCCCCACATCTCAAACAGGACGCGCAGCTGTATTATACTTCTACTTTCCAACACTGGGGAGCAACCCATGGCAAAAAAAAAATCTGCTGCATCGTGACTCAGCACGCAGGTGCACACATCAGCCTGTGCAGCCCTCATCGGACATTTACAGAGGACTCCACCACATACAAGGGTCAGGAAGCACACACAGAGAAAAAAGCCCCTCCATACCAGTGTAGGGACTTCGTGCAAAAAACAACTCAAAGATATCACAGGAGAATCAAAAACAGAAACCCCTCCTACTACCTCAAAACCTCTAGAAATGTTAGATAAAAATCCAACAAACACACCTGAAGAGCCAGCTGAGCCGAAGCAGTTCAAGTGCCAGAAACAGAGAATTAATTTTACACCAAGATGGGTGATCCTGAGGGGGGCGGGGCTGTTGCTGTGCTTTCAGGACGGGACTTGCTTCTGTGGCACTAATGGCTGCAACGAAAATCCATAATTTAGTCTCCTCAAAAGGCTGTAACTGCAAGAAAGGGAGACGAGAAAAACTGTCCACTGAACTGCAAGGGAGAGGAAAGGGAACACCCCTGAGAATTGAAGCCTTAAGCCTTGGAACTGCAGAATGGAATCCCATTACCTTCATTAACCTGCAATGCTTCGGAAGCTCTCCAAAACCACCAAATACTATTCCAGGGTGGGGAGGCAAAAAGAGCTGTGCTGAAGAAACAAGTATCTCTACAACCAACGCTGTGTACGTCTGACCAGTGTGGAGATTTTTCAATGCGCTATGGAGATCTAACACCCAGCGTGGCGACTACCACCAACAATACTGTCATATATTCAGAGTTGCTGAGAGACTAGATCTTAAACATTCTCACCGCAAAAAAAAAAAAAAAAATGCTGATTTCATAATGCGAGAGGTGTTAGCTAACTCAGGTGGCAATCACGTTGCAAGACGTAAGTTGATTCAAATCAACATGTCTCAAATCAATTATATCTCATTTTTTTAAATAAAAATTTAAAAATAAAATGTAACCTTATCAATGAGAGGGAGGAGTGCACAGGCATCTTTGTGAGAAAGGACAAAACAGGACTTTAAAATTTTTTAAATTTAACAAAACAGGTATAGTGGGCATAATTCTAAGTGTTTAAATTCTAAGTATTCTATAAACATTAACTCATTTAATTCAAATACTTTAGTAAAACAATAAGAAAATTAAGATCAAAGATATCCTAAAATTGAATTTGGTTTGTTTTTCCAGCTTTATCCAGATACAACTGACATATAACCTTGTGTAAGTTTAAGACGTGCGTCGTGCACCTTAATTTTATTAAAATTGAATTTTTTAAAAAAACTACAAATGACCTTTGAATAACATGGGTTTGAGCTACACAAGTCCACTTGTATGCAGATTTTTTTCAATAACGATTGGTAAATTTTTTGGAGATTTGAAACAATCTGAAAAAACTCACAGAAGAACCATGAAGCCTAGAAATACTGAAAAAATTAAGAAAAAGTTAGGTAAACCACGAATGAAAAAGATATAATGTAGATATATACCAGTCCATCCTTACATAGGCATAAGGTGAGTGATATTTAATCCAAAATTAGTAACATTTTAGTTTTCGTTCTATAACTTTGCTTTCAAAGAATTACATAACCACAAGGTATGTCTCTCCCTCCAGGATCAGCTTATCACAAGTGGTTTTTTTAAAAATGTAACAATGTTTCCAATACTGTATTATGAATGAGTGTAATACTGTATGTCATAAAAATTTTATGATTCATTCATTAGTGTATAGGCTAGGCTATCGTGAAGTAATCATATCGATTACACTAGGCTGCCGTAAAGCAATCGTACTGCTGCTGTTTCATTAGCGATGTACGAATTATCATACCTATAAACAAACGTGAATTTCTTTCACATTATCTTTTCATTTGTGTCACATAGATACTGACAGACAATTCATCTTGTAAAAATATGATGTAAACTTACGTTATCAATAAATACTGTGAATGCAATTTCTCTTTTTTATGATTTTTGTTAATATTTTCTCTAGTTTACTGTAAGAATACAGTGACATAATACATATAACATACAAAGTACATGCCAATCGACTTTGTTATTTTGGTAAGGCTTCTGGTCAACAACAGACTTTAACTTTGGGGGAGTCAAAGAGTCATACACAGATTTTCAACTGCGAGGGGTCAGCACCCCTAAGCCCCACGTTGCTCAGGGATCAACTGTACACTCTTTCGAGAGACAAAAAAAAATTCAAACTCCTGGGGCAGGCAACATGCACAAGGCAAATTTAGCCTGGAAATTACTACCCAGAAGAGATGGCCCGTAGGAGCACAGCAACCTCACATCTTCTAGAACCACTGGCAAGAACATCCGCAAAACAGCAGAAAATCAGCATCCCTTCATCTGTACTTCAAAGGGCTAGTAATTAACTCTCTGTGGGTATTTTCACTTTTGAGCTCCAGTTACTGCTGCACGGGGACATCTTAGTGCCCAGCAGTGTCAAAAATGCGGGGAAACCTTACCAGACCACTGTCACCAAGGGGACAAGGAGAGAAGTCTCAGGATGAAGCCGCCCTCTCCTAACAGTTGAACCACTGCCTGAGCCACATGTGACCAGAGGTCACGGGTGTGTCAGATGCCACTGCTTAGACATCTTTGCTCCCAGTTCAAAGCTCATGTTCTCCTAAGTCCAATGGATTTGTCCTGTATTTGCAATAATGTGCCGGTGTCTGTGCAGACAATGGTGGCGAAAAGCAAGATCCTCAACGCAGTCGGCGCAGACGTGGCAAAAGATGGGCTTAGACTTGGCCGTGCCCGCCAAGTGGTGAACGCTGTGACCGCTTAACCACCTGACACATCCCCCAGGAAGATTCATCTGTCCCACAGGACCGTCACGGGGACTGAGGGAGCACGTGAGCGTCATCAATTAACAGCGCCTGGGACACAAGCCACACTGGGATGCTGGCTATTTTCTTCCTTTCTAAATGGAGACTTTAGAAGGAAAAGGAGATGAACTGAGTGAGGCCCATCAGACGCCCAGTCTGCAGCCAACTCTGGACACAAACGCTGCCTTCACTACAGTCCTCTCCAGCTCCAGCCAGCCCACCGCTTGAAGCTGACTCTGACTTAACGTCAAAAGGAAAAGCTTCCCCAATTAACGTCCAACGCGCACATTCAGGGCTCACGCTGTTTGACTTCCCAAAGCCCTAACTAAGCACCCAGGGGCTTTCTGGCTGTGGAGTCTCCTGGTTTGCATACCTCTTGCCAGCCTGCTCCCCTCAATCAGCCTGTGAATAAACGGTGGGAACGCCGGGGTCTCAAAGCCCCCTTCTCACCCTACTCCTGTGTTTTCATCCACTCTGTTATTTAAATACCGTTTATGCAGCAATGATTCCCTGATGTTAGCTCCAATCGTAGATCTCACTTTGGCATTCAGACACAAACAGACAGATGGCTACTGACGTAGCCACTTGGACGTCTGACAAGACGTCCCGAATAGAACATGACCAAATTTAACTCTCGGCCCTCCTCACTCCCACACCTGGCCTTTCCCTATTAATTCTGCCCCAAGCTGCGTGGCTGGAAACCTTCACCATCACCGACACTGCTACGCCACCACATACACACAACAAACTAATCCACTGTTCTGCCCGGTTTACCTGCAAAATACCTCAAACTCCTTCACTTCTCCTGATCTTCAGTGGCACCAGATACCCTACTCGGAAATACCGTGGCAGCCTCCTTCTCACAGCCAAGATGAGCTATAAATATGCAGATGCTATCACAACAGACACTGCCTACTGTCCAGCACCAAACAAACCAGCTCTAAAGGACGCGGTCAGCTCCCCTGGGGAGTCACGGAATGACACTTCACTGCGCTAGCTAACGCTAGGTCTGGGACAGCAAAGGTACCAGATGAGCCTAGGATATGCTGTCAATCAAGAAAGTAAAGATGCCAGCAGAAAGCACAGGCCCGGTCAAGAAAAACACGATTGTGGAACTGTGCCAGCTTGGAGGTGACTAAGAATAAATGATAACTAAGTGCCATCTGGGCTCCAGGGCCGGTGTCTGTGGCAAGAAAAGCACTTTGGGGGGAAAACTGGTGGGATGTGAATAAAGTCTGTAGTTAACAGTACTGTACCCACAGAATTTTTTAGTTTTGATAAACACCAGGGTTACATTTGTTATGTTAAGGAAAGCTAGGTAAGAGGTATACAGGAAAACTCCTGTACTATCTTCACAACTCTTTTGTAAATACATAATAGTTTCAAAGTAAAAAGTTCAAAAGTCAGTCAAAAAGAGAAAAATGTGCAACCATGTCAAAATGACATCGGAGCAAAACTGATGAAACATCCACAGATCGGAAGGGATTCTGAGTTTCAAAAAGAATGGCTGCCATGCATTTTTTTCCTCCGGTTTTATTGAGATATAACTGACATAGAGCACTGTGCATGTTTAAAGTGTGCAGTATGACAATGTGACTTACGTACGTCATGACACGATTATCACAATCAGTTTAGAGAACATCTACCACCTCATATAGATACAAAATAAAAGACACAGGAAAAGTATTTTTTCCTTGTGATGAAAACTCTTAGGATTTACTCTTAACTTTCACATATAACACACAGCAGTGTTAATTATATTTCTCGTATGGTACATCAAATCCCTACTACTTATTTCTCTTATGACTGGAACGACTGTTGTGCATTTCAAGTACACATACCAGGGACTTCCCTGGGTGTCCAGTGATTAGGACTCCGAGCTTCCACTGTAGGGAACTAAGATCCTGCATGGCCACAAGGCGGAGCCAAAAAAAATAAAGAAATTTTTAAAAAGCATACGTAACAGCAATAAAATTTTAAAAAATTAAGCATTTATTGCACTGCTTTTCCTGTGCAAACTACATGTGACACCAAAGAGCTGATGAGCCAACCTTCTTTTTATAGATGAATTCCAGCAGACAAATGCAGAAGAAATGCCGGAATTTGAAAACACTATTATCTTGAAACCCCCCAACACAGTGATTCTCAAAGCACAGACTTGGCCCAGCAGCATCAACCCGGTCTTGTTAAACAAAAACGACCTTTTAAGAAACCGAGTTCAAACCACTGCATACAGCCTTCCCACTACAATAAACACTAACGAATCCACACCCTCTCTGCCCCAACAGACTCCGGGCGCAGCCCTTAGTTCTGGACGGCTACCTCTTCTTTCTGAACAGTGGAGCCTTCAGGGAACTGTCCCTCTAGGTCGTTGTTCAGGTTACATAAGGCATTTGAATTTTTCTTCCACACAGATGTCCTCAAACATTCAAGGGCTTTACCTTCATGCAGTTTTCACTCTCTAGGCTAACACAGCCTCACATCTCTTTGCAGTTAACTCCTAAGAATAGTACCCTGGTCCCGGCCAAGAGCAAGCTCCAAAGCTGCAATTCCTTGGTACCCAGAACCCAACAGTGACAATGAGGACACGCTCCAGCCGTCACCAACAGAAAGTAAGACCACCGTTGCCCCCCTTCCCTCTCGACTCCCCTAGGTAACACCAGAACCCAATGACCAACACAGACTTGGCTAAGCCGTGGTCTTTCTGAGCCTGCGGTCACTGTCCTGCCTCCTATTACTCACTTTGTACGACTATGGCTCTTCAGACAAGTGAAGTTCACAGCTTTTGCCCATAAATTCCACCTTGGATATGGCGGCCCATAGTCCCAAATGATCAACCCTTTTGGATACCAATTACACCATCAACGCATTCACACTCAGTAAAAACAATGATGTAATTCTGAGGGAATTTCACTATGTAAACTTAATATTGAAAACAATCATGATACTCTTGGGATCAAGTCATCAAGTTTAGGAAAAGACAAACCTGTAAACAAGTTAGGCATATACAATTAAGAAAGTATGAACAGAGTGTTGGGGAGAGGTTATGGAGACAGTGGGGCAAAGAAAGAGGTTATGGAGTCAGCCTGTGCCATCAAGCCCTGCTGCGAGGGCAGGGCTCAAGTACTCGATGCTATGGACACTCTCCCTCATCAACAACATCTTTTTAGTATTCAACCAGTGCCAATAAGATTAACAAATTTTAATACAAACTCAAATTAAAACGTGCTCTAGAGACAATAAAGTGACAATACCCCAAGGTCTAGAAACAGAGGACCAAGTGAGGTCCCTTATCCCGAGGATACCTCCTTGGAAACCTGAGAAGTCGGCTTCAGTACTGATCCCACAACCACCACCATGCAGTGTCAGCCGCAGATTAATTCATTTCTTGCTGCTTCAGAATAATCAGGCATAAAAGAAACAATCTAAGTTTTGACAAAATGGTTAATTGCATTCAAATTACTTTTGACTAACCCCGGAGTTTTACACAAAATAAAAAGCCACTAATGGCAATTCCCTGGCGATCCAGTGGTTAGCACTCCGTGCTTTCACTGGTGGCCTGGGTTCAACCCCTCGTCGGGAAACTAAGATCCCACAAGCGAAAAAAACCAATACAAAACAAAGAAGCCACTTACACACTTGTATCAGGAATTTCTCTACAGAATTCAGTATTTCTAAATATTTTAAGTGGCCGCCACCCAGCCCCTGAGACTGGCCAGGTCTCCTCCCCAGAGAAAACTGTAAGGCTGGAGGATGAGTGAGAGCCTGGACTGCGCAAACACTTCCAGCGCCCACCTCCACCCGTCATCTCCGTGCTCGCTCGGCTGGCACTACAGGGGACAGCCGGCACCAGAACACACGAGCCCTCGGGAGACTGAGACCACTCGACCTGCCCTCCCTTCTCAATCGGCCCTGGACGGAGGGAGCAGCACGCTTCCACACCCCGCACCCCGGGGTCAGCGCATCTCCCCGTCAGCCGCGGAAAAGGAGGCACAGTTTCTGTGACAGAATGCTGCGTGGAAACGCAGGCACAGACTTTTTAAAAGCACAGTGTCCACGAGGACTTCAGGCAGGTGGCAACTGCAGCTGGCCAACACCACCTCAGACCGAGCTGCCGGACCCGCGAGCCAAACACAGTCGCTTACACCTACAGTCATTACAAGTAAACAACACTGGAAACCCAGCCCCTCAGCTGCACGAGCCCCATTGCCAGGGCTCAGCCCCCAGTGTGGCTACTGGCACCCACCCTGGAAAGGACCAGTGTGGAAAATCGATTCAGACTTAAAGGGAATCTGGGTGAGGAGTGGGAAGACGCTCGTTTCTAACAACAATTAATCAAGGTTCTGAACTTCCCACTGACGCGATCTACTGTATGTTAAGGAAGCTGGAGGAAACCAATGCTTTAGATTTTCAATTAAGAAAGAAAAAGAATGTTTCTTAGGACTAGTTTGTTAATCTATGCAATTTCCAACAAAACAGGCCTAATCAAGTCAAAAAATTTTAACTCTGCCTCTGTAGTAAAGCCACTAAGTAGCCTAATACCCATTAACCAAAAATAACTGCCTCTTTGGGACTTCCCTGGCGGTGCAGCGGTTGAGACTCCGCGCTTCCACTGTCGAGGGCACAGGTTCAATCCCTGGTCAGGGAACTAAGATTCCCGCAAGCCACGCAACACGGCCAAAAAAAAAAAACAAAACAAAAACAAACCCTGCCTCTTCCAATAAATTTATTCGCCTTCAATGTTCGGAGTTTCAGAACACACACTTAAGTCTCATGGTACCTAAACTCACGTGCGGACCACTTGAGTAGAAAAGTGTACACCTCCCCAGGACATGTGCACATACTTATAAATTATATACAGGCACCTCAGAGATATTGTGGGTTCGGCTCCAGACCACAATAAAGCCAATTAAGTGAGTCACACAAAGTTTTCTGGCTTCCCAGTGCATATAAAAGGTTACTTTACATTATACCTGTTAAGTGTGCAATAGTATTATGTCGAAAATAACAATGTACATACCTTAATTTTTTAAAAACCTTTATTGCTAAAAAAAATGCTACGCATCATCTGAGCTCTCAGTATCTTTCTGCTGGTGGAGGATCTTGCCTCCATGTTGATGGCTACGTGGCCGTGGCAATTTCTTAAAACGAAGCCATGAAGTTTTGCCACATCAACTGACTCCTCCTTTCACAAGGATTCCCTGCAGCATGCAATGCTGTTTGGTAGCATTTTACCCTGAGCAGAACTTCTTTCAAACTTGGACTCAATCCTTGCAAATCCTGCTGCTGCCTCATCAACTAAGTTTATGTCGTATTCTAAATCCTTTGTTGTCATTTCCACAATCTTCACAGCATCTTCACCAGCAGTAGATTCCATCTCAAGAAACCATTTTTTTTTTTGCTCTCCATAAGCAGCAATGCTTTTCTGTGAAAGTTTATCCTGAGATTACAGCTGTTCAGTCACATCTCAGGCTCCACTTCTAATTCTAGTTCTCCCGCTGATTCCGCCACATCTGCCGTTTCTCCTCCACTGAACCCCTCAAAGTCATCCGTGAAGGTAAGAATCAACTTCTCCCAAACTCCTGTGAATGTTGGTATTTTGACCTCTTCCCATGAGCCACAAATGTTCTTAACGGCATCTAGAATGGCGAATCCTTTCCAGAGTTTTCAATTGACTTTGCCCAGATCATCAGAGGAATCGCTATCTATGGCAGCTACAGCCTTACAAAATGTATTTCTTAAATAACAAGGCTTGAAAGTCAAAATTATTCCTTGATCCGTGGGCTGTGGAACGGATGTTGTGTTAGCAAGCATGAAGACAACATGAATCTCACTGTACATCTCCATCAGAGCTCTTGCGTCACTGTCAAGGAGCAGGAGTTTTTTGAAATGAATCTTTTTTCTGAGCAGTGGGTCTCAACAGCGGGCTTAAAATACACAGTATACCATGCTGTCAAGAGAAGTTGTCAACCAGGCTTTGTCTTTCCACGTACAGAGCACAAGCAGAGTAGATAAGGGCCCTAGGATTTTTGGAATGGTAAATCAGCACTGGCTTCAACTAAAGTCACCAGCTGCGTTAGCCCCTACCGAGAGTCAGCCTGACCTTCGAAGCTTTGAAGCCACGCATTGACTTCTCTCTACTGTGAAAGTCCTAGTTGACATCTTTCAGTAGAAGGCTCTTTTGTCTACACTGAAGATCTGTTGTTTCGTGTAGCCGCTTTCGTTAATGATCTTCGCTAGATCTTGCGGATGACTTGCTGCGGCTTCTCCATCAGCACCTGCTGCTTCACCTTGCACTTTTATGTCATGGAGGCGGCTTCTTTCCTTAAACCTCGTGAGCCAAGCTCTGCTGGCTTCAAGCTTTTCTGCTGCAGCTTCCTCACCTGTCTCAGCCTTCACAGACTTGAAGAGAGTCAGGGCCTTGCCTGCGTTAGGCTTTGGCTTCAGGCAGTGTCGTGGCTGGTTTGATCGTCTATTCAGACCACTGAAACTTTCTCCTCAACAGCAATAAGGCTGTGCTGCTTCCTTACCATTCGTGTGCTCACTGGAGCAGCACCTTAATCTCCTTCAAGAACGTTCCTCTGCCTTCACGACGTGGCTGTTTGGAGCAAGAGGCCTAGCCTTCAGCCCGTCAGCTTTCCACACGCCTTCCTCTCTCAGCTTCAGCATTTCTAGCTTTTGATTCAAACTGAGAGACATGCGACTGACTCTTCCCTCACTTGAACGCTTGGAGGCCATTGTAGAGCTATTAACTGGCCTGATTTCAATACTGTTGTGTCTCAGAAACAGGGAGGCCAGAGGAGGGCAAGAGAGATGGCGGGTTGGTGGAGCAGACAGAACATGAGCTGTCTTAGCTGGGCGGGGTTTTTAGGGCCCCAAGGCAATTACAACAGTAACATCAGAGATGACTGATCACCATTACATAATAAGTGAAAAAATCTGAACTATTGCAAGAATTACCAAAATGTGACCCAGAGATACAAAGTGAGCAAAAGCTGTTGGAAAAATGGGACCAATAGACTTGATCGATGCAGGGTTGCCACACACCTTCAATTTGTAAAAAAGGCAGTATCTAAGAAGTGCAATAAAGGGAAGCGCTGTGAAACGAGGTCTGCCTGTACCTGAACTACTACTATGTACATCAAAACCAAAAATAAGATTATAAATGATGAAACTAAGAATACTTGTATGTACTTACCAAGCATTACGGTTTCACATCATAGTTAGCTAGCATCTCAAGGCACACTGGTAAGAGAGAGCCTAGACAGTTTTCTCCACAACTGACAAAGAGGTGGTCGTTAAGTGTAAACATCATCTCTAACGTGCAGTCGTTGCAGTCTTTTACGCCTTAACCAGTTACTGACACAGGTGTCCCTTGCTTTTCCAGAGTTCTCTTTACAACACTTCACCTTTAAGAAAGACCCACATTAATACCTTGTTTTTGCCAGCCCAAGAAATCCGAACAGGATTTTCACTTCTACAACAAAAGGAAGAATCAGAGGGGGCGCCCACCCATGCAGCATGTCAGGATGGTCGTGTCAAGTCAACTTCAAATGGCCACAACTCAGCAGAAGCATTTACTTCCCCTCCTCCTGAAATATTCATAGAAGATTTTCAACAAGCACCTCAGGTGACAGACACAAATATCCATCTAGAGTGTGAGGTGCTCCACGATGCGTCAGCTCTAAGAACCCAATTTTTCTGAACAGCTTAACTGGCCCCTTTTTTAAGTTATAAAATTTTGACTTTAATGAGTTATCTAAAGGAGAATTGCCAAGTCATTACACATGCCCCACGTTCTTAAGAACACTTAAAGAATATATGTTCCCTGTATAAAAAACTAACTTAAATTCTAAAATTAAAAAAAAAAAAGAATATATGTGCCCAACATGACTGTTGTAATTCTGAGACCTTTGGCTACTCTGTCCCAAATCTTGCCCATCCACACAAATAAGCTGTGTAACTGGGCTAAACTGACCATCTTGGGACTTCCCTGGTGGTCCAGTGGTTAAGACTCCACGCTTCTACTGCAGGGGGCATGGGTTCGATCCCTGGTGGAGGAACTAAGATTCCTGCAGGCCACACAGTGCAGCCAAATAAAAGATTTAAAAATAGGGACTTCCCTGGTGGCGCAGTGAAGACTCTGCGCTCCCAAGGCAGGGGGCCCGGGTTTGATCCTGGTCAAGGAACTAGATCCCACACGCATGCTGCAACCAAGAGTTCGCATGCCACAACCAAGGAGCCCAGCTGCTGCAACCAGGGAGCCCTCGAGCCGCAGCTAAGACCCAGCGCAACCAAATAAGTATTTTAAAACAATTGAAAAATTTAAAAAATAACCATCTTTCTACCCAAGAGTCTGTTCTCAAATTATCTCTCCATCTAACATCTAAGAAACCTTGCTCTGCTTGCAATAAAAATCCTCCTTCATTCCTTCCCAATCCAAGAGACTCCATATTGAAAATGGAGCTGAAGGGGAAAAAACAACCTTCCTCCTTCCAGAAAGCTTTGCATTATTATCCACCCCATAGATCGCTATTTATATTGCACACGGTTTTACATAATGCAATTTGTCCATTGAAGACATTCCCTGTCTTTAGCTTAAAAAAACCAGCAAATCAAAATACTCATTACTTCTAACTTAGAAAAGGACAAATCAAAGTAAACATCTTCATTTAAATGTTGAATTCATGTTGTGTCATGAAACTAATTTTCTGCAATACTACTTGCTTAATGGAATGGAAGTAGGCAAATTTAAAGAAAAATAAATGATATTTGTGGCCAAGTTTCCTATACGTCATTTCATTATCTGATGAATTCCCAGCACACACAGAGGTAGGGGAACAAACAGAGGTGAACTACCTACCAATCCTTATCACATGAACTGAAGTCATCTACTTACAGTTCGTTCTTACTCAATATGCCTTAAAGCATTCCTGAAACAAACAAGGGTGGGGGACTTCCCTGGTGGTGCAGTGGTTAAGAACCCACCTGCTGATGCAGGGGACATGGGTTCGAGCCCTGGTCCGGGAAGATCCCACATGCCGCGGAGCAACTACTAAGCCCATGCACCACAACTACTGAGCCCGCGTGCCTAGACCCCATGCTCCGCAACAAGAGAAGCCACCGGAAGCCACCGCAATGAGAAGCCCGCGCGCAGCAACGAAGACCCAACACAGCCAAAAATAAATTTAAAAAAAAAAGAAACGAGAGAAGTTATTTCCTCTACAACTCAGGATCCAAGACCATTCTTTCAACTGGCAAATCATTACCTCTTAGGCACGTGGAGGCATGACTAACTTCGTTTCAATAAAATAAAATAATACATGCCAAGTACTCAGTCCTGGTACTTGTGAACTGAATTTGTATGCTATCTGTATTTTTGTCCAACCTTCCTAAACGCTGGATTCCATTATTAACCACAGAGAGTAATCAGCAAACAGACAAACCAGGAAAAAGGATCCAATTCAACCAATATTTTCTGAGTACTCTGGGTCCAGGACAATGCCACAGTCACAAAGGAACACAATTAAAATTCCAGGCCTGCCCAAAGGACCTCACAGGAAGGCCCCAGTGCGCCATCACACGCAGAAGGCAAGCTCTAAATGTCTTTCTTGGTAAAAGGCAGGATGAAAATTTCAGAGTGCATAGAATCACATGCTGCACAAGGAAATCACCATCCCAGGGACAACTGATCCTTGCAACTGAGCTTAGGAACCCTAAAATGCCTGGAGTATTCGGACATACAGCTAGTAGTTCTACTGCCCACGGCCATATGCAGTGGTTGGTGCCTTTTACTTAAAATGGCCGTAAGTCCTCACAAATTTTACATAGGACAAGTTTTAAGAGCAAACCAACCTATGCCTAAATAACATAACTTCTGAAATAAGGTGAGGAATATAAATTAGAACCTTTTCTACTTTGATGTACATTGCAACCCTTCTACTACTTTTATTGTTTTTTTTCAGAAATTTCCCCCACCTTAAAAATCACGTATTTTTTTAAAAGATTTACTCAGTTCAGAAACAAAAGTTTTATCCTCTGATCAAAGAATGGACAGGCATGAGCTCACACTCTAGAGCACACTCTCCAAAATTTACTTCTTTCTTAAGTGGGATACTGAAACGAAAAGAATCAACTGTTTTTTGTATGTCTCCCTAAAAATATAAAAGTTTGAAAAACACATTATAAGCTACAATAAAAACATCAAATTTTTTTCTAGCTGACATATCCAGGAAGCCATTTTCTCCAATGAAGCTTCAAAACTGTCTTTCTATACACTATTCTTACCTTCACCAACTTCACTTTTCTTCATTTACCTCACTTTTTTTCAAGTTTGAAGTTCTCTCAAATTCTGTTCACCCAAGAGAAACTACTGAAGAGAAACTACAGAAATCTTGCCACTGATCCCATCCTAATTCACTAATAAGCCTGCAGTTAACCTGCTCTCGCCACTGGGTGGTGTCCTGGACAAATTTTAAGCAAAAAAGATTTTTAACACAGAACACCATCCTAAATTCTAGATCATTTCCAACGAACTGAAAAGACCAAAAAAAAAAAAAAAAAAGTTTTCTAAAAATTCTTTAAAATATCAAAAGACTGACTGCATTCACTCAATCCTTATCAACAGACACCAGAAGTGACATTTAATCATCCTTTAAGCGTTAACCAAGGTAGCAGCTGACCTTGAACACGCAGTCATACAGACTGCACCCCAATGGAAAGCAAGAGGTAACACCAACGTCACTAAAATGACACGCTCAGGATTACACTTCGATGCTGAAAAGCCGGACTGAAAATAACCGTGCCCGCTTTAAAACTAAAAAATGCGGACCATTCCATCCCAAACTCGGTATTTGAGTTTGCTAGGCTGAAAACTGTCGTTGCTGGTGAGGAGTACAATTATATCTGTTTGGAACTGTCCAAAACAGAGCTGATACAAGGGAAAATGGTTCTACCCTGGGTTTTAACAGCTAAAAAAATAATGGGTTCGCTTGAAGAGGAAAGCGACTGCATGCCACCCAGCCCTCCAGGTGAGTCTCTGTCCTGCAGCCAGAAATACTTTCCAAGTCTACCACTTTGAGGTCATGAAAAATTTAAAACACTAACATTTTGAAGAGGATGCTGAACACATGTCAAAGTCTTTGAAAGCCCTTAAATTCCCAACTGCCCAGTCTCGCACAGCAGCACACAAAGGCTGCTTTGGGCAAATCTCAAAAGCCAACTTCTCATCCCCTTTTGCTGTCCTCCCACTTCCTGTCAAGTCAGCCACACCTGGACCGAGCCAATTCACTCCCGAAACTCCTGACTCTGCATAACCCCCAAATTCCACAGCTCCCTGCAGAGTACGCACACAGGGCACTCATCTTTCTACTACAGCCCGTACAAATACTCAACTCCTAAACTCACAGGAGCTAAGGTCTCTGGAAACAGGAACAGTCTGGATTAAACTTCCCAGACGGAATCCGGGGAGGGTGTGGTCTAGGGAGAGGGCGGAGGAAAGAAGCACAAAATGCCTTTCAGAGTATCATGAAAACATTCCGATGTGCCTAACTGTACGAAAAAGAGTAAAACCTGAACGAGCATCACACAAGTTCAAATGCTAAGAGTTTGTTTCTCCTTCCTTTTTCGGTCATTCGGCCGAACTCTTCCACTAAGTCAATTACCTGCCTTACAAGATTCTAGCCATAAAAACGCTGAGAATACAAAGGGCGCCGCGCAGTCCACCCTTCGCAGGCAGCCCCCCGGGTGGCGGTGAGATGTTTTCACCACCGCCGTGGCCTTTCCGCGTAGCCGGGAGAGGTACGCGTCCGACAAGCGACCCACACGCTCTGAAAACGTTTCGCGAGACAACACAAGTTTCCAATTCCCACTTCTTGCGTCAGTTCTTTCCTTACTTGGGCAAAACTTGATAGAAACTTCAGCTATATAAACTGCGGTGCACCCCGAAGCGAAACCCAGCAAACTGGCTTTTTAAATAGGCCGAAAGCCAGGCGTTTCATTTCCATCTCCGACACCCTTCGGAGAAGCCAGCGGGGAGTTCCCGACACGCGGCCTCGCGTCCCCCGCCCGCTTCCCGGTCTCCGCACTAGGCAGCGCGGCCTCCCACGAGCCTCTACTCTTCCTGCACACCTACCTCCTCCTGGCTTCAGGGCCGTCTATGTGGGGCCTGAGAACCGAGCGAACGCCCAGCCTCCCACGCGGCAGCGCCGCCCCCGCCCCGCCCGCAACAACCGGCGCGCGGCCCCCAGGACGCGGGGAGGAGAGGACCCCCCCCAGGACAGGGGGAGGGGCCCGGGGGAGGGGGCCGCGAGGAGCGAGCTGGACCCCGGTCCCACACGCGGCCCCCGGCCTGCCCCCCACGCCCCCCGCGCCCCCGACCCCGGTCTCACACCAAGCCCGGCCCCCGGCCCGCCGCGGCCAGGGCCCGGGTCAGGTGGGCCGCCGGGCCCGCCCCCCCCGGCCGCTGGCGGCCCTCACCGAGGACACGGGAGCCGGCGGCGGAAGGCGCGGCGGAGCGGCGACCGGGGCTCCTCGGCTCCGACACGGCGGCGCGGCTGGCGGCGGCGGCTGTGCTGCGACTGTCCTCGCGCTTTCCTTTCTCTCCTTTCTCCAACAACAAACAGGAAGTGCGTCACGCGGCGGCGGCACAGCAACGACACTTCCGCCCGGCCCTGACGCCGCGCATGCGCCCCGCCCCGGCCGCCCCCGCCTTCCCGAAGGTTCTGCGCGGCCCGGGACGCGGCGAGCAGCGCGCGTGCGCAGTCGAGGCCCCGTCGCCGGCGCCCGACGGCGGCGCGCGTGGGGTCTTGTCGGGGGATCTGCGCGGCCGGCGGGTGTCCTCGGGGTCCAAGGGGTGGACCGCTGACCCGCCCTTCGCCTGGGCTCCTGGAGAGCTGGGGGGGGCCGTGGGTCTTGTTCTTCCCACTTGAGATCAGAGACCGTATTTTGAGGAGCCGTTTCTTGTGTAAACCCTCCCTGTGTTACGCACCTACTTCTTAGCAGGTGACCAGCACGTGACCAGTTAGCAAAAGAAAACTGTTTTATTCGGAGTCAATTCTTCGTTCCCTCCTTTGGTAGGTTATAGAAATCCCTGGTCAGGGGAGGCACAGCGGTGTTGGGTGTTAGCAACTCCTTGTGAAGCTGAGATGACCTCGGCGGGGCTGGAATTTCCTTCAGCGCCTGCGCACCTGGCTTCGCCGCACGCAACCCTACCTGCCAGCCGGTCCCCGGGGTTTTCTTCCCCTCCCGGCGTTGACAGTGCTGTCGTGTGACAGCTCACATTTAAATGGGTCCCTGCTTAACGCAATTGGGAGCTAACCTCGGAATGCAGGCAGCACAGAGACTTGGAGTCTAAATAGTAGGCTAGCCACAAATAGCTTGGTCTTCCTCCAAAAAATAAATAAATATTTATTTATTAAAACATCTGCCAGTGCAGTGAGTTAACTGTGTCAGGAGAAAAACCAACCAGTACCAACAAGGCGTCTCTCGGCGTTCCGGGGGAACAAACACCCTGAAAATTAGATAATACTCCATATTTAAGGGGCTCTTTGCGGACAACAGAGAAGATCTTCAAAGATTAAAGACTTATTCCAAAATTAGCGTTAGCCCAGATAGCGGTGCTGCTGGAAACTCTACTCTACTGGAAGTCGCTTCAACATGGAACCGCAAGGATCTGATCTGGAGTGGAAGGCCTTTGGAGAGACGTGGGGAGGCTGTTAGGCCTCGGAAGACAATTGGAAAGGCCTTGGGCTGTTACCTGGCAGTCAAGGGAAGCCAGGCGGTGACGAATCTGTGTTTTGCAGGATGTCTGGAAGAGGAGGGAGGCTCTGTGACTTTGTTTCCTCGTGTGTAAAATGGGGATAAAGGCTTCATGTAAAGGTTAATTGTATGTGCTTGGCTCCGTGCTTGGCACATAGAGATACTCAGTAAATCACAGCTCTTCTGTGTCATGGCCTCTCGGAGAAACTGATAAAAGGCATGGACTTCCCCCCAGCAAAACGTGCAAGTGATAGAAAATTTGTAGACACAGGCGTGCACGCACACACATCCTGCCAAGCCCACCTGTGAGTCCAGGAACCAAAGGTGAAGGTCCTGAATAATTGCCAAACTGAGACAGTTTAGCAATTATTGCTCTACTGCGAAATTTATCTTTGATCGAAGAATAACATTTGTAAAAATTTTCCCTGAGGCAATAAATGCAAGAACAGAGAATGAAAGAAAAAAGTACATGCAAGGTTATTGATCACAACTTTGCAGGTAATCAGTTCCCCCTTATCAGGAATACTCTGCAGGCCGTAAAAATAATAATGTAGTTACTTGTTAACATCAAATGTATCCAAGATGCATTACTGATATAGTGATCCCATTTTTGTAAAATCGTATTCGTGTGTGTGTGTGTGTGTGTGTGTGTGTGTGTGTGTGTGTGAACATATACATATTTTTCCCTCTGCTTTTGAGTTCTTAGCTAAGGCTCCCTATAATAAAAGACAGATACAGGAGAAAAACAAATGCAAGTTTATTAACATGTATACCTCAGGTATACATGGGAGACACCAGGAAAATTTAGTAAACTCCAGGAGGTATCCAAGCCATCATTTTAAACACCATCTTCAAATAAAGACAAAGATGTTGGGGGAGGGGGAAGGGGGGAGGGGAGCCAGTTAAGGGAGGTTACAAGGAAAAGCACAGTAAACAAGGGTAAGGTTGTTATGCAGATTTCAGTATGCTGCCTTCTCCATGGTTAAGCAGTTCTGTGATTTAGAATCATCCTCCTTTTCCGGGTACAGAGGGGGAGATGTGTTAGAAATGGAGATTTCCCTTATAAATGTCTACAAAAGGGTAAATTTCTACTCTGTTCTCAGAGTTTCTCCTGCTTCTGCAGTTTCTCCTACTGGAGTCTGAGAATTGGTGTTGGTGTGTGGGGAAGCCCACACACACACACACACACACACACACACACACACACACACACAGGTTGGAATTGGGTACAGGAACCTAAAAGAGGGAGTATGTGGCCCTTGCCTGCCCTCTAGGTTCCGGCCGTGGCCAGCGAGCCTTGGCTTGTAGACGCATCACTGCAATCTCTGCCTCTCCTGTGGTCTCTTCTCCCAGTGTCTCTGAGTCTAAATTTCCCCCTCCTTATAAGGCCACCGGTCATTGTATTAGGCCCATCCTAATCCAGTATGACCTCATCTTGATCACATCTGCAAAGACCTTATTTCCAAATAAGGCCCCATTCACAAGTCCTGGGGCTTCAACATCTCTTTCCGCGGGGACACAATTCAACCCCCAACAACCAATATCTGGTAAAGACGGCCGGTTTTCCTTCCTGAAGCTGCACCTCCCAGGTCAGGGGCTCCTCCTGGGGGACCGCAGCCGCGGAACATCATGCACACAGCAAACTCGGATGTAGATGAAAAGTACGGCTCCTAGAATTGTACGAGACGAAACGTGTGTGCGGCTCTGATTAGTGAAATAAGACTCATTGTGAATGCTCCTGAATTTCTCTCCTACAGTAAATAACCAAATTATAATTGCTGCTACTTGAGGGGTCCCGGTCAGGTTCTGATGTCAACTGTGCTTCCCATACTCAGAATATGGACGAGCCGTGACCGTTGTGTTCAATTTCAAAGGGAAATATTGTTATAATCAAATTCAGCCCAGTAAATGTGAAGATTTCTAACTGGCTTTGTGAAGCGATTCACAGATGGGCAGCACCGCAGCCAGTACACAGCAGGGCCTCCGAGGGGGTGCAAACGGAAAGGAAGGTTTTCTTAGGGAGGAGGGTGGGGCACGGAGTTAAGAGTGGAAGAAAAGCAGGTTTTACATTCCTGGGGAGATGAGCCTGCTGTTAGGTCAGGTGCCCTGGGCGTGAGCACAAGTGACGCTCTCTGGGGCCTGGTTTTCTCTTTAACAACATGTTACCCTGTCAGTGCCTTAGCAGGATGACTGAACATTTTGCTATGGGGCCGGGGGCCCCAGACTTGACGTAGAGCAGACCCACGTGGCCTTTGCATGTCAGGAGGTGACGCAAGGGTGTCAACAGGAAACCCTGACACTTTAGGGCAACCCACACATTACATAAGGAAGGAGTTCCTCTCCTAAGTGGGGGCCTGACCTGGGAGGACATCCGGCCCAAGTAAATTTACTGTGGGAGAGCTATTCTCACCAGTCAGAGCCTTGGGGGGTTTCTGCTGCTGGAAGATGTCTTTGCTTTTTGGCCTCACAGAAACATCATCTGGCACCTCTGGGGAATTCCAAGCTTGCCAATGAGGAGACAGAGAAATAATGCCCTCAGATTGGGTCATTGATGGCTCCCCCGAGGGTAATTAGCCACCTTGATCAATGAGAACCCAAAGGGAATTGCAGCCCCTCTTGTGCGCCCAAGTCAGGAGGCTCAGGTGAAAGGCGCTAGAGGAGGGGGGCCGTGAGGTCACGGCCGTGGGCCGGCCCCATTGGAGACGTGCGCCCCTCAACCCCCTTGACGCCCCCTTGACTCCCCACATCTCGCGCTTGTCTGTGAAACCGGCCTCCGTTCAGTCCACAGACGTTTTCGCCAAGGACTTGGGACCTGCTGCCTGTGACAGGGTCTTTGTGTGCAGCCGTGAGACGTGGCCGCCTAGAGGGAGCCTTTTGAGATCAAGAGAGATGAGGTAAGTGAGAGGCCTCTGCAGGCCCCAAGGATGGCTTGCTGGGGCAGGTCAGGGGGCCTCCCTGGGTGACGCACATGAGCGGGCTCCCCCCAGCACAGAGGCGGGGCCCTGGGAGGGAGGGGTTCCCCCAGTTGGGGACGTGATGCCCCGGACTCTGCCCTGCCGGCTGGCCCCCACCTGCGCTCTCCTGAGGTCACGGAGCTCCGTCTTCCTGCCTTTGCTCCCTCCTCTGCGAGGCTGCTCCCTCTGCCTGGAGCCCTCCTCCCGCTGCCTGGCCACGTCCTCATTTCTCACAGTTCAGTCCCAATTATTAGCACTTCTGCAGACTATGAAGCCAGGTCCCCCTCAAACTGAGCTCCTCTGCTGAATTTATCATCATCCTCTCCAAAACCTTATTCCTGTCCCTGTTCCCCTCAGGATTGAGGAATATCAAAGAAAAGGGGGATTAAGCTTTCCTGACAGTCCAGTGGTTAAGACTCCTTGCTTCCAAGGTGGGGGCATGGGTTCAATCCCTGGTCAGGGAACTAAGATCTCACATGCTGCATGGCACAGCCAAAAAAACAAACAAAACAAAACAAAATAAAATAAAAAAAGAAAAGGGGGGGCTTCCCTGGCGGCACAGTGCTTAAGAATCCACCTGCCAATGCAGGGGACATGGGTTTGAGCCCTGGCCCAGGAAGATCCCACATGCCACGGAGCAACTAAGCCCGTGCGCCACAACTACTGAGCCTGCACTCTAGAGCCCACGAGCCACAACTACTGAAGCCCACACGCCACTACTACTGAAGCCCGTGTGCCTAGAGCCTGTGCTCTGCAACAAGAGAAGCCACCCAATGAGAAGCCCGAGCACCGCAACGAAGAATAGCCCCTGCTCGCTGCAACTAGAGAAAAGCCCGCGCACAGCAACAGAGACCCAACGCAGCCAAAAAATAAAAATAAATTAATTAAAAAAAAAAAAAAAAAAAAGAAAAGGGGGATTGAAACTAAGCAGGATCCTGTGAAGCTCTCCTGGGTACAAAAGCCCCTCTGTGATCCCCCGTTTCTTGCTTGTAGAAAAAGACTTCAGTCTCCTAGGCCTTCCTTGAGTTCCAGAGAGCAGATTCAAGCAGTTACTAATTACGGAAGTGAGGGAATGCAGGTTCAAAAGTAAAGCAGTCAAGCAAGGAAGTAATGATAATAATTCAGTGACAAAACAGAGTCCTAGCTCCTCCTCAAGGAATATGCATAACAACCTGAGGCATATCCTTGAGTTGTTCTGCAGAAACAGGTGAAGGATGGTGCTGACCACAGCTGACCACAAGCACTATAGCCCCCAGAGGCTGATGACTGAGATTCCTGAACCGCCACTCTGTTACCGCACCACCAACCAATCAGAAGAAAGTGCATGGGCTACAGCCTTCCCCAAAAGTGTTGCCTCTAAAACCCCTTCCCGGAAAGCCACTGGGGAGTTTGGGTCTTTTGAGCACGAGCTGCCTGTTCTCTGTGCTTGGCACCTACAATAAACGCTGCGCTTCCCTTCACCACAACCCGGTGTCAGAAGACTGGCTTTGCTGTGTGTCAGGCGAGCAGACTCAAGTTCGGTCCAGTACAGCTAGGTCCATCCTTACAAGCTGAGACCCATCGGTTTCCTTCGTGACACCTTCCAGAGCTCTAATTAAAAGCCTGTTGGTGGAACCACAAGCGCAGGGTCTGCCTTTCCCACTGCACTGTCCTTGCGTGAGGTCATGGGCTTTGCGTGACCCGTGTGGTGCAGCCGGTACAGGGCAGCACACAGCAGGTGCCCAAGAGGAGGCCATTGCATAGATAAATGATGAACAAGCCCTTGAATCTGTGGCCGGGAGATGGCGGGAGGCTGTCACCACGCAGCGACTGGGCTACAAACCAGGGAGACAATTCTTAGGCTGATGACTGAATGGGATGCTCACATTGTGATCAATGACTCGTCTTTGCAACTTGGACATTTTTGCCTTTTGTGCCTAAATGTCTTCAGACCTGGAGAGGCGAGTCCTAACAGAAGGGCCCCTGGAGCAGGACAAAACACCCCTCACGAAACGGACTCATGTTATTTCTGTGACCATGGAAATACGGTGCCCCCGGGGCAGTGGGGACGAATGTCCCTCTTGTGGGAAGGGCTTTCTTGCCCTCAGAGCCCAGGTAACAGTGCGCTCACCTGGGCCCCAGCTCCACCATGGATCAGAGCATTTCCAGAAGGTTCCTGTGCTCAGGTGGAGGTCAGGGCCCACTGTGCCCGGGTCAGGGCTCCTGGGGGGGGGGGCACACAGCTTGAAGCAGGTGCAGGGCAGGGTCCTGATAAGACCCCGTGGGCCTCTGTGAGCCTCCAGGAAACTGAGCACCTTAGGTTTCACCTGCTGATGGCAGGCCCAGCCACACCCCGTGGACAGGCTACCCCCTCACCCACGGGGACCTGGGCCACAGTCCAACACAGGCCCAGAGCTTTCTAAGGCTTGACCTGGAATTAACCGCCTGGCAGCCCCGCCCTGCCGCCCCCCACCCAAGGCTGAGCCCGCAGGTCCCAGCCAGTCTCACTCAGCACTCACCTGTGCCAGGGCTGTAGGCGGTGCTCCACTGCCTTGACCCAAGGCCTTGCAGCCCTTCCTGCCGGTCCCCCTGTGGGCCTGGCCGAGGCCCATCTCTCTGCAGCATGGACGTGGAAGGTCGGGGCTCTGGGCCCAAGTGCCACGGGTGAGGAGAAGCGAGCCCCTCTCACAGGCCTGAGACCTGCCCCCCCATGACCCGTGGACGGTTTTCCTCCAGGCCAGGCCTGGGCCAGTGGTGCTGCAGGACCATAGGTAGACACATGCACACTTGCACACACATGTACACACTCTCATTCCTACACACACACACTCACTCCACATGCATGCCTGCTCACAGTGAATCACATTGCCCTTCATTGAAGGTTTGGGGACACAGAAAATGCCTGACCTGCGGCAATGGGGCATCTTGACCCTTTTTTTTTTTTTTTTTTTTTATGTGGACTTTTTTTTTTTTTTTTGATTTTGTGGGGCTTTTTTTTTGCCCCTGGGTC
>NW_006790887.1:408950-424597 GCF_000442215.2 Lipotes vexillifer | reverse complement strand
AACCCGCCCACAAAAAAAAAAACCCCACCCACACAAAAAAAAAAAAAAAAATTAATAAAAAAAAAAAAAAAAAAAGAAAAGGGGGATTGAAACTAAGCAGGATCCTGTGAAGCTCTCCTGGGTACAAAAGCCCCTCTGTGATCCCCCGTTTCTTGCTTGTAGAAAAAGACTTCAGTCTCCTAGGCCTTCCTTGAGTTCCAGAGAGCAGATTCAAGCAGTTACTAATTACGGAAGTGAGGGAATGCAGGTTCAAAAGTAAAGCAGTCAAGCAAGGAAGTAATGATAATAATTCAGTGACAAAACAGAGTCCTAGCTCCTCCTCAAGGAATATGCATAACAACCTGAGGCATATCCTTGAGTTGTTCTGCAGAAACAGGTGAAGGATGGTGCTGACCACAGCTGACCACAAGCACTATAGCCCCCAGAGGCTGATGACTGAGATTCCTGAACCGCCACTCTGTTACCGCACCACCAACCAATCAGAAGAAAGTGCATGGGCTACAGCCTTCCCCAAAAGTGTTGCCTCTAAAACCCCTTCCCGGAAAGCCACTGGGGAGTTTGGGTCTTTTGAGCACGAGCTGCCTGTTCTCTGTGCTTGGCACCTACAATAAACGCTGCGCTTCCCTTCACCACAACCCGGTGTCAGAAGACTGGCTTTGCTGTGTGTCAGGCGAGCAGACTCAAGTTCGGTCCAGTACAGCTAGGTCCATCCTTACAAGCTGAGACCCATCGGTTTCCTTCGTGACACCTTCCAGAGCTCTAATTAAAAGCCTGTTGGTGGAACCACAAGCGCAGGGTCTGCCTTTCCCACTGCACTGTCCTTGCGTGAGGTCATGGGCTTTGCGTGACCCGTGTGGTGCAGCCGGTACAGGGCAGCACACAGCAGGTGCCCAAGAGGAGGCCATTGCATAGATAAATGATGAACAAGCCCTTGAATCTGTGGCCGGGAGATGGCGGGAGGCTGTCACCACGCAGCGACTGGGCTACAAACCAGGGAGACAATTCTTAGGCTGATGACTGAATGGGATGCTCACATTGTGATCAATGACTCGTCTTTGCAACTTGGACATTTTTGCCTTTTGTGCCTAAATGTCTTCAGACCTGGAGAGGCGAGTCCTAACAGAAGGGCCCCTGGAGCAGGACAAAACACCCCTCACGAAACGGACTCATGTTATTTCTGTGACCATGGAAATACGGTGCCCCCGGGGCAGTGGGGACGAATGTCCCTCTTGTGGGAAGGGCTTTCTTGCCCTCAGAGCCCAGGTAACAGTGCGCTCACCTGGGCCCCAGCTCCACCATGGATCAGAGCATTTCCAGAAGGTTCCTGTGCTCAGGTGGAGGTCAGGGCCCACTGTGCCCGGGTCAGGGGTCCTGGGGGGGGGGGCACACAGCTTGAAGCAGGTGCAGGGCAGGGTCCTGATAAGACCCCGTGGGCCTCTGTGAGCCTCCAGGAAACTGAGCACCTTAGGTTTCACCTGCTGATGGCAGGCCCAGCCACACCCCGTGGACAGGCTACCCCCTCACCCACGGGGACCTGGGCCACAGTCCAACACAGGCCCAGAGCTTTCTAAGGCTTGACCTGGAATTAACCGCCTGGCAGCCCCGCCCTGCCGCCCCCCACCCAAGGCTGAGCCCGCAGGTCCCAGCCAGTCTCACTCAGCACTCACCTGTGCCAGGGCTGTAGGCGGTGCTCCACTGCCTTGACCCAAGGCCTTGCAGCCCTTCCTGCCGGTCCCCCTGTGGGCCTGGCCGAGGCCCATCTCTCTGCAGCATGGACGTGGAAGGTCGGGGCTCTGGGCCCAAGTGCCACGGGTGAGGAGAAGCGAGCCCCTCTCACAGGCCTGAGACCTGCCCCCCCATGACCCGTGGACGGTTTTCCTCCAGGCCAGGCCTGGGCCAGTGGTGCTGCAGGACCATAGGTAGACACATGCACACTTGCACACACATGTACACACTCTCATTCCTACACACACACACTCACTCCACATGCATGCCTGCTCACAGTGAATCACATTGCCCTTCATTGAAGGTTTGGGGACACAGAAAATGCCTGACCTGCGGCAATGGGGCATCTTGACCCTTTTTTTTTTTTTTTTTTTTGATGTGGACCTTTTTTTTTTTTTTGGCTGTGTTGGGTCTTCGTTGCTGCACGTGGGCTTTCTCTAGTTGCAACTAGTGGGGGCTACTCTTTGTTGCAGTGCGCAGGCTTCTCATTGCAGTGGCTTCTCTTGTTGTAGAGCGTGGGCTCTAGGCACGCGGGCTTCAGTAGTCGCAGCAGGCAATCTCAGTAGTTGTGCTTCGCGGGCCCTAGAGCACTCGGGCTTCAGTAGTTGTGGCACACAGGCTCAGTAGTTGTGGCACACGGGCTTAGTGGTTCCTCAGCATGTGGGATCTTCCTGGACCAGGGATTGAACCCGTGTCCCCTGCATTGGCAGGCAGATTCTTAACCACTGTGCCACCAGGGAAGTCCTTGGACCATTTTTAAAGTCTTTATTGAATTTGTTACAATATTGCTTCTGTTTTATATTTTTGCTTTTGTTTGGCTGCATGGCATGTGGGATCTTAGCTCCCGGACCAGTGATCAAACCTTGCACCCCCTGCATTGGAAGATGAAGTTTCATCCAATGGACCAGGGAAGTCCCAGCATCTTAACCTTTAATATTAGTTATGTCTTTGCTTTAAGTCCCTTTAAAACTAATGCTTTAAATTGTGACATTAACATAAGCCCAAAGTAAATACTCAAACAGCACGAATGAGTCCTCCACCCCAAAGGCAATTGCTGTCCTTTCCCTTATCTATCAGAGCCACTGACCTCAGGCAGCCCAGCCAGCACCTGCCATGGGAGGACCACTGCCCCTCCTGGAAGGCAGGCTGGCACGGGACCCAGACCTCTCACAGCAGGCTCTCCAAAGTGCCATTTCCTGCCCCCCTACTTCTGACCCCCATGTTTGTTCTCATCTGCCCTTTGCCTGCAGGTACGTTTGTTGTTGTTGTTGTTGTTGTTGTTTGCGGTACGCGGGCCTCTCACCGCTGTGGCCTCGCCCGTTGCGGAGCACAGGCTCCGGCTGCGCAGGCTCAGCGGCCATGGCTCATGGGCCCAGCCGCTCCGCGGCATGTGGGATCTTCCCAGACCAGGGCATGAACCCATGTCCCCTGCATCGGCAGGCGGACTCTCAACCACTGCGCCACCAGGGAAGCCCCTGCAGATATGTTTTTTATCTTTACTTTCGGATTTTTTCTTTTTTTTCTAATTGCAGTAAAATACTCATTACAAAATTTACCACTGTAACCAGTTTTAAGTGCACAGCTCAGGAGCATTAAGCATATTCACATTGTTGTGCAACCGTCATCACCTCCAGAATTTCCAGAATTTTCTCATCTTCCCAAATTGAAACTCTGTCCCCATTAAACAGGACTCTCCGTCCTCCTCCCCCAGCCCCTGGTGCCCCCACCATCTACTTTCTGACGACTCTAGGACCGCGTATAAGTGGAACCAAACAATATTTTTCCTTTTGCATCTGGCTTCTCTCCATGAGCATCTCGTCCTTATTGTTCATCTACATTGCAGCAGGTGTCAGAATTTCCTCCCTTGCTGAGGTTGAATAACTTGGGAATTATTGTTTAGGCTCTTTCCCACGTGGCTCTCGCAACCCAAGGTGGGGCCTGCTGGCTCCCCTTCTCCTTTACCCCCTGTACGCCCACCTGGTGCTGGGTCAGGGGCCCCCCTCCCAGACACTGCAGAATTCAACTCAGAATTCCCATTCCTGGGCCCCAACCAGGGGTGAGGCTCACTGCAAGGGATGATGAAACAACTAGTGACTCTTATCTGTTGCTCAGCTGCTCTGAGGGCTTTGCAGTTACACCCACTGCTCCCCTCAGCATCCCCATCCCAGGGTGGACGTGCTGCAGGGGCCCCTCCCTCACTGGGAGGCTCGGAGGCCAGGAGGCCTGGCCTTTCTCCCGAACTTTCCCTGGGGCACCCAGGCGACGCCCTCCTGGCCACAGGCACCCCAGGTAACTGGCTGGGCCCTGGGCACTCACCTTTGTTCTGGGAACACGTTACCATTTTCACCAGCAGTCTTTGAGGCCTTGCTCCACAGGACTGACGGGGAGGGTGGCAGGCATGGAGCCCGCAGATGGGGCGATCGCTGGGGACAGAAGCCCTTTCAGACAGCCCTGGACTCAAAGGCTAGTTCTGCTGGGCGACACACCTGTGCCTCTCTGGCCCCTGCCCGACGTCCTGCCTGACTCCCGTCCCTCTCTTGGGCTCCACCCGGCTCTGCCGCCACCCACAGGCAGGACGGCTCCAGCCCCCAAGCCCTCCCCACCCAGGCCCAGGCGGCCACCCCCGCACACTTTCTCTGGGGGAGAAGCATCCCCTGGGCGCCCCTGGAGGAAACCCTCCGGTGGGGCTGCCTTGCTAGGCCCGAGGCTGCGGCTGGTTACGCATTTGCGCCGATGAGCTGAGTCTGCCGTCTGGCGAGACAGAGGCACCATTCAGGGCCGAGGGACCATTGTTTCCCAGAGAGCAGGGCTGGGAGGGGCCCGGCCCCGAGGCCCCAGGTTCCCAGAGAGAGGCCTGCAGGTGGGGAGAAGAGACGGGCCGCAGGCAGGGCGGAAGGGCTTCTCAGGATTCCTGCCCTGCTCCGGGCCGCTCCCCGGGGTCGGCACGAGCCGGCAGCAAGGCCTGCTTCCCCCCACTTCGTTCAGGGCCGCCCTGTGACCCGGAACATCATGGTCTCTCTGAGTCTGAGTGAGAGCCTGGGGGGCGGCGCGGGGGGCCGGTCCTGACCGTCCAGCGGGCCTGCTTCCCAAATGTCCCCTCCAGGTGATTGCCTAACAGAAACCTACAGTTCACTTCAATTTACTGCTTACTCCCCCTGGCTCATTCTGTCAGGGGCCAAGTCCCGCGTGGGTCTCGGGTTTCTGCCCATTTTGTGAACGGGGACACTGGCTGCCTTTGCTTCCGACCGGCCGTCTTTTCACGGTGCTTGAACAGCGCCAGCCTTGATGACACAGAAGGACTTGCTGGGCACAAAGGTCAGCTGGCGCCACCCTGGTGCCCCGTGAGCCTGCAGGAGGGTGAAGCCTCAGGCTTGTCCCAGGTCTGGTCATCTGGGTTAAGCACTGTCCTTTTGTTCTAAAACGCGGGCGTGTCCAGGGGAGAAGTCTCAACAAACAAAAAGCACTTTCTCCTAAGAAGGCCCTTAACAAAAACAAGGACAGTGTGGTCCCCCGAAGGTTCCAGATGGACCAGCTGCCAGGACAGCAGGAGAGGCAGGGGAGCTCAGGGATGCCCAGAGGAAGGACCAGCCCCGGGACGTCCCTGTCCCTGAGCGGCGTGTAGAGCAGAGCCTCTGAGAGTGTGTCTCGGGGACATTACATCCACTTTTCACAGCTTCTGTGGGAAGCTGGGTCTTTAGTGAGCACTTTATTTTCTCTTTGTCAGCCCTGCCTGAGCCCGCTGCCTCAGCAGGACCGGTTGGTGGCCCCAAAGCCGGGGACACCACGCGAGTCCTGGCCAAAACCAGCCTGCAGGGCACCGAGGCCCCAGTACCAGGCCGGGCAGGGCCTCGTGGGCCTGAGGTCCCTGGTGGGCCCGGCGGCATCCCCCCAGCCCCTGAGCTCTCAAAGCCCCTCGGGCGACGGGAGTGGCTCCTCCTGGGGCTGGGGGCAGTGTTCTGCCACTCAAGGTCTGGCCAGTGGTCAAACCTCCAGGGTCGGACACCCCGATGGGTAAAAGGGGTGTGCGCGCCATGACATGCGTCTGTAAAATCTACACTGCATGAAGCCCCATCAAGCTTGCAGCAGACAGGCGTTCCTTGCTGACAATTTCAAAACCTAAGCTAAAGTGTTGTCCCCAAATTAAGAATTAACGTGCTAATAAGTAGCCAAATTTGTTTTTTTTAAGTCGATCTATATGTGAAATATCAATAAAGCCTACATTTTTAATATCGTTTTAAAAAGTTAAATCTAAATAGAACCTCTCTTTTCTCCCCGTGCCAAATAGATGTCTCAGTGCCCACTTGTTTGATTAACCCAAGAGGAGAACTGTTAGTCCCTGGGCCAGGAGGGGCCCAGGTGAAGGGCCCCCCCAGCCCCTGTGGCCACTCGGCTGTGCCCCAGCTGCCCGCCCACACGGTGCTGGCCCTGGAGACCTGCTCATCAACTTGAGCCTGGCCGGCTAGTGGCTAAACCTGATCGAAGAACTTCCTTCCAGGCAGTTCTCAAGAAATACACATGTATCTCTGAATCCCAAGAGAAAGCAGTCGAGAAACTGGCACGACAGGAAAAAGGACTATAATTCTTCTGCAAGAATTAGAACTTACTAATCAACACAAAGACGCCGCCAGCTGGGGAAGCCCCTGCTGTCCAGCCAGAAGCTGGAAGTGCTGACGGTGGAGCAGCTTATCTGGGAAACAGGGCTGTGGCTGGCGTGTGGGAGAGATGGGGCGGTGTTGCTCCAAGCGGCTGTCATGGTGTAAGAGGTGAGAGGGCCGGCGCTGCTGGTGGTGAGTCATTCCTGCATATAAAATCCACACCAGTCAGCACACACACACCCAGCACACTGTTCAAATCCTGCCAGATATGTTGAGGAGTAGTTTACTTGGGAGACCTTTGGTTCCCGGTCAGTGTCGGGTGTTAACCTCGCTGGCCAATCAAGCATCACGTCATCCCAACACTCCCCGAGAATGTTCGAGTGTCTGCTGTGGGCTGTGGACCCTTGTAAGTGTGGCTAAACTTAATATTCCTTATTAAACGGAACTTTTTAGAGATCTGTAACGATGCAGAGAGTCTGAGAAATGGCGCAAGTATTTTAAGAATGATAAAAGAAATCAACTAAATCATAGCATTTATTGTTATATGTTTTCAAAACAGAAAAGGGAATTCCCTGGCTCTTTCACTGCTGAGGGCCTGGAATGACCCCTGGTTGGGGAACTAAGATCCCACAAGCCACGCGGCACGGCCAAAAAGAATAAAAATAAAACAGAAAAGCTGGGCTTCCCTGGTGGCGCAGTGGTTGAGAGTCCGCCTGCCGATGCAGGGCACACAGGTTCGTGCCCTTGGGCCGGGAGGATTCCACATGCCGCGGAGCGGCTGGGCCCGCGAGCCATAGCCGCTGAGCCTGCGCGTCCGAGCCTGTGCTCCGCAACGGGAGAGGCCACAGCAGTGAGGGGCCCGCGTACCGCAAAAAGAAAAAAAAGCCCCCAAACTTTTAACATGACCCTATCATAAGAAAATTATCACTTGTTTTAACCAATCAGTATCAGAGACATGGAAATAAAGTGTTATAGAACAAATACAGACTAATTCATGATTTCAGGAATTTCTGATAATTATCAGGAATTTTGACTTTCATCCCGGGTCTTTTTTTTTTAATTTTTTAAATTAATTTTTATTGGAGTCTGGTTGCTTTGCAGTGTTGTGTTAGCCTCCACTGCACAACAGAATGACTCAGCCGTACACGTACAGATAGCCCCTCCCTTTTGGACTTCCCACCCATTTAGGTTACCACAGTGCGTTAGGTAGAGTTCCCTGTGCTGTACAGTGCGTTCCCATCAGTTGTCTATTTTATACAGAGTATCAATAATGTAAATGTGTCAATCCCAGTCTCCCAGTTCCTCCCACCCCACTCCTTTCCCCCTTGGTATCCATACATTTGTCCTCTCCGTGCGCGTCTCATCAAACCCGTCAGGGATTTGGGATGGACGGGCAGCCTGAGCCCACCTCCTGCCCCTCCTGCCCATCCCCCGTCCCCACTCCTGCCCCTCCTGCCCATCCCCCGCTCCTGCCCGTCCCCCTCCCCACTCCTGCCCCTCCTGCCCGTCCCCCGTCCCCACTCCTGCCCCTCCTGCCCGTCCCCCGTCCCCACTCCTGCCCTTCCCCAGCTATATCGGGCCCCTTGTTCATTCAACGTTTCTTGAACTCTGACGATGCCCCGAGGCAGGGCCCTGGTATGCAGAGTGAGTGGACATGGGCCCTGCCGTCCCGGAGGGCACACAGGCAGGGGTGGCCGTGAACAGGTGTTTAGAGCAGGATGGATTATCTACTGCTGCCCAGAGAAAGATGCCAAGGAGACGTACCAGGTAGGCTGGCCTGAGAGGATGGTGCGTCCCAGGTGGGGCGGGTGGGAGCTCTGTGGAGGAAGGGGCGCAGGGGAGCAGGGGCGAGGTTAGCACCGAGAGCTCCAGCGCCGAGAGCTGCCGCCCTCCCGGCACCACCGGCAGACAGCCTGGGAACATGCACAACGCATGTGTGCGCACAATCAAAGACAACGCCCTTAGGTCATCAAGTCTGGGGCCCCATCTGGCTGGGCAGCCTGATTCACGTGGGGCGGCTCGCCGCCCGGGAGCCTGAAGGGTGAGCGGCTGCCTGGCGAGGTCGGGGGGTGGACCTCCTCGTGCGGCCACCGTGGGAACAGCTGCCGTGCACGTGTGCAGGCTCAGCTCCACGGGGCCCCACAACAGGCCCGCGGGGGTCCCGCACCTGCCTGGTGGTGGCTGGGCCCGTGGCTCCCGTCCTGGGTGTGGTCCCGCCGCAGGGGCTGGTGGCAGCTCGCAGGCCTCCACCAGCAGGAGCGGCCCTCCAGGCCGGGCATCCCTGTCTTTACCTGGGCCTTGTACCAGTTAGTGCCCCGTGGAGCATTTCCAAGGGCGGCCTGGCAGCCCCCAGCCCCAGAGCCCCTCCCCATCCCTGGCCCTGGCTGGCCTCCAGCTCAGCCCCAGAGCCCCACCCTGTCCAACCCAGCCCTTTTGCGGCCCCAGCGCTCCCGGGGAGCCCCGAGAGTCCCAAGGGCCCAGGCTTTCCTCCCGGGAGGCTGGAGAGAGCATCTCGAAGGTGGAGTCTGAGCTCTCAGGGACAGCGCTGGGCAGGGCATCTCTGTTGGTGGGGTGTCCCATGTCGCAGGCATGCAGCTCATCACAGGCGAGGACAAGGCGGCTGAGAGGATTAAGTGGTGGGGACAGTGGGGACAGGACAGGTGGGGCTATTTGTCTGGCTGGCTCCAAGCCCAGGCTCCTTCCTGAGGAGGGCACGGAAGGCAAACCCTCGCACACGGACCATCAGGACCCCTCTGCGCCCACGGCACAGACTGTCCAAGGACGAGGGCCCTGCTTCCTGGCCTGGGTCCCTTCTCGGACAGGGTGCTGGCCGGCTTCCTGGGCTCCGTCCCGCAGCCCTGACTCTCCGGGAAGAAGTGGGTGTGACCCGCTGGACTGACCTGGGGTCGCAGGTCAGAGGATCTGATTCCTCAGCAAATCTGGGGAGACAGGGGAGGATCCCTCAGAATAAAGGATGTGAAAAACTCGCACCAGGAAAAGTGATGAACCACACAGGGAAGATGCTTCCAGAACAGTGGCGCGGCGGCGGCTCCCAGGCAGGAGGCAGGGCTGTGGGGGTGGCCCTCGGGCTCTGGGTGCTGGGGCGCCTGGCGCTGCCTGGCAGCCGTTACCCCACACTCGCTTTGTAATGATTCATCAAGCCCCACGTCTGTGCTCCAGTTTGTAACAAAACGTGCTTATTCTTTTTTTTTTTTTTTTAATTTATTTCTTTTCATTCTTATTCTTAAGAAGAGCTTTTACTGGGGGTCAGCAATAGTGGTGGGCATGCAAGCAGGTGACCCGGTCACGGGGAGCAGAACACGAGTGGGCGGGCTCGGGGGCCGGTCCGTCAGCTCGGGCGTATACGCGGTCCCCTCTAGCCACCACGCGCCCACCACCAGGGCTCCGACGGCACAGCCGCTCGGGGCCTCTGGGCACACACGTCAGCTGGCGCAGAGGCTCTGTGGCGAGGGAGCAAAGCCCAGGTCTCTGCAGCCCAGCTTTGCTGGGCCCGCTCCTCCGCCTTGGTCCCCAGGCCTCCCTGCAGATCCCGGCACTTTCCACCAGGGGCCTCTGGCCTCTGCGCCCCTCCTGCCACCTGTCTGCCCCCCCCCCCAACTCTGCAGGTCCCCCAGTCCGCTCCCTGCCCAGCGCATCTTGGAGGGGCAGCAAAGGGGTGACTTCCCAGGTCATGTTTGCACATCCCCCTACTCTTTCCTTCTGCCCAGGTCTCCCCCGTACAGATTTATCCTGCACACGGCGTCGTTCAGGAGGCCAGGGCCCTTCGCTTCAGGGACCAGAGGCTCCCAGCATCCCTGGGAGGGGACGGGAAGAGCGGCTCACAGCCGGACCCATAGCACTGCCTCGGGTGTAGACAGAGGTGTGCGCGAATGTGAATTCACTTCACCCTTGTTGGGAAGGCTGGGGTGACATCCGAAGAGGGTTCGCCAGCACAGGGGCATCAGGGCGCCAGTCAGGGGTGGGATGAGGGTCATTCATGGGAAGGTGGCTCTGAGACCTCTCAGCCGCCCTGCCCCTGGCACAGGGTGACCCTGGCCGGTGGTGAAGCCTGCCTGGGTGACCCGGAGCCGTCTCGAGGGCGGCGTCCAGTTCCCACGTGAGTCTTCGGGACAGTGGAGTGCGCACCGTGGCCTGGGTGCAGGGGGTGGAGGGGACGACCCCCGCCCAGCTGGCAGCCCCCAGTGCTATTTGGAGGTGACTCAGGGGCCTGCCCTCTCCCCATGCGCAGCCCCGCCCTTCCAGGGCTGTGCTCACCTTCCTTCCTGTCTCCAGCCTCTAAGGCTCTGGCCCTTTGCCCCCAGGGCAGGGTTGGGGCAGAGGGCAGAGTCCACCCTGTCCCGAATGCTCTGTCCCAACCTCTGACCTTGGGCTCTTTTAGCATGTGGACCTCGAGCAGATGACTTCTGCCCTCCGCTGCCCACCTCTGCCGGGCTGGGGCCTCCTAGTCAGGTCAGCTTCCTTGCCCCCCGGACCCCGCTGTGACCCAAAGGAGGACTTGGAAGACGCCACGCGGCCCAGAGAGGCTGACAGTGGGGTTGGTCATCCTGGCTGCCACCCCGCCCACCTGTGCATCCCGTGCTGACTTGTGGACACACTGCGCTCCCCCTACTTTGGCTGCCAGAGAAAACACAGGACTCGGGGAGGTGGACCGTCCCGGCAAACAATCCAGGGCCCACTTGGGCTACGGGATGCTATTCACTGTCAGCCTGAAATTCCCTTCGCACTGGTCTGGGGCGGCTGTGACCTTCCCGTGTGGCTGGTTCCCAGGCCCCGGCGGAGGGTCCGAGAAGCCGCGTTCTTCTCTACCCTCCTTTGGGCCACCTGCGCCGTCCTGTGGGGAGAGGTGTTTGCACAGACGGCAGATCACTTAATACGGCCGATGGTTTTGCTGAAGATGTGAGTAACTGAAACTAAGTCTTCAGTTACTTGAAAGATTAAATGTGTTCCACAAACCCCACAGCCCGGCCTGGTGCCCCCCGTTCATAAAAACTGAATGTCGGGGCTTCCCTGGTGGCGCAGCGGTTGAGAGTCCGCCTGCCGATACAGGGGGCGCGGGTTCGTGCCCCGGTCCGGGAAGATTCCCACGTGCCGCGGAGCGGCTGGGCCCGTGAGCCGTGGCCGCTGAGCCTGCGCGTCCGGAGCCTGTGCTCCGCAACGGGAGAGGCCACGACAGTGAGAGGCCCGCGGACCGCCAAAAAAAAAAAAAAAAAAAAAAAAAAACCTGAATGTCGATGGCGTCCGAGAGCCGGCAACCTCAGGGGAGGGTATCGGCTGGCAGGATGAGACCTGAGATCAAGTGTCTCAGCCGTGAAACGTTTAGGCATGTGGCCGCCCGTGTATCGGAGGGGCCGGGCCGCCTCCACTGCTCTGGGCTGCGAGGCGTCCCAGCCTGGGAGGCGGGTCACAGCGGCCATGCCTTCCACCCACCTCTTGTCGGGCTTCCCTTCCCCCACTGGTTGTGACAACCAAGAATGTCCCCAGACGGTGCCATATGTCTCCTGGGGGCACCGCAGAGCCTCTGGCCTAGCGGGATACAGGCCAGCGGGCGGCGGGGGACGACACACCCTGCTCCATGCCTGAGACGGCAGAGACCCCGCTGCACACGCGTCTGGGGAGGCCACTTTCGCTGGGCCTTGGAGGAGCCTGGGATGTTCCCTCCAAGGCCAGACTGAGCCACGCTGTCCTTGGCGGTGGGACCCTTCTGCGGGCCGGCCAGGCGCCCCCAGGAGTAGGCCAGCGGAAATGCCGTCTTTGGGGCCTAAACACCAAAGGAGGCACAGCCCGGCGGCCAGCCTGGTTCCAACTCCACGTTCCAACTGCAGGGGATGCGGGTTCGATCCCTGGTCGAGGAACGAAGATCCCGCACTCCTCGCGGCGCGGCCCAAAAAGTATACACATCAGGGCTGCCTCTGGTGGGCTGAATGGCGGCCCCAGAGGGCATCAGGTCCCTCATGCCAGAACCTGTGAATGTTACTTCATATGCTAAAGTGGTGTCCCTTAGTGGACTGCCTACCCGTCCAGGGCAGGGCCAGCCATGAGCAGCATGGGCCTGTCCTCAGGTCTGGGAGGGGAGGTGGGTGAGGAGGCCAGATCCTATCCTCTGGCCTGTCTCCTGTCTGGCCTGTCCCCTGGCCTGTCCCGTCTGTCCCCTGGCCTGTCCTGTCTGTCCTCTGGTCTGTCCCCTGTCTGTCTCCTGGCCTGTCCCGTCTGTCCTCTCATCTGTCCCGTCTGTCCTCTGACCTGTCCCTTGTCTGTCCTCTGGCCTGTCCCCTGTCTGTCCCATCTGTCCCCTGGCCTGTCCCCTGGCCTGTCCCATCTGTCCTCTGGTCTGTCCCCTGTCTGTCCCCTGGCCTGCCCGTCTGTCCTCTGGTCTGTCCCGTCTGTCCTCTGGCCTGTCCCCTGTCTGTTCTCTGGCCTGTCCCCTGTCTGTCCCCTCTGTCCTCTGGCCTGTCCCCTGGCCTGTGCCGTCTGTCCCCTGTCTGTCCCCGTCGGTCCTCTGCACACCCACACTGGGCTGAGACTTCCCTCCCTTCAGGGGTCCCCTCCCTCCTGCTGCCATTCCCAGGCTCTGGGGCTCGGGCCCTCCAGGACGGAGTTCAGGGAGTGTCTCCATCTGCATCACCCGCAGGGGGCTCGGGCGGCCCAGGGCGGCTGTGCTGGGCACAGAAGTGGGAAGCGGCATCTGGTCAGTGGTCCCATGTGCCAGGACTGAGGCCTGGGAAGGGGTTTGTCCAGCTCCACCCCCCAACCCCCGCCACCAGCCTGGCTCCGCAGGGGCAGGTGTGTGCATACATGTGTGCACGCTTTGCGTGTGACTGTGTATGAGTGTGTACATGTACGTACGTTTGGGTGCTGTGTTTATGTGTGCTTGGGCCCGTGTGCGCTGTGTGCAGCCACAGCGGCCCCTGCTGGCCACATGGGGAATGGCGGCGTGTGACCCAGGCCTGGCGACCCGGGGGGCTGGCGGTCCCACGGAGAGGTGGGCTGGGTCTCTGTGCCCGTGGTTTGGGGGGCCCCGGAACTGGGACAGGGGCCGAGATAGCGGGCGCCGGCCCCAGGCTTCCCCTTGCCTCACCAGGTCCCACAGAAGCAATGCCAACTGCACGTCCTGGGGGTCCAGGCCCATCCCGCAGAGCACGGCACTTAGTGCGGGGAACTGTCCCCAGCGCCTGACACTGGGGTCTCCTCCCCCCACCACGGTCAGCAGCCCTGCCTGGGTTGACAGGGTTTTCGGATGCACCCAGTCCCAGCTCCGTCCAGAATTGCCCCGCACTTGTGGGCTCCCTTTTTGTTCCGAAGCCCTTGTTTTCTGTGAGGCCGAGAAGTTGGGGACACAGGTGCGTGTAGAGATACCTCCTGGAGCTCAAGAACTGGGATGCTTCACTTCTAAGCCCTAAATCCTGAGCGTGAGCTGCGGGCAGTGGTCCCTCACGACCCCCAGGTCCTCTCCTTCCTGACCCTGGCGTTTGTGCTTCTCGTCTCGCTGCATCCCCTCCCCGGTGAAGCTGCAGGCACGCTGGGGGCTGGCAGGCCTGGTCCTACCCACCGGGGCCTTAGCTGGGCTGTTCTCCGGCCCTTGGCAAGGCCACCCTCGGCCTGCCTTCAGGTCCCGCTGGGGAGTGCTGCCCCAGCCTGGGCTGGGCTCCCACCCGCTTCCCAAGTGGTGTCTGTGGGCAGCTGGGAGTGGTGGTCCCCTCAGTCGTGGGCATGACCGAGTAGGGTTCCAGCAGTCCGTCGTGAGATGTGACCCACCCCTCTAGCCATGGGTAATGAGCTGGGGTTGGACATCTCACCTGAGACAGGCCAAAGGCAGTCCTCCCCGAGGCTCGGCGGACCAGGGACGCAGAGGTCATCACTCCCTCCTGGGCCCTGAGGGTCCGCTGGGAACCGGCCCTCCATCCCCTCATCCCACACAAGCCGCCTTCCTGCTCCAGTGTCGGGAGCTGTTTCTCTGCCTCCATCAGAGTCGCCTCCAGGTGTCCTCCGACCCGCGGGGAAGGAACGGTGGGCGTTGTCACGAGAGACGACCCCCAGGGGAGAGCCCTTTATGAATCCAGGTCTGGGTGGTGATGCTGACCTGCCGCAAGTGCCACCCGGTCCTCGTTTTCTCCACCCAGACGCCGCGGGGCTCCCGACACTCACAACACGGCCCCAAGTCTTCCCGCCGAGACAGCCAAACTCCCGGGCCATCCCTGGAGGGGCCCCGTCCAGTGGTCCCCGTTTCCCGGAGCGCTTCCCCTCCCAGCCCTGCGGTTGAGGCCCCACAGCCTCCTCAGAAGCCAGACCTGGCTTCTTGGCCAGAATCCCCTCCCGCCCCCGTTTCCTGGCGTGTGCAACACCCCCGGGCCGGGCTATGTCCTCCCGAGGGTCCGTCCAGTTCCAGGAGCGCCAGGAAGTGCATACCGTCCCGCCAGCAGCCTGAAAACAGGGCGGGAATATTTACATCCCGACTGAAACCGGCAGACCCTTCCTTAAGAGAGCTGCGTCCACCACGCCAGGCGTGGTGCTAAGTGCTGGGGACAGCTGGGCATGGCCACCCACTGTCCTGATGGAGCCACTGGCTGGTGGATGTTGCCGCTGGTGGGATCACCCAGAGAAACAGGGCGACTCACGGCCAGGTCAGGCGGGGCCCACCTGTCACGGCGTAAGTCGCACAGACCTGTTGTTGGGCCGCAGCTGCCCCCTGGGGACCCCACCCGCTGGAGCCTGTGCGCCGTCACGCACCGGGAGGGCAGGAAAGCCGCCCTGGCTGGACTGGTGGGGCTGGATACGGCGGGGCAGCAGGCTCATTACCACGTGGGCAAAGGGTTCTGGTCCGGCCCAGAGACTCAGAATCTGAACACCTGTACAGACAGACATTAACTTAACACTTACCCTGCTTAGCAAAAGCTAACTTCACAGGAAAACCCATCCATGTGACAAATAATGAGTGAGCACCTACTGTGTGTGCTAGGCTTTATTTCAGGAGCTTGGTAATGGAACTCACATTCTAGGGGCCGGGGAGAAAAAACATAAATGAGTGAAATCCATACTGTATCAGACTGAATTAGTGTCATGGAGAGAGGTGTAAGTCAGGGAGCAGACAGGTTACCACTTTTAACACGGTGGGAAGGGAGAGTGACACTGGGCCAAGGGGCACCGGAAGGAAGCGAGGGGGCAGGTCAGCTGAGCGTCTGTGGGTAGAGCCTTCCCAGGGGAGGAGTGTGTGCAAAGGCCCTGAGGCCGGGGAGGAAATCAAGGCGGCCAGTGGAGCCCGTTCGCAGGAGGGAGGGTGCTGGGTGCCGAATCCTCAGAACTCCCGCTCTT
>NW_006790887.1:369067-408851 GCF_000442215.2 Lipotes vexillifer | reverse complement strand
AGCTGGAGACCCTGGCAAGTTCTGCTTGAGGAGAGGCAGGGGCTGACATGGGGCCACAGGGACTTCCTCTGGCTCTGAGTTGAGAAGAGACCGAAGGTTAGTGAGGTCGGGGGTGGGAGACACTTGGAGGCCACCCCGCAGATCCAGGCAACCCCGAGGTGATGGCTTGGGACGTGGAGGTGGCCGAGAAAGTGGGGCCACCTTGGGGGTGGCCAAGCACCTTGGGGGGTGCAGGGCAGTTCCTGCTGCAGCCACAAGCCCGTGGGCCGCACTCAGCTTCTGGAAGACGAGCCCCAGGGGCAGAGGCGCCTGGGTGCCTGCGGCTGCAGGTAGAGCCTGGCCCTGCGCACCTGGCAGGGGACCGAGACGCTTCAGCTGGGGCAAGGCTCAGCCCCAGCAGCAGAAGGTCGGGACTCCCCAGCAGAGGGAACGGTTCCCGGGGCGGGAGGGTCGGGACTCCCCAGCGGAGGGAACGGTTCCCGGGGCTGGAACGCTGCTGTGTGGCTCCGCCTGGCAACTTCTTTGCCTCTGGCTGGAGGTTTGGAGGTTACCTAATTGTTTTCCCATAATGACCTGGGAAGGGTTGCCTGGGACGCTTTCAAGACACAGACTTATGAGCCCAGCGCTATAGGGAAAGGATCATCTTCAGGCAGCTTTGGGGAACATGGATGTGGCGTGGCCTCCTCATCTCATGGAGGGTCATCAAGACACCTGCTCCAGGCCACGCGGCCACGGCGGAGCCTGAATGAGGCAGCCCCAACTTCCCACGAGCGGGCCCACCTCCCACGCTGCTCCGGTTTTCAGACAGCGTGGTAGCCTCTGCCTCTTAGAAAAACACGTGTAGTGGGGGGATGGTCAACCCCCGGTTATGTCCACGGCCCAGTCCCTAGAACCACGAGTTGACTGTACTTGAAAGGAGGTCTCTGCAGATGTAACTCAGCTGAGGGCCTGGAGGTGAGGTCATTCTGGGTTATGGGGGCTGATGCCAGTGGACAAACGTCCTCATAGGAGAAACACAGAGGGAGGTGGTGGGACGCCGACAGAGGCAGTGGCATGTCCAGGACGGCAGGGCTGGGAGCACGGGGCTGGGAGGGGCAGGACGCGTGTGCCGCCCCACCCCGGGGTCTCTGACGCTCGATTTCAGACCTACAGCCTCCAGAGCCGCAAGAGGGTAAAAGTGCTGTCACGCCGTTTGTGGCAGCGGGTTCCAGCAGCCAGAGGCAGCTAATGATGTCACACAACGTGAGTGCCTTTAGACAGACCCTCCCCCGGCTCAGGCTCTCACGGGTCCCTCCGGTTCCTGGTTCCTTGGCCAGACGGCACTGGCCAGCACCTCGTGCTGCATCGGAGCCAAAGCTGCTGTAGGACGTCCCCAGCTGGCGCGCCGTCCTGATGCCGCCATCCTGAGCCAGGCCCGGCCCCTGCACTGAGCGCACTGCTTGGACCACCCGCCCGACCTCGCACGCCCTCCGCAAGCGAAGTCCTCCCCTGTGGCTCTGGCCTCTGGGGGAGGCTCGGCAGGCCCAGGAGGCCAGGGTGGGCGCCCGTCCCTGAACTGCAGCGCAGGGGAATGTGAGCAGATCCTCAGCTCACCAAGTTTCCAAGGCGAAGGCGGCACCTCGGGAACGACACAGCGAGTCGTCAGTCTACACACACAAGCTGACGGCTGGGCAGCAGGCGCTGGAGGAGGGGCCCAGCCGCAGAGCCGCGTGACAAGCACCAGGCACGGCTACCACGACTACCCTTCACAGCAAGAGACGGGGAAGGGAGAGGAGATCGCTGAAGGGTGACTTTTCTGCCCGTCTCCGCAGAGGAAAAAGGAATGACGTGGCCTACGGGCAACAACGTTACGATTATTCTAAAAATTATTTGTTAGTTTATTTTTTGGCTGCCTCAGGTCTTACAGTCGCGGCGCGCGGGATCATCGTGGTGTGCGTGCTGGCGTCTAGTTGCGGCGCACAGGCTCAGTAGCTGTGGCACGCAGGCTTAGTTGCTCCACGGCGTGTGGGATCTTAGTTTTCCCCACCAGGGAGCGAACCAGTGTCCCCTGCATTGCAAGACGGATTCTTAACCCCTGGACCGCCGGGGAAGTCCCGACGATGTTATTATTAAGGCACGGATGTCAAAACGTGACATTTGCAACCTGTGACATCAAACCACCTAAGTTAAAATAAGGTTCTAGTGGGTTTATAATATGTTGCCATCAAAAGCTTGTTCACAACTCTCATCAAACGGGTATAACATCCCTGTGAAGCCAAAGTACAGGTTCCACCGCTCTCCGAAAACAGAGCATCCGAGGAAACCCTTCCTTAGCCGAAAAGGCATGCGGCCAAGAAGCAGTCACCTGAGGGCCCGTCCTGCTCGTGGACGCACAAAAATCAATCGAGATGAAGCACAGGTGCTCACAGATACGGTTCACAGCTGTAGCGGCTTGACGCTGAGATGCTGAGTGTGGTTCCAGGAAGGAGCTTGGCGGGCCGCTCTCACTGCTGGGGTGGGCGCTGCCTCTGTCACACTCGCTGCAAGACACGCTGAGCTGAACGAGATTTTCCCTTTTCGCCTTTTTTTTTTTTTTTTTTTTGGTAAAAGTGCCAATCCTCTTCGGATTTCTTTTGGTTATAGCAAAACCAGGTACTGAAGTGAGTCCTTCTTAATGGGGGAGACCTGCATCTAGATTATCCCCATTTCACAGATGTGTAAGCTGAGGCACGAAGTACTCAGGCTAAGAACTCAGTTTTCTGGAAGCAGAGACCTCTGGGTGGTCCGGGATGCTCCGAGGCCACAGGAGCCCCCGCCGGACCTTGCCTCCATCCTCTCAGCTCTCGCCCAACTTCCCACCTGGACCTGCTGGTCACGGTTGCCCACTCTGGCCACCACTGTGGTGCCATGAAGAAGCCTTTGGAAGCCAAGGTGGGGCTCAGCGACTCACTCTTTGTTTGGGGAGCGTGGGTGATTCCCCTAAAACAAATCCCAGGGGAGATCTGCTGATCTGTGTGGCGCAGATGTGGCTGTTACTTGGGGCACAGATTACTAGCTATTGTACGTTAACACTTTCAGACCAGGAGCAGAGGAATTTCCAAGAGGCGACTGTAGGAATTCAGCTAAATATTAGTGTGGCTATAGCTCATTTAGGCTAGCTCAAATAAAATTTCTATTTTATTTGCACTAATATGCACCTCTAGCTGTTTACCTTTCTTAAATATCAAATTTCTTTCTTTCTTAAATATTAAATTACTTCCACCTCCACACTCCCCTCTTCAGGAAGCTTGCCCCCAGCAGAGCCCGGCCTGGGCTCCAAGCCCACGAACATGACAGGTCTGTGCGGGTCACACTGTGATCAGCACGACTGTCTGCCTCTGACTGACAAGACCGCAGGCCTGGTCTGCCCGGGGCCACCTCACTGGGGCCCCGCGGTACCCAGAGCCGAGCCACGTAGACGCACACCCACCCCCGCCCCCAAGAGCCACGGAACCAACACATCGCCAGTATCAGAGTGGCACCAGGGCAGTGTGAGCACCGCAGTGTGATACCACTGCCCTAACCAGCTTTCCTGGGACACCTGGCAGAAGTCTATTTGCAGACACAGCCTGTGAGAAATGTCTGCAGCCTCTCCCATGGTGTGAGCACGAACCTACCAGCACCAAGCAGAGCAGAACAGAACCAGGGACAGCAAACGAGACAATGGAGAAAGGAGAATCTTCCTGAAGTACCACTTCTCAGTAATGTAACCCTAAACCCAGTGAGACCTGGCAAGGTGAGGGTCACTCCTAGAGGCCTGGCTCTCACCTGAGCATGTGCGGGAAGGGCTGTTACAGGTCAACCTTCTCGAAGCCTCGCTCAGCGCATTTCAGACGGCAGGCGTTACTGTCTAGTATACCTTCTCTGAAGCATAGGTGGCTGTACCCTGTATGAACTGATGACATTTAAACAAGCCTGATCAAACTAATGTTCAGAAGTTGTGGTTTCACTAGGGCAGAACAGAACTAATTACAATGATTTGGGGTACGACTCCAACACGGACTTGGGAAAAAATTTAATGCAAATATTTAGCCACTGGAACATACAAATAAATATGCTCAGAATAGCTGAGGAAAAAAACCCAAGTAAGTGTAACTGCCCATTTCTCTTCAGTCCCAGATATTCCATTTCCAAAATACTGGTAATAAAATATACAAATCAACTAATAAGTAAAGAAGATATAGAACATTCAACACAAAATGACCTAAAATAAAAATAAAACCAAGGACAAAGCCTAATTATTTTATTTCTGTATATCAAGACTACAAAGAGCATTTAAACACTTAATTTATTCTTCAAATTAAGAAATTATACATTTTGTTTCGATAACGGTCACGGTCTTGAAAGTGTCATTCAGTTCTCCCACATTTAGAAGTATATTGCTAATTCTGGCCAGTTCAATACGACAGCCCAGAGCTCCAGTGGCAGCGAAACACCAGCCATGGGAGAGAAGTCGCACGCGGTCCAGAGTCCTCCGCAGCCCCAGCATCTGTGTTCACAGGTGATGCTCTGAAACGCTCTCCGCTTTTGGAGACTTGTGGAGACTGAAACCACCCAGGTCCTGATAAAGTGCCGAATCCCGAGAGAATCACCCAGGCCCCAGGCCGCCCGCCCCTCCTACACAGCAGCACCGATGGGGGGCAGAGGGTACGGGAGCGCGGCATCCCCGCACATCCAGGAGGACCGGCCCGCGGAGCCCGGGCCGCAGTGCAAAGGCGCAGGACCACTTTGGTTCAAGTGACTTGAGATGGCGCTGCAGGGTCTCCTCTCCCCGAGCCCTCGTGGGTCACACACGCCGCAGGGACTGGACCGGGACCCCCTCCCCTGAAAGCTCTCCAGGCACAAGGTGGAGACAGAAGTGGAAACAGAAGGAATTTCCCACCTCACACACACACCCCCACACAGTAACGTCCGAACCATCAAGATGCAGGTCAGCGGCAGGCCGGAAACAAGCATGCTAGTCCCATTTTGGGGAAATGGCTTAAAAAACACAAATAAAATATTACCATTGTTATCTACTTTCCAAACCTAACCACTCTGGGAAAAGGCAGCAGGGGGGGAAAAAAAAAAGCCTTTAGTTTTACCAATTAGGCCTGTAAACAATTCAACCACACAAGAAGCAGTGGCCCCCAGAGCGAGCCTCTCCGCCCTCAGGCCTGTCTCTCTGCAGACCCAGAGCTGGGCCGAGCCACAAGCAGCGCCTCTGCCAGGAGCCCGAGCCGCGTGGCTCGGGCCGCGCTCGGTTCCACCAGCAAAGCCAAAGCTTCATCTTTGGTTAATTTCACTGAGTTGCCACCAGTCTTAAAACTGTGCTCTTCTTGGCAAAATTACTAAGTTAGCCACGTGGCACATAACATTTGTTATTTTAAGTTATTTGAAAAGCAACACCCATCTAAATACGAGAGCACAACTTAATAAATCATTTAAAAATGCAGGAAGAGGGGTGGCGGGGGAGGGACCCAGGAGAGCCAGGGGTCCAGCCTGAGCGCCCTGCTGGCCAGAGGTGGCGCGCAGAGGCCCTGGCCTTCGCCGTCAAGGGGGGGCCGCGGCCGCGCGGGTTCAGCTCAGCTCAGCTCGAAGCCCGCGGCGCACTCGATGGCGTAGAGCAACTTGCTCCGCAGCAGCGCCTCGTCCTGGAACTCGGGGAGCTTCAGCAGGTTCATGCAGGTGCTGGCCGTGGGCAGCCGCTCCAGGTCGGAGCCCCCGTTGTGAATGCAGAACGCGGGGTACAGCTCCTGGAAGACAGCAGGTGCGCAGGAGAAGGTTAACAAGCACGGCCTGAAATGAGCTTTCCAGACTCGTACACAAAAGCTGCTACCCCCAGTCACCTTTCCCCAAAAGGACACTCGCTCTTTCACTGCGCTCGAGACTCAGCTCTGAGTTTCTACCAAATACTGTACCCTGGGCTCCACGCATAAAAAGGGATAAAGAATAGCATTAATTCATGGGAGACATAGCCTTGTCAGTGAACAGGGTCTCTAAAGCTTTTATTTTTTAGTCTTTTAAAAATGTGTTTAAAGTTCAAAAAGGTACAAAAGGGTAAAGAGCTGAGGATACAAGCCTCTGCTTCACACCAAACCACAGGAGGCAGAGAAGCCCGTCTTCTCCAGATGGACCACACCGTGTGGATTAGGCTCAGGGGCCACGTGGATGCAGCAACAGTGAACGTAAAACAATTTCAATCAAGGAGAGAAAAAGGCAATCTCTAAATATCGAAAGCAAAATGAAACAAACCTATGTATTGGTGGCTTAAGCACACAGAGAGGAATATTTCCAGTGTTATAGAATTTCAAAGAAATCTTAAACGGTTTTCAGAAATGTCACAGTAAATTATTGGTATTGTTCTAAAACCACTGTAGTATGATGTACAACTGTTATATAAGTGTTTTTTAATGATGCTATTAATTTTTAATTAATTAATTAATTTTTGGGGCTGCGTTGGGTCTCCATTGCTGCGCGCGGGCTTTCTCTAGTTGTGGCGAGCGGGGGCTACTCTTCGTTGCGGTGCGCGGCGCGGGCTTCTCATTGCGGTGGCTTCTCTTGTTGTGGAGCACGGGCTCTAGGTGCGTGGGCTTCAGTAGTTGTGGCACACGGGCTTCAGTAGTTATGGCACGTGGGCTTCAGTAGTTGTGGCATGAGGCTCCAGTAGCTGTGGCTCGCGGGCTCTAGAGCGCAGGCTCAGTAGTTGTGGTGCACGGGCTTAGCTGCTCCGTGGCATGTGGGATCTTCCCGGACCAGGGTTCGAACCCGTGTCCCCTGCACTGGCAGGCGGATTCTTAACCACTGCGCCACCGGGAAGCCCCACCGTTATGTAAGTATTAGAGAGAACCATAACTTCGAGCAGGGCCCTAGAACTTATCAGAGGAAGCAAATGAACTAACAGGAGCCACGGTTTTCATAGATAGAGAGACCCCAATGTAAACATCAAAGAGGTAAAAACCTTATACGCCTAAATTTCAATTTGAAATAGCAGTTTGAACTTGTGATGAATTTTTCTCTTGGGGACAAAAGAACGCCCATTTCCTAGCTCTGTCCACTGAAAAGGCCTGGACACAATGACCACCTGTGACAACGGACAGATCAAGTGCCTGGGTTTCGGTCTCTACCAACCTATTCTCAAAGAAAGGAAACAGGGCTTCCCGGGAAAACATCCGATTCTAGACGTGGGCCGGGAAATGTACGTGACAAGTGTTTCTATCTTGTCATACCAGAAAGCAAGAAAGCGACGCAAAGCTACCTGGGACCCTGGAGCCCACCTGGAGGCCCTCGCCCACCCACGGATGGGGCACTATGGAAGAGCGACTGCAATGGACTGAAACACATCAAATGTGAAAAGTTCATAATGATAAGAAAGGAACCAAAATGTACTTCAGGAGATGCCAGTTATCCCCCTGAATGTTCGGATAACTTGTAAATGAGGAATAATCAAGAGTTCCTTGATTACTGTATCCTGGCTGTACAAACAGTCCTCAGGGTAACCAAAGAGTTGATGAGAAAATATAAAGTTTTTCGTTATAGACGAATCAGCTAAGAAAGGAAGAAACGATACAACTGGAAGACGGCTGCTTTCAAGCACAGCGAAGGGTGGATCTAGGCGGCGACCGCAGCACTGTGACCGCTCAGCCCCTCAGACGCCCAGATGCTGAAAGCCAGGACGCTGGAAACAGACGGAGCCGCGCTGCAGAGACGACTCACGACCACGGGGTCTGATGCTGGAGCCAGAGGACGTGAGCATCACGATGGCGTCTGTGCAGCGTTACTGCCAAAGGGAACATTCACATCTAGAATCCGGCGAAACCTCTAGCGACCAGTTTACAAGACACGCAAAGAAGCTTGTCCGCAGCACCAGCACGGATAGTGTCGGGCATCTGCTGTCATTTTTTAGACATAAAAATGACGTTCTGGCTATTTTTTTCAGCTATAGTGTAAAAATTCCCCCAGCTGCCCAGTTCCCACCCCATGAGCAGCAATGCTGTGGGTGTCTTGAGGACCTTCCACAGAGACCTGATGCAGAGACGAGAGTGTTTTCTCCCTCCTCCACCTAACAAGCATAAAGCGCTAGCACACTAGAGACGCTGTCTGCACCTTGACGGTTTTCCATCTGATAATGCGTCTCTGTGGCCTTCCCACACCAAGCCAGTGTCCCCACTGCTTCTCTGTAGCTACACGGGTCCCAGCAGGCACGTGCAGCACAGTTTGTAAATGGACACTTGGGTCGTTTCCACTTTTTCCAAACAATGATGCAATAAGTAACCACGTCCTCAAGTCATTTTACACTGGGAAAAAGTATCTGCAGGCTGAACTCCTAGACAGTGTTCCAGACTGAACACGCCAGGTCCTTTGATGGTTACAGATAACCAGTGCCTCTCTCTGTGATGCATGAACATCATTAGATGCAAGATGTGATGTATATGTTCCCTTCCAGCAGGAGCACAGTGCAGTGGGGACTGTCGTTACCTAGACAGCCTCTGTCTGCTAGCTCTTGGGCCTGTGTGCTCTCACCTTTCCACTGCTGCAGGGTTTCAGAAGCCTGGCTACTTAAACTTCTCTGCCAAATGCAAGCAGAAAACGGCGACAGAAAAGCAAAATGGCAGCCCAGCTGGTGCCTGGGGAGGAGTGAGAACCAGGACGGTGGACCTGGTTGGCGCCCTTTACACTAGCATGCTCCCTCCTTAGAGCTGTGACAGGAGAGAAAACGCTTCAAATGCCACTGCAGAGGCGAGTCTATTCAGTGGTCTCTGCGGACACCGGCTCCAAATCCTCCTCTTGTGGGTGTAACCTGATAACTCTGTGGGGACAGCCTGGCAGGAAGCAGCAGGAACTCACACATTCACATCCTTCACCATGGCCTCTACTTCTAAGGAGCGGATCCTAATAATCAGAGATGCAGACGATTTAGGTACAAGGATGCTGACAGCACTATTAGGAAGGAACAGTTGTAAACAACTAATAAAAAAAATCAGTATGTAAATTGTGGTAGACTCACATGATGGGACATTACGAAGTTTATTAAAAATATTTCAAAGACTATTTAATATGTGGAAAAATGATCCTGATGTAATGTTGAGTGAAAAGAGCAGCCTGTAAAACTGCACACGATACAGCTTAAGTTATATTTTAAAATCATGTCTATCTGCATAAACACATGCCCATATGTATATATATAGATAGATAGATAGATACAAACACACATTCACGTAAAAACACGATAATGGTTAGAATGGGAGCAATTATAGGTATTTTTTTTCTTCCTTATACTTAACCACAACTTCCAATTTTCTATAATGAAAACATTAATTTTGTTACAAGGAAAAAAAAGAATAGCATAAAAAATAATTACCTACTAACCACTGTAGAGGACAAGAAAGAACAAAACAGGAGTGCGGCTCCTGCCCTGACTGGGACCCCGAGCACATGGCACATCAGCCCACGACAGGTGCCCGAACGGCCGAAACTGCATTTCAACTGGATTTTGTTTCATCTACATGTTGAATTTAGCGCATAGTTTATTATGACGTGGGCAAAACCGAGCAGCGAGAGCACAGCCATGAATTGCTGACTCCAGAGACTTACATGCTTCTTATCATCAGTCTTTACGTGGTTCTCTACTGGCAAATAAAAACTTCATTTACACAATCCCTGTGGGGGCTTCCCTGGTGGCGCAGTGGTCAAGAATCCGTCTGCCAACGCAGGGGACATGGGCTCGAGCCCTGGTCCGGGAAGATCCCACATGCCACAGGGCAACTAAGCCCGTGAGCCACAACTACGGAGCCTGCGTGCCACACATACTGAAGCCCACGTGCCACATCTACTGAAGCCCGCATGCCTAGAGCCTGTGCTCTGCAACAAGAGAAGCCACCGCAATGAGAAGCCCGCGCACCGCAACAAAGAGTAGCCGCCGCTCGCTGCAACTAGAGAAAGCCCACGTGCAGCAACGAAGATCCAATGCAGGCGAAAAAAAACAAAGAAACAAAAACTGTGGCATGTTAATATGTGCTAAAACCCACTGTCTTTACCCCTAATTATAGTTTATGTGCCACTTTATTTCTAGAATAAATTTATTAATTAATTTATTTTTGGCTGCGTTGGGTCTTTGTTGCTGCACGTGGGCTTTCTCTAGTTGCGGTGAGCAGGGGCTACTCTCCGTTGCGGTGCGTGGGCTTCTCATTGCGGTCGGTGGCTTCTCTTGTTGCAGAGTGTGGGCTCCAGGTGCGCGGGCTTCAGTAGTTGTGGCACGTGGGCTCAGCAGTTGTGGCTTGCAGGCTCTAGAGCACAGGCTCAGTAGTTGTGGCACACGGGCTTAGCTGCTCTGCGGCACGTGGGATCTTCCCGGACCAGGGCTTGAACCCGGGTCCCCTTCATTGGCAGGTGGACTCTTAACCACTGCACCACCAGGGAAGCCACTTTAAATGTCTCATTAAAAAGTTAGAAACGGAACCAAAAGAGAAACAGAAATAACATTTATTACATCTATTATTTAGCATTCTGAGTACATTGAGGGCAACAATTTTCTCAAATGCTTGAATATACTAAAATAAAAACATCACATTTTTGAAACAGAAAAGGGTCTCTGAAGGCAGGGTCAATGAGTACTGGGTAAATGGATAAATGATTGGTAAATGGAAAGTTTGAAATATATTTTGCAGTTAAATGACACATTTTACTGTTTCTATCATCATGCTAATTGAATTTCCTATTTGGTGTCTCAAAGTTTAAAAAAATATGAAGTTCTTTGTTGAAATCTGAGTCAAGGGTACCATTCTGTGCATAACTAAACAGAGTACAACGGGAATTTGCATTAATTCAGAGTGAGACAAATCATCAATTTATTATGTGGCCTGATGGCAACTTAACAATTTTCTACAGCACTTTAATGATTTTTTTTGTCTGTAACAACCCCATTCATTAAACATCTTAAACATGAATGAGCTCTAGCAGCGGTTACTCTTCTGCAATTACCTGGCAGTAAGGGGTTTCGTAGCGCTGAAACTGCGCGCGCCTGCCACTGCTACTGATAATGCTTCACATAGAAGCCACTGTCTTCTTTCAGACCTGGACTCTGGCAGCCCTCTCAGCGCGCACACTGAGCTAACTGAAAAACATAATTATTATGGTGATTTCCCCAAATCTGGAGTCTGATGACAACCACAAAAGCATATGAAAACTCTTACATAAATTTCGCATTTAAAATGTTTTAGATCATTGAAAAAAATGTGAAACAGGAAGACTGTCTCACGGCTTCCAAAAAATTATTTTTCATGGTATAATGGTAACTCAATTATGATTATATGGGATCATCAACAGAGAACCAGAGAATTTTCACTATAATTCTACTTGGGATTTTGAAAGTTAATGTAAGTCCCTCAACTTTTCCTGTCCTCCAAACCTGTAATACTCCTCCTACTGGCTCTTCCACTGGCTGCCAGAATGTCTAGAACCTTCCAGCAAGACTCCTAATTTTTACTGAAGCAAAAACCACGGGCTTTAACTAATTAACCAGGAGCTGGCAGAAATCTCTAGGTCTTCCACTCAATTTTTTGATGGAGTAGGTCCCTCCAAACTTCCCTTCTTGAAACTAGACGCTTAGTTTTCTTACTTCTAGGATTGGTGTGGTTTTGAAACTGGAAGAAACTGTAAGCTTTGTCTCTCATAATACATTTTACTGACAAAATTACCTAATCACATTAAAATCTTAATATGTAAGAACTTAATTTATATGACTGTTTAGATGGACAATACTAACTGTTCCGACGGGAAACCTTCCATATTAGTGCCATTTATTCACGCCGCTGGCACTTTTCATCTACCTTCTTCCTGCTCTTTACATCCTACACGGCCAGGTTTCCAGACTTCACTACAAGCCCAAGAGGAACCAAAAAGCGGAGACATGTTTCTTTCACGTTGTTGCCCAATTTTCATTAGAGTCATAGAGGCCAATTTTCACATCCGGTTCTGCAGGCCAGGGCTTAAACCCACGAAGTAGGTCCATCGATTTCTTCTGGGAGGACTGGGGATTGCATACCAGCTAGGAGCATCACTAAGTCTTCCTGAATCGCTTTGTTTAGGTGTGTCACTTGTACACAGTTTTTTCCTGACTCAGTCTGAGTGTTTTTCTTCTAATAAATGAGTTTATTCTACGCACGTTCCCTGTTGTGGCAGTTCAGCTTGCTCTCGTTTCTATGTTTTCTATTTTATGATTGTCCACGTTAACTCTGTTTTCTATTATCTGGTAAACAGAGTTGGTTTGGTTGTCTTGTTTTGCACACTTATTTCTCCCTCTGAGAGTTTGGAAGATAGAGAAGGGATTTTAGTTCTGCTAGATCACTGAATAATATTATTCAGTAATTGTTCATATTCATGTCTTTATTATTCATTGCCCCTGAAATAGTCAGTGATTCACCGCCTACGAAAAACAGAATCACTGCACTTACGCCAACACCCTTTTCCCCATTTCTCTACTTTACTGCTCTAGTCCTGATGGCACTTTTGGGGATGCTGTATTAAGCTACTGATGTCAATTTATAAAACACTTAACTGAGGTGTAATTTACATACTGTATTTGTGTGTGTGTGTGTGTGTGTGTGTGTGTGTGTGTGTGTGTGTGTGGTACGCGGGCCTCTCACTGTTGTGGCCTCTCCCGTTGTGGAGCACAGGCTCCGGACACGCAGGCTCAGCGGCCATGGCTCACAGGCCCAGCCGCTCCGTGGCATGTGGGATCCTCCCGGACCGGGGCACGAACCCGTGTCCCCTGCATCGGCAGGCAGGCCCTCAACCACTGCGCCACCAGGGAAGCGCAAATATTACATACTGTAATATTTGCCCATTTAAATGTACAATTTAAATCCAACTTCAGGGCTTCCCTGGTGGTGCAGTGGTTAAGAATCCTCCTGCCAATGCAGGAGACACGGGTTCTAGCCCTGGTCCAGGAAGATCCCACATGCCACGGAGCAACTAAGCATGTACACCACAACTACTGAGCCTGCGCTCCACAGCCCGTGAGCCACAACTACCGAAGCCCGCGAGCCACAACTACTGAAGCCTGCGCGCCTAGAGCCCGTGCTCCGCAACAAGAGAAGCCACTGCAATGAGAAGCCCGTGCACCGCAACGAAGAGTAGTCCCTGCTCACCGCAACTAGAGAAAGCCCGCACGCAGCAACAGAGACCCAATGCAGCCAAAAATAAATAAATTTATATCTAAAAATGAATCCATCTTCAGAATGTTGCCATTTCCCCCCAAAGTTCCCCATTTCCACCCCTTTAAAGCCATTTCATGTAAAAGGAATCACACGGTCTGTAGTCTATTGTCTGAGTCCTTTCACTCAGCACAATGTTTTCAATGTTCACACACGTGGTAGTCCGTATCAGCAATCCATTCTTTTTAATTTCTGAATCTATCCCGTTGCCCAGAGAGACTACATTCTGTTTATCCATGACCAGTTTATGGACATTTGGACTGTTTCGGTTTTTGGTCGTTATCGGTTTCGGTCATTGTCAGTAATGTTGCCCTGAGCGATCCCGTGAGAACTGTGTGAACACATGTGAGTCCACTTGTTCCCAGGAGTGGGACTGCTCCACTGTACTGAGGGACATTCTCGGATAATGTGCCAGGACCCACTGAAAATGTTCAACGAAGACTGGAGGAAACCGGCCAGTAAACACAGTGTGCAGCCTCGGACTGGACTGCAGACCAGGGAAGTCGAAGTCCACGGAGGACTCTGCGGGATGGCTGGGCCGCTGCAGGTGCTCTGGACACCAAGGGGCAGGTAGAAACAGGAGGGCTGCGCCCCTCCTTGAGTGGACTCGGGGGGTCTGGGCAAGGCTGGACAATGTTTTAACTCCGACAAGGTCTCAGGTGGTGCTGAAGCTGCTGGTCTCAGGACCACACTCTGTGAAGCAGAGGCTCAGAGAAGCTCAGTACATCACTGTGCACTCCTCACTTTTGATCACTTAACTGTGGGTGTGTGAGAGAGCACTGAGGTGGTGGGAAAAACGTGCAAGAGACATGATGTCTTCAACGTTTACTCCCAAATGATTTGGAAAGAAATATATGTATATTATAGAGAGAATGATAAAACAGATGCGGCAAAATGTTAACAATGTGTCAAAGTGGGTTAATAAGTTCTTTGTTCAATTCTTGCAACTCTTCTATACATTTTAAATAATTTCAAAGTAAAAAGTTGAAGAAAAGAACAACCGATACGTAACTCAGTGTCCAATGCAAGGTTATTGGAAAGTGAATGCCAATCCATTAGGTTTCACAAGCAGATGCAATATACAATGCTTACGTAACTTGATATTATTTTATGTTATATATACCACTGTGTGCCTCTTTAAACTATTAAATATAGCTTTATTTCTTTTACTATGAATAAGAAAAACATAAACTGTCCCATGACCAATTTTATTTTATCTTATTTTTTTTTTTAAGATTTTTTTGATGTGGACCATTTTTTAAAGTCTTTATTGAATTTGTTACAACATTGCTTGTTTTATGTTTTGGTTTTTTGGCCGCGAGGCATGTGAGATCATAGCTCCCCAACCAGGGATCAAGCCTTTTTTTTTTGGCTGCGTTAGGTCTTCGTTGCTGCGCACGGGCTTTCTCTAGTTGCGGCGAGCAGGGGCTACTCTTCGTTGCGGTGCACGGGCTTCTCATTGCGGTGGCTTCTCTTGTTGCAGAGCACGGGCTCTAGGCTCACGGGCTTGGCTGCTGTGCGGCATGTGGGATCTCCCTGGACCAGGGCTTGAACCGTGTCCCCTGCACTGGCAGGCGGATTCTTAACCACTGCGCCACCAGGGAAGCCCCCCATGACCAATTTTAATTGCTAAAAATATTAAGCCAGTTTATAGGAGATCAACGTGAATTACCAGAAACGACACAGTAAGGCCAACAGGTGACATGAAATAAGTAACAGTGAGCAGCTAGGAAAAAAATATACTACTGCTTATGCATCATTCTTCCCAAACACCCGACGTCAACATTCGTAGCCTGTGTTTTCTTCAGTTCAGAAGTGAAAGCAGCCTGAGCCGCACAGACGCGTGATACTAATCACTCACGTCACAGCGCCCGCCCGGCTGCAGCAGCCCTTCGCTTTTAAGCCCCAACACAGTGACAACGCTCACAGCAATAGGTCGACACTGTGAACGCAGGGGGAAAAAACCCAGATAAAACCAGCACCAGGATACACAGATAATAACCAATCCTTCAGTGATGGAGCTGAAATACTCAGTTAATGAGGCTAAAAACACAGTGCACCAAAATAACCAACCGGGTGTTCTGACACACTGTCAACGCTATTCTCTGAGAACAACGTGTACGCACTACTCCATTCAGCCCCATCTGCTACCCTGCTGGCTTTCTTAGCTACAAGCTGGTGTTTCAAGCCAGCGGCGGCGAGCTTGTGTACCTTAAACCCCAAGAGAGGGGGGCGGGAACAGCTTGTCACAAACTTGAGCAGTTTGCGCTTTTCCTCATCCGTGAACCCTTCCACAACTCTCCAGAAGACTCTGATTACGGGGTGATCAGCAGAATAGCCTCCTATGACGAAAGGAACAGACGTTTCTATTAAAAACGAGGTAACTGCAGAAGCAAGATTCTCCTAAAGGCACCAGAGGAACAAACTTTTAAGAGTGATTCCTTTTCGTCGTGCCTGTCCAGTGATAAACAGTCTTTTCTTCTTTCAGCTCACGGCTGAAAGGCAACTCTAGAGAAACACCTTTATTCTGTCCTGGTAGGTGATGGGCAAGTACACAGCAGCGAGAGAAGCTTCAGAAGGTAAAGTACCAAAGGCCAGAATGAGGAACAAACACCCTGCAGCTACAAGATGAACCCTAGTAGCAAAAGATGCTGCAAAGGGGTCTGAGTTTTAAGAACTCTGCTAGGGGTCAAAAATCAGCCTCTGTTGAGTAGCAAACCCTACCTAACAAAGGATTTACGTGATGGTCACACATCTAGAAATGGCAGAAACACTGGGATTTTTATTTTTAATAGAGCTAGTTACTTTGCCAACACATCTTAGTATCTAAATTTGTTTTATCACCCATCCTTCCAACAACAAGGTAGAGACCATGGTTACCAACCCACACCAGCACTCAATTAGACCACTGTTCTGAAGTGGGATATCTGCTACTTACAGCTTTTAATCTAGTTAAGTGCTTCCTAAAACTGAAATAATTGCTGTATGTTGTTCCCTCATTGTTAATATACTAGAGAAATACCATCAATAAAATATCTTAAGTGCATTAATTGGCGCCAAAATGAATATGGCAATATTTTAAACCTATTTACTAGAATAGGAATAGCTAGGATCATTAAAGGCATATGCTTTCAGTGCAGACAGGATAACGCAAAGAAGCCAAGACCACTTCCTTGGCAAAGGAAAGCTTGTATTGATTTCATTCTTTTCAACAGAAGACTTGATAGTGAGGACAGCGTGACCTTAGATATTGTCTGCCTTTACAGAAACATTAGAGTTCAAATTTAGAGCAATACAAATTAATTACAGACAGGGGAGACACAGGCACACATTTATATACATACAAATAGACACACATGGATATATACGTAATTTACTTTAGTAAATTTATAGTTCTGAAACCATCACCACAATCCAGTTTTAAAACATATCCATTTCCTCAAAAGACCCCCATGTCCACCCCATAGACAACCATGATCTGGTCTGTCTCTCAGTGTGCTCTTAAAGATGTTTCACTAAACGAAATTACACTCACGATACTGTGCAACTTTCACTACGATCCATTTCCAAAACCTTTTCAAAATTTACCTTGGAGGAAAGGTTGGGAAACAGCACTCAACAGAACAGAGGAGTCTGGATGGGTTTCTTTTTAAAACTGTCGTAAAATATGTAACATAAAATTCACCATTTAAACCATTTTCAGGTGTATAATCCAAGGGTGTTAAATTACATTCACACTGTTGTGCAACCATCGCTGCTGTTTCCAACCCAAACGTTTTCATCACCCCAAGCAGACAATCCTATAACCACTAAGCAGTAACTTCCTGTGCCCCCTCCCCAGCCCCTGGTAACCTCTCATCTACTTTCAGTGATTAGGAATTTGCCACTTCCAGGTATTTCACAGAAGTTGAATCATACAGTATCTGTTCTTTTGTGTCTGGCTTATTTCACTTAGCATAATGTTTCCAAGATTCATCCACGTTGTGGTGTACATTTGAACGTCATTCCTTTTTAAGACTTCATAATATTCCCATTGTATGTCTACAACACATTCGTTTATCCATCACCTGTAGGTGGGCACTGGGGTTGTTTCCACCTTTTGGCTCCTGTGAACAATGTTGCATGAACACAGGTGTTTCAGTCCTTGCCTCCAATCCCTTTGGATATAGACCTAGGCGTAGAATTGCTGGATTCTTTTTTTTTTTAATATTTATTTATTTGTTTGGCTGCGTCGGGTTTTAGTTGCGGCACGTGGGATCTTCACTGCGACACGTGGGATCTTTTAGTGTGGTGCACGGGCTCTAGAGTGTGCAGGCTTAATAGCTGCGCCACGCAGACTCCCTAGCTGTGGTGTGAGGCACGTGGGATCTTAGTTCCCTGACCACGGATTGAACCCACGTCTCCTGCATTGGAAGGCGGATTCTTTTTTTTTTTTTTTTTTCTTTTGGTACGCGGGCCTCTCACTGCTGTGGCCTCTCCCGTTGAGGAGCACAGGCTCCGGACGCACAGGCCCAGCGGCCATGGCTCACGGGCCCAGCCGCTCTGCGGCATGTGGGATCTTCCTGGACCGGGGCACGAACCCGTGTCCCCTGCATCGGCAGGCGGACTCTCAACCACTGCGCCACCAGGGAAGCCCGGAAGGCAGATTCTTAACCACGGGACCACCAGGGAAGCCCTGAATTGCTGGATTATATAGTAATTCTATGTTGAGCTTTTCGGGGAACCACCAAACCATTTTCCATGTTGGCTATTTTAAATTCCCACAAGCAATGAATGTGTGTGTGTGTGTGTGTGTGTGTGTGTGTGTGTGTGAGTATGTGTGTGTGTGTAGTCACAGCCATCTGGTTCTGGTTTACATTTCCGTAGTGGTTAGTGACACTGAACATCTTTCTGAGCATACTGGCTATTTGTAATATCTTCTTTGGCGAAATGTCTATTCAAGCACTCTGCCCGTCGTTGAACCGGCTTGTCTTCTTGTTGAGTTGTAAGGGTTCTTTACACATTCTGGATACCAGACCCTCATCAGATATATGATTTGCAAATATCTTCTCCCATTCTGAAGGCTGTCTTTTCACTTTCTTAATAATGTTCTTGGATGCACAAAGCTTGTAATTTTGATCAAGTCCAATTTATTTATTTTCTGTTGCTCCTGCTTTTGGTGTCGTATCTAAGAACCCGCTGCCAAATCCAAGGCCATGAAGATTTATCCCGGTGTTCTCCTAAGAGTTTTATGGTTTTAGGTATTACATTAAAGTTCTTGATCCATTTTGAGTTAGTTTTTGCATATGGTGTGTGTGTGTGTGGGGGGGTACAGCCTCATTCTTTTGCAAAAATCCAGTTGTTCCACAATTAACTTTTTATATAACTGTAAACTTTTCCAAAGAGGTTCTACCATTTTAACACTGCCACCAGGCAAGAGGGTTCAAATTTCTTCACATAGTAACACTTAGCACTGTCTTCTTTGAGAACATTCTAGTGGGTATGTAGTGGTATCTCATCAGAATTTAATTTGCATTTCCCTAATAATTAATGGTGTCAAAACATCTGTTCATGTGCTTATTTGCTTAACAGACATTCTTATATATCTTCTTAAGTGAAACACTTTATTTTCTGCCCATGTTCTAAAATTCAGTTGTTTATATTATTGAGTTGCAAAAGTTCTTTACATACTGTGGACATAAGCCATTATTAGATATATTACTTGGAAATATTTTCTCTTAATCTCTGGCTTGTTTTTTCACTTTTTTAATGGTATCTTTTGAAGTGCAACATCTTTAATTTTGAGAAAGACCAAATTTCTATCAATTTCTTTTTTCTGGATCGTGCTCTTGCTGTACAACTAAACACTCTGCCTAATCCAGAAGTCATGAAGGTTTTCTCCTATATGTTCTTTTAGGAGTTTTACAGTTTTGGCCTTTACCTACAGGTCTCTGATCATTTCTGCGTATGCTGTGAGGTCAAGGTCTAAATTCATTCTTTTCCACGTACCACTGAACTGTCAAAAATCATTAACTGTAAATCTAAGGATTTGTTTCTGAACTCCCAATTATGTTCCACTGATCAATATGTCTATCCTTGTGCCAATCCCACAATGTCTTAATTATTGTGGTTTTATAGTAAGTTTTAAATCAGAGTGATAATCCTTCAACTTTGTTTCTATAAAATGTTTCGGCTATTTTAGGTCCTTCACATTTCCATATAAATGTAAAAATCAGTCTGCTGATTTTTACCAAAAACCCTGAAAATACCAAAATAACAGACTATGGTTAAGGAAAACAAACGAAAATAATAGTGGTTGTTTTAAGGATGATTTTTTTTTTTCCTTTTCACTGCTCCGAAGTATATAAAATAAAGTTTATGGGACTTCCCTGGTGGTCCAGTGCTTAAGACTCCACATTCCCACTGCACAGGGCACGGGTTTGATCCCTGGTTGGGGAACTAAGATCCCGCATGACGCGCGGCACAGCCAAAAGAAAAAAGAAAAACAAAAAAACCTCACAAACGCCCCAAGAGTACACCAATCCAACTTGGAACAACCTAGTTATGCTTTTGTGATTTCGTTAATGGCTAACGTTGCTGAGCATCTTTCTATGTGCTTACTGGCCATTTGTATGTCTTCTTTTTGGTTTTTCATTTTCTTGAAGAGTAAAAACTTTTAAGTTTAATTTAATCAAAAGTAAACATTTTGATGAGGTTCAGTTTTTAGGTTTTTCTATTTTTTGGTCTAGCCCTATTTTTCAAAGCAGAAGACTGGAAGCAACCCAGTGGCCATAAAAGAGGGTTAACAAGGTAAGTTGCGAAGAGAAAAAAGCAGGCTGCAGCATAGTGTATACAAGCAAGGAAAATAAGAATGGAATTTGTATTTATATGTGTATTTGTAAAGACACCAAGACCAGTGGTTACTCCTGCTGGGGACGGGCAGGGGAGGAATGGGATGGTGAGAAATGAGACAGGAAGACGAGTTCACTGTAACCCCATACAGCCTGGGTTTTAAATCATGAATGAATTACCCATGTAAAAAGGCATGTTAGAAATTACTTTGGAAATATGACCATCTGTAACATTTTCAGGGACGGATAACTAGTAGTGATAACATACCTGAATAGTTTGTAAAGGATTTTAAGTCCTCCAGACTTATGGGAACTTGTGCACCAGAAATTAATACCTGAAAAAAAAAAAAGTTCAGGTTATAAAACTGGAGGCAGATTTTAAGAAGGCCTTTCACATCAGGAAACACCCGTGTCCCCAGGTGCAGGAAGTGGACCTGGATCTCCTGCTGGTCGAACATCCGCAGCCACTCCAGGCTCACCACGTTGGCCAGGCCCTGCCGGAACGCCAGGCAGTGCTGGCGGATCTGCCTGTTCAGCCGATAGTCGGCCACCAGGTGGATGTACGCAATCCGGTTGGCACTGCTCACCGGGATATCTTTTCCACCGAATTTTAGTTCAACCACCTGTGAATATTAACATAAGAGTCAAAAACTTCTCAAGGTATAGGGTAAAACAAGAGTAAGAACAACTGTTTCAAGGGTCCTTGACTGTGTTGCTCTGTACACGAGAATCTTAGTGAAAACCAGCACGTGTGGTCTCACAGATGGAAGAGTCCTCTGATGGGACCCTCCAAAGCTTGGCATCTTATTCTGTCTTTAAGATCATTAACCACCCCGGCTTTCTCCAAAGTACCAAGGAATGATGCTACAATGTAGTCATGGCAATTCCATTAAAAAAAAATAATGAGAAATCACACAGGGCAATAAAAAATTAATTAAAAAAAAAGAAATCACAAAGTGCAAAGATATGAACCGAATGATCAGCACGAGTCAGAAGGGATTCATTTTGGAGAAAACGCAGCTTAAGGAATTAAGGTTGTAGTAAAATGATTATTCTTACTTGCACATATAGGTAGCATATATTTCTCTGCTTCCACATTACCACCATAAAGTACTTTGAATATGATATAAAGGGTAGTTAGTGGTAATCACTAGAAATAACTCCATTTCTCGTGTATCTGCAAGCATTAGAAAGAACTTCTTTATCACTGTGTAATGACACTCAGAAAATCGCAGGGTCAGGAACCCCTGGGAAGCATCCCTGGAGCGCTGGGGGGAATGAGCTGCAGCAGAGATGGGGAGCCCGGACTCGGGTGCCCCGCACCCCACTTCACTGTGTGCCACAGAGAAGTCACCCGGCCCTGAACGCTATGACACGGTGATACTTGCTTTGTCCATCCTGGAATTGTGACTGTGTAAACTCACATAAGCAAAGCTGACTAGACAAAACTCCACAGACAGCTACAAATATGTAAGCCTAATTTACCAGAGTAGACTTCAGAATCCTCGTTTACTAGTGCTTAAACAAAAGAAATGCATTCGTAATGCGTGTGGATGAGGTAATGTATGCCAAGGATAAAGAAATATAAATACATCCAAAATAGTGAACAAAGACATTCCAGAGTGGAGGAGTTATTTAGTAAGGGGACTGCTGCCAGTGGAAACTGGGTAACATTCAAAACAGGCTCAATACGCCTAGTAAGTAGAGGGCAAACTTGGGGGGGAAAAGCAGAGGACTGCTTAGATTATGGACCATGGGAAAATGATTGATACCCTCCCCCGCCGCCAGGATTTCCTTCACAGCCTTTAGGCTCTTGGTAGTTACTATATTCCAAGTGCAACAAAGACACCCCCCTCCCTCTGGGTGATGGCATTTTACCCCAATTGTTTTACCACTTTACAGAAAGGGCTATTTTAAGATCTGGTGATGGCTTTACTTAAATTATCCTCTGTCTGATGGTTACACAACCACCTAGTGCTAACAAAGCTGTGCAGCTGTATCAGATGACGCTTCACTGCTCACTAATTCGCGTTCTCAGGGCTGGAACCGCCAGGTCTGAGGAGGGGCTCTGGCGCGAGGCCGCGCTGTCTCTTGTGCCGCTCTCCCGACAGGTTTCCTGTCAGCCGAGCCACAGGAGCTGCGGTTCTGTTTCCACAGCTAAGACGCCACCCCCCTTCCTTTAAGTGGATTAAAAGCAGATAATAAATGATGATGTACTGTGTGATCTGGAAGAAAAAGGACCCATGAAGGTATCGTTTAGAGAGCTTCCAAAGCCCCCGTTACCTGGCTAATCAGACAGCACTGATGTTTCTAGTAACTTTAAAGCGGTTACACTGGGAATTTAAGCTCCTCTCTCAGGCTACACCTAAAAAGCTATGTATGTTTAAATCACGTCAAATCTGTCCTCAGAGTTCCGTTTTGAGGGGCATATTTAAATCTTTAAAAATGGAATCTTTAAAGCAAGAGCTCTCCTCTCTGCCGCCCTGGACGTCTACACCTTACGGCCTTGGGAGTGCACAGGCACTGCCCCCTCTGCCCCAGCCCCCGCAGTCACTCACGCACAGGGGCTCATTTCATCCTCACGGCAGCTTACCCCCTTCTGAAGATGAGCACGGGGTCTGTGACTCGCCCAAGGTCACACAGCAAAGCAGCAAAACCAGGGCTTTAGCCAGGCTCTCATGATCCAAGTTCAGTGCTCGTCTACAGAACAGTGATTATTTATGGATCCATCTTAAATGCTGAGCATTTTCCTCAAGGGAGATATGTGCATAAATTAGTAATCTAAAACTTCAGGTTCACTTTTGAGTAGGCTAACAAGCAGCCATATTGATTACACTAAAGAAAAAAGCTGGAGAGCAACACCATTATTTTATTTTATTTATTTATTTATTTTTTTTGCGACACGCGGACCTCTCACTGTTGTGGCCTCTCCCGTTGCGGAGCCCAGGCTCCGGACGCGCAGGCTCAGCGGCCATGGCTCACGGGCCCAGCCGCACCGCGGCATGTGGGATCTTCCCGGACCGGGGCACGAACCCGTGTCCCCTGCATCGGCAGGCAGACTCTCAACCACTGCGCCACCAGGGAAGCCCCAACACCATTATTTTAAAAGGGCAGATTCGTTAACATAACCTGCCACATAGTGAAGCATTTGCATGTTACACATCTTTAAATCGTGATGTTTTATAAACCTCAATCTGTACGTGAGAACTAGGTTTTTACATATATTTCTGCAGATCCATACGATCTCTCCCCAAATTAGGTACTTTACCGGTGACTTTAATTTTTCCAATTAGACTCCTTAATATACTCATTCTTACGCATTATCATCTATAATCTCTCTACTCAGTGGGAATTTCTATGAATAACTGGAACATCCTGACTTCACACTTTTGCTTTTAACAGATTCCAGTATTATCAGTGGCGCTTTAACGGAACTCTTACATACGCGACATCTCACCATTACCATCTATTTCAGAAGGAAAATGGGAAATACCCCCATTAGCAAAGGCCTCGGCGACGGCCCCAAAGCTTTTATTTCGTTTCTTCTAAGTCGTGCCACTAGGTGGCGCGAGGCAACAGCAGCATCACTGTCTGCATGTTGACGTGTCCTTCGGACAATAATAAATCCCGTCTCTAAAAAAACATCTCAGTTTTGCGGTGCTGAAATTTCAGCTCTATGAGATGCAAGAAGAGGTCAAAACAAAACAAGCAAATGAAATCTGGTTCTCAGCCCCTCATCCTTTTATCTTACAGCATCGATGCCAGTTCTCAAAGATGCCTAGACGACCAAGCAGGAGGAAGGAGGAGGTCTCAGGAAGCATTATTTCCTTTATTCCTGTTTAGGATTTAGTCACCTATTTCTGAAACAGGTAGCTTTTTTTTTTTTTTTTTTTTTTTTTCTTTTGGAAGTCAGTACCAGCTGATGATCACCTGTGAATCTGAAACTCAAGTGTTACCTTTTCTTCCTGTACGCGGGCCTCTCACTGCTGTGGCCTCTCCCGTTGCGGAGCACGGGCTCCGGACGCGCAGGCTCAGCGGCCATGGCTCATGGGCCCAGCCGCTCTGCGGCACGTGGGATCCTCCCGGACTGGGGCACGAACCCGCGTCCCCTGCATCGGCAGGCGGACTCTCAACCACTGCTCCACCAGGGAAGCCCTAAACATTTGATTTTTATTCTATCATTTCTCCTAGTATGTTAGTGTATCTCACTAACATACGACATGACCAGAAAGTTAAATTCATCACAATCCGTCCTCATTAGAGTGTTAAATGAAACTGTAACATCATATAGTTATATTTTATGTACACAGTTCACTTAAACTCTTACCAAATAAAGCGTTCATATTAAATGGCAGAACGGAGAAAAGACTTCCGAAAATGGGAATAGTGGTGATGGAGTATAACTAATAGGAAAAGAGAAATTAACTGATACGGAGAAATATAAAGCAAAAATGCTACATGGAACTATTTTCATCAGGGAGAAAAAATTACGTTTTATCCTTCAGTTAGTCAAAATTGCTCTACAATCTTAAATTCCAAGTGAATTAATGCTTAACCTTTAGGGTCACTCATTATCTCCCTTATTTTACCCAGAATTAACTGGATATTATTATTATTGCACAAGGAAGCAAGAGGCACTTAAAAGTAAGCGGAAACACAACGACCCAATCAGCATTATAGTACCAGTTGGTTACTTCAAAATTCCAATGAGATATGAACAAATATGACTTTCAAAGCGCTCAAACAATTGGATTTGCCTGTGTGCATCTTTTAAAGGCCTGCAGACTGTGGGATCATGTCCGCGCGTGTTCAAGTAGACAGAATTGTACGATGACCCGCACGCCCGCCTCCACCACCAGCTTCAGCAAGCTCCACCTCTCGGCCAATCTAGGCCACCTGTGCCTTCACCTACTGGCCTGGTTCTCATGACAACTGAAGCAAATCCTGGGTGTTAAATCATTCAGTACATATGGTGTACATGAGTGTTCAGAGCAGTATTATTCCTAAGAGCCAAAAGGTGGAAATGACCCGAACACCTATCAGCTGGTAAAGAAAATGTGCTATATCCACACGTCATCTGGCCAGAAAAGGGAGTAAAGCGCACCTGCAACGCCCAGTGAACGAAGCCAGGCACCAGAGGCCACACACCCTAAGGTTCCAGGTATGAAAAACACCCAGAAGAGACAAGTGCACAGCGACAGGAAGTGGGCCAGTGCTCGCCTAGACTGAGGACGGGCGGGACGTGCTGCTGGGCACACGGAGTCTCCGTGGTGATAACAGTGTCCTAAACGTGGATGCTGGAGCTGGTCGTACTAACCCGCCTTGTACAGGCTACAGGGCGGAATTCATGGTACATGGATCGTATCTCAATAAAGCAGCTATTCAAAAACTTAGCTTGGCTCTCTAGTATGTTATTTACTTTTCTCAAGGATAAAAATAACAGGAGCACGCAGGTGGATAGTGAAGGTCTGCGACCCGCGTTAAGAGCTGCCGAGTGCCACTCGGCTGGATGAGGACAAAGGAGCACCCCCTGCCCCCCAGGCTCCAGAAATGAGGCGAGAGGCAAGGTTAGCTCACAGCCACGCGAGTGACCGTCACAGGAGGACGGTTGCTGTGCCCGGCAGCCTGGCATCGCGAGGGGTGGCGAGGGCTGCGCTTACCACCAGAACTCCCCCAGCTCTACTCTCAGCCCCGGGACTCTTCCAAGGAAGATGCGCACAAGCTCATACAGCGGAACGCAAACGTCTTTGCATGCCAGAGCCCCGACTCACCTGTGCCTCTCCGAGGTCGTTGTTCACCACAGTGAAGTTCAGCCCCAGCTCCTCCACGTCACCTTCGTAGCTCTTGAGAAACAGCAGATTCTTATACACCTCGGGGTCTAAGGACGCCAGGTGGTGGATGTCCACATCCGCGCTGGTTCCAAGCAGCTTGGACAGGAAAAAGCCAGCGAAGGGCAATTCCACCAGCATATTTTCATAGAGAGCCTTCAAATGAGAACAAAGACCACTGATTCGCATTTCATAGGAACTCTTTTTTCATACTTCCTAAAACTGAGGAGATGTATGTCCAATTTGATATTTAACAGAATTCTAAGACAGCAGACGCCTTTCCTCCATGAGGAGGATGGTGGAAGCTAGTATTTGGTGAGCGTTCACCACGTGCCAGGCCACAGTTCAAGCATTCAATGCATACATTCACTACGTAGAAACTTCTAGAACAGACTACCAAAGAATTTTGGGGCTGAAATGCCAATGGGGATTTTTAAGAGCCACAGCCTTCATGCTGCAAGAGCCTGCCAGATGCTTTCCGTGAAGTGTTTTTCAGGTGCATCAGTCTCCTAGGGCTGCTGTAACAAAGCACCACAGACTGGCTGGCTTCAAACAACAGAAACTTATCGTCTCCCAGTCTGAAGGCCTGAATTCAAGGTGGCAGCAGGGCCACGCTCTCTGGGCGGGCGCTAGGGGAGGGTCCTTCCTGCCTCTTCCAGCTCCGGCGTTGCCAGCACCTTGCTGGGCCCTGGCCTGTTGCTGTGCCCCTCCAGCCTCTGCCTCTGGACATGCTGCTCTCCCCTTGTGTGTGTCTCTCTCCTTTCTCTTATGAAGACGCCAGTCACTGGATTCTGGGACCCACTGTACCCAATACGACCTCACCTGAGCTTGCCTACATATGCAAAGACTCATCTTTCTGAATGTCGCATCACAGGTACAGGGTATTAAGACTTGAGCACATCTTTTGGGGGGGGGGGTCACAATTCTACCCACGACGGCAGGCCAGACCACGTCGGTGACCACCCCTCCACTCTGCCCTGTAGCACAAAAGGAGCACAATGTGGCCAAAGTTGGGTTTCAGGTAATTTCCAATGTCAAGAAATATTCTTCTTTAGATTTTTTTTTTCACCATCAAATGGGGGGGGGGGGAAGCATTCTTAGCTCGGTGACCATACGAACATAGGTGGCAGGCTATAGGCCCACAGGCTGTAGTTTGCCAACACATATTGTAAAATGAAGAAATCGGGCCTTAGAACTCTGGAGATCTGTCCAGATATTGAGTTAGTAGGCAGCAAAACGGGTGTCAAAACCCAGATTCCCTGACGCCCAGATCAGTGTTTTCCCTGTAAGTTACTGTCTACCTTTACGTCTAAGGATGGCAATGTGTAATGATTTTTGCAACTATTTATATTAAGGTATGATTCACATAAAGTGAAATGTACAACACGCCAGTACTTGCTCACAGCTGTGTAACGACCGTTCAGATCACGACACAGAACATTTACAACCCCTTCCCAAACCCAGCGCCCCCTCAGCCCTCAGTCAACACCCTCCCTCCCTCGGGCTAACCCTCACTCTACTGTCACCACAGATAAGTTTTGCCAGTTCTGGAGCTTCAGAATTGGGGCTAATATACAGTATGTGTTCTTTCCTATCTGTCTTCTCACAACATACTGTTTTTGAGATTCACCTATGCTACTGTTGTTAACAGCTCTACCTAGTCACATGACGACGGACACGTGAGTGGTCTCCAGTCTCGGCTACGATCACAGAGCTGCTATATCAGTCACCGGCCTGCCTTTCTGTGGGTCTGTGCTCTGATTTCTCTTTATTATACACCTGAGCAGGCGGGGTGACAGTGGAAGTACTGGAGCACAAGGAAGGTTTAACTATATTAGACACTGATGTGCTGTCTTCCGAAACACAATTTCTTTTCGCCATGACCGGCAATGCAGGAAGGTCCTAAGTGGTCTACGTTCTCACCAATTATCAGTACTGTCACTCTTAAAGTTTAGTTATTCCGGTTGGTGCAACGGGGTAATCTAATCTCATTGTGGTTTTCAATTACATTTCCCTGATGACCAGTGGTGTTGGATTACACTAAGTGTTAGTATTACTATATTAATCTCCAGAGATTCTCCAGCAAAAGAGGGTAGGAAATACAGTTATGTAAAGTTTTCCAATATAATGTCAGGGTTCACCTGGCATGATAAATATCCCTATGGCCTGAGGCTGTAAAATGCAACAAGGAATCAGAAATGTGCTGTAAAATTTTCAGAAGCATTATTATTTTATTGTAGCAGATGACTTAGAAGCCCCAAGAAATCTTTCTTGCCAAAAATGTTCTAATGAAAATAGTAACCTCTTACTGAACGCTTGCTACATAACAGGCGTCCTGCCAAGCAGGCAGCATCAGTGCCCGCGTTTCCATTTGGGCCCCTGGAAAATCCGACTGACTGTAAGGTAAGTGATTCTTACGTGCAAGTCAAGGGGAAATCTGGATTTCCCCCACAAAGGCCATTTTTGTTACCATACATCTAATCTGCAGAGACACGGATCCTCTGAGAAGCTCCCGTGACTGTAGTCACCCCCGCTCTCAGGGGAGAAGGGGTGTCAGTCCCTCGCTTGGTAAATGCAGAGCTGGAAGCGTCGCCTTGAGCACAGGGGATCATGGACCTTTCTCTGTTTGCAGGGCAGTCTGTGACCCCAGAAGGACAGACAGACAGGGAGTGAGGGCTGGACTAACTCTGCCTTAGCGACCACTGCCATCAGCTATGCCGTGTGACACACTCAGATCTTCTTTAAACCACTGTTTGAGGATTCAGTGCTATGATGCTATGCATGCAACTAAAATAAAGCAAAATTTAATCTAAGGGGTGATCTCTCAGCCATGAAATTAACTTCAGAAGTCACTCTTCCAGGAGGCCACCCACCTGGCCACACCCACACACGCTACAGGCTAAGCACAGGGTTTAGTGAGACAGACCTGTGTGACGTAACTAATGCCAGAGTGAGCTGGCACTGCCCCTCCCACCTTCCCCACATTAAAGATGGCAGCCTTGTGCCACTGTGCACCGTGGGAGGAACCCTCCCGTAGTCACAGCTTCCAGCACTGCTGCACTACTGAACCCTCTATCTCAGGGGCCCCCAACCCCCGGGTTGCGGACTGGTACCGGTCCGGGGCCTGTTAGGAACCGGGCCGCGCAGCAGGAGATGAGTGGCGCGCGGGCGAGCGAGCGAAGCTTCACCTGCCACTCCCCACATCGCTCGCATTATTGCCTGAACCATGTCCTCCTTCCCGCCGCCCCGTGGAAAAACTGTCTTCCATGAAACTGGTCCCTAGTGCCAAAAAGGTTGGGGACCGCTGCTCTATCTCATACTCGGGTGGCAGTCTATAATCACTGACCCTTACGCACTCATATGCGTGCTTCCCCCTTTCCCCCTAAACGTCCAGAGAAAGCTCAGATACCCGCCGAGACCCACATTTTAAACTCTCACCCACTAATGCGACTGGAGGAAACTAGAAAACAGCTATGAAACATCCTCCCAGGAGTACACATCCGGAGTGCACTGGCTTCGGCTCAGAAGCTACTGGCCACACCTGGAGCCACACTCCCGGGGGACGTCACCGTGTCTCAGGAGGCCAGGCTCCCCATCTTCCCCCCAGTGGAGACCACAGGTGCTCTGTGCCAGGGAAACTGGACTGTTATGTCCCTGTGCTTTTATTTGATTTGAAGACTAATGATTACCCCATTAATTTTGAAAAGATGGCATAAAAGGACTTCTTAATTAGAGAATGAGTAATAAAATGGCAACTGGCACTTAAGTCACCTACTGATAATGTGAAGAGTGAGCTGTTTTGAGAAGCCACGGTTGGCTTCAAGTTAAGAATGGCTAATGCTATTAACCTGAAGCACTTATAAACCCCATTACTTCTAAATGAATGATGCCTTCAAAGCCAAGGAGAGCATTCTGCAGAAGACGACGTGACTGATCCCAGGTGCTGAAGAAAAGCCTCATTTGTACAGTGGACTGTAAAGTAAACTCAAAGTGTAAATCATCTGATGTTCAATACATAAGGTCATTGTTTGCCATTTCTGCATTAGTAACAATAAACCTGTGAAGTTTGTTAAATCTATCAGAGCTACCTGAATTTTAAATAGAAATTCCACTGTGACTCATAAAATGTAAATGCATAGGTATAATTTTTTACACGAGGCAGGTTTAAACCTTTAGAGCATTTAATATACAAGCACTAATAAATGATAGCACTAAAAACTATGATTGCATCAGCTAAATGGGTTATAAATTAAATTTCCATAATGTATGCAACTGAGATACAAATGTAAGCATAAATCAACGTATTTTCTAAACACAGGTTAATTATACAACTTCAAAAACTGCCAATTTTTTATGCAAAATAATCCACTTAGCGTTTTTCATACTGGCCTTAATTCTCAGTCAGCTGCACCTCACTTGTTCCTAGAAGCATATCAATAACTACTTGTCATGAAAAAATAGCAATAGGTATATGGGAAAAAAACCTATAACGCATTTTTCAACTGTCTGTCTTTTATGAGTGCTTATAGCTAGAAATTGTGCCAAAATGATTTGAAATAAAAAGGATTAATTATGGTAGAAGCCTTTTAATATAAGTAAGTGCAGTCGCAATGCAATTAATGCAAATCATGGCCCTACTGGGAGAGTCAGTGTGAGCCGCATCTCAGGCCATTTCTGCTTGCGGCCAAATAACTTCAGTAATTTACTACATTAAGAATCAATAAAAAAAAATAATGCTTTTCAAATGCATCTCTATCAATCTTCAGGTAGTTCTAAAGTGAACATTTATAACTTAATCTAAAAACTATATCAGAGATGTCTTGTTTTAAAGCCACTCTAATCGAGCAAGGAGATAATTTTAATTATTTCAGATCATGCTAGCCTTGGAGTTTGAAAAATAAAAAGTATGTAAAATAAGGATGTAAGCTGATAGCAGTATGCTATTTAATTTAGTAGCTATGCTTCAGAATTAATAACTGAGAGTTGAAAAACATGGTCTCTGGGGCTACTATTGATTTTTATGATAAGCTCCCGCAGGGCAGAAAACACACCTGATCTTCAGTGCAAGTCTACGTACAACATACAGTGCCTAGTCATTTAGCAGATTTATTAAGTGCCAACTGTGTGCTAGGGACCGCTGATCTGTAGGACAGAATTCTGCATCCATGAACTTGTTTGCAAAAAACCATTTATTCTCTTTTGAGACATTTCAGGTTATGCAAAACTACGTGTATGGGGCTTCATTTCAAACCCTTCCGCATCGCTTACTCCTGTACCCCTCTGTCCACACCGCTGCCTGACCCTCAGCGACGTGGCACGCGTTGTGTCGGGTCTCACCTGCACCATTGCCACCCAGGGGGACGAGGTGTCCCACCAGCCCTGGAAGCGAAGGAGAGGTTTTTACTTGTTCATGGCAACTGATAACCCTCACAGAGGGTTTGACAGTTCTATTTTCAAAAACAGCTCTTTCACTCCTGAAATCCTGTGAGGATGCTAGACGGGTGGGGGATGAGAGTTCACGCCTCAATCCTGTTTTCCTCACTGGGTATCCAGAAACCCACCCACGGTGTGTCAGCGACTCTGCCCAGCGACTGCCGCCCCCCAGGCCCCTCCCCCCAGCTCAGGTTCCACAGAAGCTGCTCTGCTCCTCCCACTGGGCCCACCAGAAGGTCTCCAGACGATAAAGCACTCACGTCTCCACAGCCAAAGGGACAAAACCCACACTCCCATTTCTACCCACAAGAAGTAAATATTGGGACTTCCCTGGCAGTCCAGTGGTTAAGACTCTGCGCTTCCACTGCAGGAGGCACGGGTTCGACCCCTGGTCGGGGAACTAGAGTCCCGTCTGCCGCAGGGCGCGGCCGAAAGAAAAGAAGAAGGAAGTACCTGGGAGTTCTGGAGCAGCTGCTGTATTCCTGCCCCTGGAAAGACACTCGTTAAGGTACCCCATACAACCAAGAGCTTTTCTCCGTAATTAAAAGAAAACATTTTGCAGGTTTAAAAATTCTACTTTCACCAGCAGGATAACAAAATATTAGACTTTTGAACTGTGAGGATCCTGGTGTCCCTCAAGGGTAGGAGGCGTCACCGCCAGGTACTGAGGACCCTTGCTAACTAACGAGGGTGACAATATCTGTGACATGCCCCACCCACGAACCCACCTCACACTGACCTCCCCCTCCCCTAACCCCTCTGACACTTAAGGCTCTACCAAACTACCATATTACAGCACTACTTTTTGGTAAGAGCTTCGTTGAGATATAATTCACATGCCGGACGATTCGCCCATTTAAAGCGAACAATCCAGTGGTTCAGATATTCACAGAGCTGTGCAACCACCACCACGACTGGTTTTTGAACAATTCACACCCCCAGCCCGCGGCAGTCAAGGGTCTGCTTTCCGTCTCTCAGAGTCCCTAGGCGTCCCGAGCGGGGACGTGCCCGTCTGGGCACCAGGCTGTGCACTGCTGCCCACGAGCCCTGCCAGCTCAGCCTTGCTCCAAAGTACCGACCCGACCCGACCCGACCCGACCCTCCCTCCCCGCAGCCAGGGCAGCAGCTCTGCCTCCTTCCCCTTGAAGCCACTGTCCGCCAGCCACCCCTTACAAGACTGGTGGTCGCTGCCTGCCGGCCCCTTCCCCAGCCCCTCCCCAGCCGTGGGACAGGCTGCAGCGCAGCCCCCCAAGTGGAAAGCGCCCCCCCGCCCAGGGCAACAGCACGCAGGCCCCCGCCTGGCCGGCGACCCTGGTGGCCTGGCTGCCACCCATCCCCGCGAGACGCCCCTCAACCTCCGTGACCTTTCAGGCGCGGCCGGCAGGCCCCCGGGCCCCTGCGGGTTGCAGTTTGGGCTGTGCAGTATCGCGCTGCTATAAACACTCCAGCTCGTGTGTTTTGCCGAATATACGCACTATTTCTGTAGGGATACAGGCTCCAGGACACCATAAGGTAGATACTCCTGGAAGACACTGCTTCCATTTTCTTGACCTGTGTGCAAAGGCTCTGGCCTCCACCACTCCAGGAAAGCCGCTTGTCCACACTGCTGGCAAAAATGGTCACCTCTCGGTCCTTATCTATCTGACCTACGGGTAGCACCTGACCCGACCTGTCATTCTCTCTCCCTTGGAACAGTCTTCACTTGGCTTCCAGATAAACCCTTCCAAAAGAACACTTTCCTGGTTTTCTCTTGACGCTTTCTAGCTGCTGCTTCTGAACTTGTGTTGCTAAATTCTCCTTCCCTCCCTGAACTCTAAATCTCGGAAAGGCCTTTTCTGTAGCCACACCCACTCCTGAGTGGCATCACCCAGTCCTTGGGTTCCTGCTGCCACTTGGGCTACTTCTTTTTATTTATTTATTTTACTTATTTATTTTTGGCTGTGTTGGGTCTTTGTTGCTGCGCGTGGGCTTTCTCTAGTTGCGGCCGGCGGGGGCTACTCTTCGTTGTGGTGCGCGGGCTTCTCATTGCGGTGGCTTCTCTTGTTGCGGAGCACGGGCTCTAGGCGCGTGGGCTTCAGTAGTTGTGGCGTGTGGGCTCAGTAGTTGTGGCCCATGGGCTTAGCTGCTCCGTGGCAGGTGGGATCTTCCTGAACCAGGGCTCGAACCTGTGTCCCCTGCATTGGCAGGTGGATTCTTAACCACCGCGCCACCAGGGAAGCCCTGGGCTACTTCTAACAGCAGAGGCCAGGAGGCCCGTTAAACGTAACTCGTATGCTATTGCTCCTCTGCTCAGATCCCCGCTGCTGGAACCAGGACTCCCAGCCTGGTCTGTCTCACTCACTGAGGAGAACACCCACCTACTGCTATCTCCCAAACACAGTTATCCCAATTTTAGAAGCAAGAGCAGCAATATACATCTTCACTTGGCTACCTTTTCATAAAGGAAATTTACTCATTTTAAGTGTTTAGAAGGATTTCAATGGGCCGAATTTATTTTTAGATAATTATTGCCCTTATTGCACAAATAAAGGCAGGGAAAGACATGCAATACACTTTACGCAGCACCAGCAAGAGTCTGTGTTCCTAATTTTCCTGGTGAGAATCTAACATGGCTTAGAAAAAGGAAAATGGCCCCAGTGTTAATACTGACCCATGTTAAACTAGTGTTTGGGAGTGCTTAAAAAATATGAGAAGGGCTATCTCAATAGTAAGCAAGATCTACTTTATGTGGGAGCAGAGAGAATTCTGGTGAGTACCACAGAATGGCTAAAACTACAATATTTTTGGTACTGGAATCAACTGAATTCTGGAATACACCTGCCATTTTTACTGTCAACTATTTTAATTTCATGTTTAATTTTTTCTTTCTTTTTTTTGCGGTACGCGGGCCTCTCACTGCTGTGGCCTCTCCCGTCGCGGAGCACAGGCTCCGGACGCGCAGGCTCAGCGGCCATGGCTCACGGGCCCAGCTGCTCCGCGGCATGTGGGATCCTCCCGGACCGGGGCACGAACCCGCGTCCCCTGCATCGGCAGGCGGACTCTCAACCACTGCGCCACCAGGGAAGCCCTCATGTTTAATTTTGAAGAAATAAACTTATATAGAAAACTATGACCTTAACTAGCAAAAAGAAGAATCATCTCCAGATTTGGGAGTGCTTTGTTTTTAATGGAAAAGAATACAAATTGTGATTAGAATGCTTTGAAAGCAGGTACAATTCTCAGAAGGGATAAGGTTCAAACAAAATAATCATTCGTAAATTATAAGTTGTTAATATTTATAAACTATGATCTTTGATTTTTCTTTTTCCAAAAGAAGCTGAAGGTCAACAAGAGCAAACTGGTGATGAATCGTCCCCTGTGGTTAACTGGGAGATTCAGAGAAAGCTTGCTTCTGAAATTTGCTGATATCAAAGTAAAAATGTCTTAACATTGTTTGGAAGACCTGTGCTAAGCACAGAATGCTCAACTATTTACTGAACGCTTTGTTTAAGAAGATCTAAGGGGAAGATATATGAACTTTAGGCTCAAGCACTCAGTCCGATGACCACCGGATGCTGACCCTTAATGAGTCTGAGAGTTCAAAACAAGATATTATAAAAGAGAAGCGTTGCCATTTAAGGACCAAAGTAACTTAAATGACTACTACTCACCTCAATCAACAGTTTTAAAGCCTCTGCAAATCTGTGAGCATTTTATAAAAGGACTCTAATGAATAGAAAAATAAATTCTCCCAGCTCTCAAAAATCTCAGGATAAACTGTTAACTGCCAATATTATACTCTATGATACAGTAAGTGCTGAATTCTACTCAATACAAAATTATAAACTACGCTGAAGTTTCACCATCTGCTAATTAAAAGTTTGAAATATATGATCAAGATATTATCAAATAATTTGATTTACAGGCATTCTGTTTCAATTAAATCAATATTCTGAAGCAAGAAAAAAAGAGCTAGTTCCAAATAGAATTCAAATATGATGAAAGATTTCCTTCAATAAATATTCTGAACTTAATCGGCTTAAATGGACGTAGGTGCTTCTGTTAAAAAAAAAAAAAAAAAAAAAGTTCAAGATGACATTACCACATCCTTGAGCTGTTTATTTATTCCCTGTCTAGAGCCTGATTTACAGGTGATAAAATGCAATCACAACCCACACCAAAGCAGGAATCATCTGCTAATGGAACTTTTAATGGAGAAGTGACCAGTGACGTGAGGTAATTCTTCCTATGCAGGAGTGCTCCTGAAGACCTCTCTGCACTTCATCACAGTAAACAATCACTAACATATGCATTAAAGAAAATTTAAATACATTATGACCCAATAAATATCATAATCAATCAATATACAATCTTCTTCTCTTAAAGATTTAATGTTCAGCTACCACACTATTAGTGCTATACTATTACACTCACTTAGATCTGGACAATTTTTAACATGTTGGTACAAAGTTTAACCATTTGTGATCAGATAAGTTTTAGAAACTACTGCTCCCTTAGGAACTTCCATGCAGAAAACTATACGAGTAAAATCCTTAAAGTGAGGAACTAAATTAAGTACCATCCTCAAATAACTATAGTTTTGTTACTGGTTTTGTGTAAACTTCATTATTTTAAAGAGCTTTGAGACAGAATTTATACAAACTTCATTTTTTTTTTCCTTTTTTTCAAACTTCATTTTTAGGAGAAAGGTTTAGATGCCAAATTTTTCTCCCTGGCATCTGGTTTAAAGAGGTAACATATTCCAGGGCTTCCCTGGTGGTGCAGTGGTTATTCATCCACCTGCCAATGCAGGGGACACGGGTTCGAGCTCTGGTCTGGGAAGATCCCACATGTCGCGAAGCAACTAAGCCCGTGTGCCACAACTACTGAGCCCGTGCTCTAGAGCCCACAAGCCACAACTACTGAAGCCCGTGTGCCACAACTACTGAAGCCCGCGTGCCTAGAGCCCGTGCTGTGCAACAAGAGAAGCCACCATGATGAGAAGCCCGAGCACCACAACGAAGAGTAGCCCCTGCTAGCCGCAACTAGAGAAAAGCCTGCGCGCAGCAACAGAGACCCAATGCAGCCAAAAATAAAATAAATAAAAGTTAAAAAAGAAAATATTCCAGAGTACAGAAGTAAGAGCGATCTGTTATCCCCTCTGAATCTACAGCACTTTGCAAGACTGTGTCGTCAGGACAATTCTCGATGCGAACAGCACGTCACTGACCAGCGACGCACAGAGCTACCAGTGAGCCAGAAAGCTTCCGTGAGCCAGGATCATCTAGTACTTATCCTGCCTCTACATGAATCAAGATTGGACAGTTCATACCTTCAGGAAGGAAAAATAATATAGAACTGTAATAAGATTTAATTTATGCAAATAAAATTACTCTGTTGTCTGTCACTGCACTGTGTAAGAACCACTGAATTTAGGGAGTATTTCAGGTTAGGCTATCAAAATAAAGGCTCATCTTCACAGCAAGAACGATAGCTCATCCTTTCAAAGATTACCGTGCAATGAGTTATGAAACTTACATCCTTGGGAGGGAGCTGAGACTGAGTCGAAAGGGACCACTGACAGGGAGAGATACTATCCCCCTGAGAATTGACACCAAGGACAGCACAAGCTCCAGGTGGGAGAGATACATTATGCCTCAAAATGAATTAAGGCGAGAAAATGATCTGTTTGAAATTTATGCTAAGGAATCTAACATCAGGTCAGTGCCTGAAATTTGTCACTGAAATAAGGGGAGCCTGAAGGAAACATACTTGCTAAAATGGTGAGGTCAAGCTGAAGCCCATTACTGAAGCTGAAGAACACTCGAAGTCTGTGTTATTAAAATAGTGACATTTGGAATCTGAACAAATAAATAGTAACTGGGCCTATAATGATGCATCTCAAAGAGACACAAATAAAGGAGCATGATTTTTATATCCAGGACATACCGATTCTCACTACCCCTCTGCTTTGTTAGGCCTGGGGTTCCATTACCAGTTGTCATTAACAAACACACACACACAACACAAAACTTACTACAGAGCTACAGTAATCAAAACAGTGTCACACTAGCATAAGGCTAGACGTAGAGATCAATGAAATAGAATCAAGAGTTCAGAAATAAACCCTTACATCTGTGGTCAGCTGACTCTCAACAAGAGTGCCAGGACAGTCTTTTCAAAAAATGGTGCTGAGACAGCTGGACATCCATACGCAAGAGAATATAGAGGAACCTCCTAACTCACACCATCTACAGAAATAAACTCGAAGCAGCCGCATAGCACAGGGAGATCAGCTCAGTGCTTTGTGACCACCTAGAGGGGTGGGACAGGGAGGGTGGGAGGGAGATGCAAGAGGGAGGGGATATGAGGATATATGCATATGTATAACTGATTCACTTTGTTATAAAGCAGAAACTAATGCACCATTGTAAAGCAATTATACTCCAATAAAGATGTTAAAAAAAAAAAAGAATCAAAGACATAAATATAAGAGCTAAAACTACAAAACTCTTAGAAGAACATTCAGGTATATAATTTTGTGCCCTTGGATTAGGCAATGGTTTCTTAGATAAGGCAACAAAAGAAAAACAAAATCAAAAACTTTTGTGCTTCTAAGGAGAACATCAAGAAAATGAAAGACAACCCAAAGAAAAGGAGATAATATTCGCAGACCACATACCTGATAAGGGACTTGAAACTAGAATATATAAAGGACTTAATAAAAGGCAAACAACTCAATTTAAGAAATGGGCAATGGACCTGAATAGACATTTCTCCGCAGAAGACAAGAAGCACACGAAAAGATGTTCAACATCATTAATCATCAGGGAAATGCAAATCAAAACCATCATGACACACCACTTCACACCCACCAGGACGGGTGTTACAAAAAAGACAGACAATAGTAAGTGTTGGCAAGGATGTGGAGAAAATGGAACTCGCATACATTGCTGGTGGGACTGTAAAAGGGTGCGGACATTTTGATATAGTCACCATATGACTCAACACTTCCACTCCTAGGTATGTATTTCTCTTGGCAAGAGAAATGAAAATATACTGTCCACGAATGTCCACAGCAGCATTACTCATAATAGCCAATAGTGGAAACAACCCAACAATCCATCAAATGACGAACTGGTAAACTACGGGACACATTCACAGGATGGAACATTATTCAGACAAAGAAGGAATGAAGTACTGATATATGCTACAACATGGAGGAACCTTGAAAACATTACGCTAAGTCAAAGAAGTCAGTCACAAAAGGCCACATATTGTGTGATTCCATCTATATGAAATGTCCAGGACACGCAAATCACAGAGACAGGAAGTAGGTTAGTGGTGGCCCAGGGCTGATAGGACTGGAGCAGAATGGGGAACAACTGCTAATGAACATGGGGTTTCCTTTTTTAGGATTTGTCCTGAAATTACCGTGGAGATGGCTGCACAGCTCAGTGAACACACTAAAACCCACTGAAGTGTACTCTCTAAAAGGCTGAATTTTATGGAATGTGAATTGTACTTCAAAAAACTATTACTTCAAAGTAAGTCACAAGAGCATCACCTGCTTTGCAGGCATCAATGTTTAATTAAGCTGCTTCTCAAATGGGCAACTCCATACACTAAGCTTCAAGGGAAGGTCTGTTTACTATAATACGTACCACAGAGAACAGAACCACAAAAAAAGGAATTTGATTGTAAAGTTGAAAATGATTATAGTTCGGATTAATTTTTATAGAAAATGATTACGTAGCAACATTAGTCTCTTACTTACTTATTCAAAGACGGTAAAGCTGCTGAGTAATCACCCCTGGACACTGAGCTCTGAGCGTGGCTTGCACTCAGCCTGCCGCTGGCTCAGTGTCACTGCCCTGAGCAGAGCTGCGCCCCTCGTAGCCCCACCTTCCTGACCTCCCAGCTGCCTTCAGCACATTGCTCATCCCTCCTCCTTGGCACACTTTCTTCCCTACTGAGACCCCACCTCCTTGGGCCCTCCTCCCCATGTGCTCACTCTGCACACACTCCAGACACCACAGTGCAGCCCTGCGTCAGCCGGGTGCTCACCAGTGGCCGCCCCCTCTCACCTCGTCTAGCAGAGACGGCCCCTGGCCCTCCACCGGCCCCGGGGCTGCTCAACACCGCAGCCACTAGCCACAGCGGCTGCTGACACCCAAGCTGATGAGAACGGACGACATCACAAGGAGATTCCCTGCACCAGCCCCAGGGCAGCCGGACAACATCTGCGCCATCGCAGCAAGTTCCTGCGGAGGGTGCAGCTCTGGGTCACACCTGCTCATCAGTTCTTCGCTGTGCCTCTCCCAGGATCCCAGACCGCCACCACCACCACCACCACCCCGTCTGGTTCTTTACCCAGGGACACTTCACCAAAGATTGCTACCCTATCTTTGAACACCAACCAAACCATCCACCCATTCCTCTCTGGAACTTGCTCTTTCTCTAGAGATCCTCTCCCTCCTTCCCTTGGGAGCCAAGCCGGCTG
>NW_006790887.1:365363-369057 GCF_000442215.2 Lipotes vexillifer | reverse complement strand
CCCCCGACCCTCTTTCCACCTGTAACCCTTCCATTTCCTTTACCTCACCCCTCACCCTCAGGCCACCCCACTAAAAACATCACCAACGACTACCCCCCTCATGTCCACCAGCTGAGGGATGGTTACCTAAGTGTGGTTTATATCCTACAACAGAATGTTAACTGGCAATAAAAGGACTGAAGTACTGACACGTGGCACAACTTGAGCGACCCTTAAAAACATGCTAAGTGACAGAAGCCAATCACAAAAGGCCACACATGCTATGATTCAATTTATAGGAAATGTGCAGAATAAGGACACAAATAAGAGACAAACGGTACCTTAAGAGATTAATTAATAGTAGAATAAGAAACAAAAAGTAGATTAGTGTTTGCCTAGGTCTTGGGGTTGGGAGGGGAGGAGTAACTGTTAATGGATACAGGTGATGAAAATGTTCTAAATTTGTAGTGATGGTCGTACAAATCTGTGAATGCACCGAAACCGCTGAACTGTACTTTTTAAATGGGTGAATTGCATGGTTTGAGAAATTCTATCTCAATAAAACGTTACAAGAAAAAAACACCCAGAAAACAAAAACTTGCTGATAAATCCAGTGGTCACGTTTCAGTCCTCAGCTGACCTGACCTCACAGCATGATGCTAGGTAATCAGGGCACCGTCACTCAGGACCGTACTGCTGTCCTCGTCTCTAAAAGCCTTTCTCCGTGTGGGTTCCACAGGGTCTCCCTAAAAATGTACTAAGCCTGTCACCTCAGCCATTTGCGGAACACAGTGATTCTGCACGACACGACCCACAGGATGAAGAGCCAACCTGTCATCATGGGACAGACACACCGGCCCTTTATGGTCTGGCTGCCGGCTGGCTCCACGGCAGGGCTGGCAAACCTGTCCTGGAAAGGGCCCAGCAGCACATACGTCAGCACTGCTCAGCTTTGCCCCCGGGGAAAGCAGCCACAGACAATATGGAAATGATATTCCAGTGAAGCCTTTTTCTTTAAAAAAAAGAAAACAAACAAACAATAAAATAGGTGGGTAGACTTGCTCAGGGGCTGTAGTTTGCTGCTCTTAGTTTCAGACCGTCACCTCTGGTCATTCCTTTGACTTTCAGAAGCTGTACTGATTACAGTCCTTGTGTTATAATCCAGCCCGTCTCTAAAAATGTGTTGGATAGTAAATATTAAATATCAGGCGTTCCTATTCTACTATTTCAAACAGTGGAAATAAAAATGCATTCCTAGATGATCCAAAAACCCTAACAAGTTTCCCCCGAATACCATGAAAAACATTAACCTATCTGTATAACATCACACCCGGGTTCTTGGACAACATAAAGCATGGACTTCATTTATTATCATCTCAGTAGTTAGTGGCCACGGTGTGCGCACTGTGCGCGGTACTTTACAGAACCAGGGAGAAGTTACATCTTCCTTCTGTACTGCAAGAAACACCCCAGTATGAAGAGAAACGCGAACTAACTTGAGGAAGGGATCTTCTGAACTGGGCCCAGTGCCTGGCAGAAGTGGGTGCTGGGAGCCAGGAAGGGGGCAGAGGACATCTCCTCACTCTGATGAGCCACGCTGGCCAGGAGGCCCGAGGCTGGACCGCAGCACCCACACGATCCTCCCACCTCCACCCGCCAGACACTGCAATGGGCTGCTGACTCAGACGGTGGACTTGGGGTAAAACTTTTTGTCTGTCATGACCGTGAGTACTTGATAGTTAGTTTGAGTACCGGGGAATCCTTGCACACGTCCCCAAACGCACCATGCTCTGTAAGTTACGACTGGTGGAATGAATTCATTCATTCGTTCAAAAACCAAGAATCATTAATTTTCAATTTCCTATGGGAATAACCAGATGATTTTCCGCCTCACTTGCAACAGCTGGGCATAAGTTTCAATTACTGATTTTAGTGGGACAGTTGCCAGCCACATCCTGTTAGGATCAGCAATTATCAACACTATTTAAGTGCAAAGAAGCAAACAAAATAACCTTGTATGTAAACGTTTCCATAACTTAAAACGCCAGTCATCAATTAAAAAGAAAAAAAAAGAAGAATCCCTTTCTTGGGGGACTGGACCCGAGCTGTGGGGAAGAGTCCCTCCCAACGTAACTGGAGCCCCACCTCCTGCGCCCCGCCTATGGCAGCCCACAAGCTATGCCACGGTCTGAACGTCTGCATTTCCCCCAAACCCCACACACTGTGACGGCGTCAGGAGGTGGGGCCCCTGGTGCTTAGGGCACGAGGGTGGAGCCCTCGTGAATGGGATTAGAGCCCTTGCAAAGAAGCCCCACGGAGCTCCCTCGCCCCCTTCTGCCATGTGAAGACCCAGGGAGCAGGCACCAGCTCTGAACCAGGAAGGGGGCCTCCACCAGATAAAACCACGCGGTGCCCTGATCTCAGACGCCAGGCTCCAGAACTGTGAGAAGTCAATTTCTGTTGTCTGTAAGCCACCCAGTCTGTGGGATCTTGTTACAGCAGCCTGAACAGACTAAGGCCAGCACTGCTCCACTTCAACAATAAGTGGGACTGGCCTCAGTGGGTACCTTCGTCCTGCTCTGACTCTAATGAGAAGGTGTGTTTTGAAAGTTTCACCATTAACTAGGAAGTTTCCACTACGTTATATAACTAAATTTTCCTTTCATTTACAATAAGGGGTAAGGTGTGTTTGTACAGATGGTGTATACCATCAGGTGTAACATTCTGGTTACTACCGTAATATCCTTAAGTGGCCAATTTTCAAGAATCTGCATACAACATATATACCACAAACTACACTGAATGACTACGGCCTTCCACCTCACAGCACTTTGAAAAATTTATAGAACCTTAAAAGAATCACTTTTAACACTGATTATCAACAAGAGCAACTGTGAAAAGACAAAATATTTACAGTACTCATACCTGTGCTAGCAGATAAACAGAATTTTATATCATGCTTCCCATGTTTTCTACACTGTATCAATAATTTTTTAATGTACGTAACTGTGTATGAAATGTACAGTGCTATAAAGCAGTTATTATGTAAGAAAACACGATTCAGGGGTTCATCAAAATTACTTAAGCAATTCTGAATAAAGACCTTCAATGAAGCAGGCGGTACTTAAGCAATTCTGAACGAAGACCTTCAACGAAGCAGGCGCACCGAGTCTCCTCGGCCCGCGGTCGGAGGCCCGTCGGGGCGGGCAGGTACTTTACCTTTCCGAGCATCCTGCCCAGGAAGTAGTAATGTCTGGCAAAGGGCTCCCCCACAAGCATCTGGGCAGCTGGGTTGGGGTACAGCAGCCCTTCGTTAGTGGTCTTAAAGAAGCCCTGGTTGGGGTTAAACCCCGACTTCAGTAGTTCATTTAGAAACTCTCTGAAAATCCCACCACCGTCAATGCCAGCTTCGTCCAGGCCATGTGCATTGAGCAAGTGCACACGGATCCGCTTTTTCAAATCAGGCTCTGTTAAAAGAGGGGGGATGGGGCAAGGAGAAAATATTTTTTTAAAAAGCAATAAAATAAGCTGGTATTACAGGAAGTTAGGTAAGGGGAGCAAGAATATTAAAAATATTTTAATGCAAGACTTAAAAAAAAAAAATCAACATTAAAAAGAGACAATGAGACAGACTGACCAGTATTTCCCTCAGAGCCCACAATGGGAAGAGAGACATTCCTTTGCACTGATACTGACAGATCAAGAATGGAGTGAG
>NW_006790887.1:363628-365349 GCF_000442215.2 Lipotes vexillifer | reverse complement strand
GGGGGGGGTGTTTGGCAGAAAATGCAGTTATCCCACATATGCTAAAGGATGTAACACACTCAAATACCAGGAAGAGGGGAATGGAATTGAGGACCTAAGGATAATACTGGAACAGAAAACTATTACCAAGAAAGGCAAAAAGATAAATGAACAAAGCAGATGTCAATGAAGTTAACATTACAAAGACCCTCTGAAAGAGGCGAAGGACGCGAGTCAGAACACCAGAATCTGCATCAGTTAAAACGATGTTTGGCTGAAAAATGGGGGAAATTTTTGGTGACATAATGTGCCACAATATGCAATTTTTAAGTTGCTTAAGTCTGCCTGACATGTGAGGGGCATTTCCACACAGGTCCTCATAAGGACAGCACTGCAAAAGTAGGGACGCCAGGCCCCAGACTCACTTGCAATGAATACAACAGCCTCCGACACAGGCCCCAAATACGGGCCAGCAGACGTGATTCTACCACAAGTCAAAACCAGGGGCTCCCTGGCTTAATCAGGGAACAGGTCTGACAAAGTAACTGCCACGTCCTTCACCGTTTCCCACCAATGTCCTTCAGGTGCTTTGCACATCAAGAGCCGCAGGTGGAGGGCAACTGAACCCAGGTCGCAGGGCTGCACCCGGGTCCACGCTGCAGCTGTCTTTCCGGCAGTGTGCAGTCGCCCACACGTATCTGACCCAAAGCATCTTAGGGGACAGGTGAGCTCCAGAAAACACCCCGGAAAGGGGTTTAGCAGAATGTTGCTTCAGCTGAACCCCAGCACTGTGATGTGCAAGTGTCAGTACTGAGGTCACAGGACCTGGGGTGTGAATATTCTATACACTTCAAACAGGGCCGACAGTTTAACGTGTGGACTGAGGCCCACGGCGCCTGCACAGGAGAGGGCCGCCCACCCATTCTGCCGCAGGGACAAAAGCTGTGCCTGGCGAGCTCTCCTCTAGGGCAGTGCAGTGCCCACACCTCCCTCAGGAGTAAACAAACCCGACCAGAGGCGGCAGCAGCGTCCTCTCGCACTCGTGCTTGTGAGGGAATAACCACCGCTGACGTCTACCCGAGCTGGCAGAACTCACGCCAGGAATTTCACATACATTAATCACTTCCAACCCTTTAACAACCTCTGGGTAAAGAATATCCCCATTCTCGTGTGAGAAATCCAAGGACAGGGAAGGTTGAATGATTTACCCAAGGACATACAGCTAATGTTGTAATGGGTAGTGCTGTAATTTTAAAACATGCCTATTACCTACAAAGCATAGGTTCTTTTCTACTAAAACACATTCTTTTATTTTTAAAATGTAACTACATTTAAATGAAGAACGTGCTTTTCACTGATGATTAAATTCCAGAAACAATGTTATTTGCATCTATTTTGATCACTACAATTACCAAACATGTTCACCCTCAAGGCCTAGGTAAAATGCAGAAAGAATTCTAAGCAGATAACTGTGGATACAACACAAAAGTACAGTTGGTTCTTTGTGACCTTTACATATATCCTCTCAACACTCAGTTTTCAGGATAAACGATAAGCATTTATTTGTCATGTACAGTATTTCTCAAACTGAATGTCAACAGTTAGCAGCAGCAGGTTTCTGAAAAATTCCAAGTGTAAACATTCTGAAAGCGGTGATGCTCAGCCAAGGCCCGCCAGCTAACCCTCTCATTCAAACCGCTAACCCTCTCATTCAAACCGCAGCACTAATCTTCGGGGGGGGG
>NW_006790887.1:362251-363503 GCF_000442215.2 Lipotes vexillifer | reverse complement strand
GGGTGGGGCGGGGGCAGGTCTCTGTATCTCAGAGGCTCCACAGCCACTCACAGACATCACCTCCTCAATTGTGGCCAGATCTGAGATTCTGTGGTTCCCTGAAGCTCATTTCTGTAAACAGCAATATACAATAGCACTATATTTTTAGAATCAAATCTAGTCTTCCAGGTATCTTGCCACTACTTGATTCAAAAGACAGATTAAAAGTATCTACTTACACAGTAAGGTTGGGGTGGGGGGACCTAAGTCATATATTACAGTTGACCCTTGAAGAATTCAGAGCTTAGGGGCCCACACACAGTTGAAAATCACACAGTTGTAACTTTTGACTCCCCCAAAACTTAACTATTAATAGCCCACCGTTGACCAGAAGCCTTACCGACAACATAAACTGTCGATTAACACATATCTTGTATGGTATACATATTATATACTCTACTTTTACAATAAAGTGAGCTAGGAAAAGGAAAATGTTAAGAAAATCATAAGGAAGAGAAAATACATTCACAGTACTGTACTGTATTTATTGACATGTCAACTTTACATCATCCGCTTTCAAGATGAATCGCCTGGCTGTCAGTACCTACACCAACACTGTCTTATACGATACAAAACACTGTAGATGTTATACACACTACTAACACTAGGCATCAAAAATGAAAAAATAATGTGAAAACGAAATTCCTATCTGTTTACAGGTATAACGATTCATGCACTGATAACAAAGCATCAAGAATATGATTGTTTACGGTAGCCTAGCCTATACACTAAGGAATGAATCCTGATAGAATGTTTGTGGCATACACCATTACAGCCATATCCATAATACAGTATTGGTAACACTGTTACATGTTTTTAAAAATCACTTACCTGTGATGATAAGCCGATACGCAGTTTCTCCAATTACAAGAGAGAGGGAGGCATACTGTACGGTAACGTAACTTTGAAAGCAATGTTTTGAGAGTAAGAAAGCTAACACATCATTAATTTTACAGTTAGCATCACTCACTTTGCACTTATGTAAGCACGGGCTGTCCACTTCAATACAAGTCCTGCACACGATGAACACCTGGGTCACGATGATGATGACACAGAAATGTCTCACACAGTTCTTAGACTTCCCCAGGAAGACACTCACACACACAACAGCTGAGTTGTTCGCTGCACAGCGTGCTGATTGCTCACTGCGAAGTGGGAGTGGATCAGCACAAAGGCCTTCGTCCTCGTCCTCGCGCTGATTAGGCCGAGGAGG
>NW_006790887.1:317990-362241 GCF_000442215.2 Lipotes vexillifer | reverse complement strand
GAGGAGGCGGGGCGGGGGTGGGCGGGGAGGTGGAGGGGAGGCAGGAGGGGCAGGCACATTTGCTGTGACTTTATAGGAACAGATCATAATTTCTGCCTGACTTTTTTGCTCTTTTATTTCTCTAAAACTGTTTCTATACGGTACCAATCCTTCTTGCACTGTTTGCTTTAGTTCCAGTGCCCACATCACAGAAGGGTCCAAGGCGTAAAAGTCAGGAGCGACGTCGAGCCATCAGAACCCTCCCGCCAGGTGGCCGCCAGGTGCTCTTCTCCTGCATCTTGTCCTCGTCACTGGCTGTGGTTCAGAGGCTCTCAACTCCACCCATTCGTCTTCTGTCAGCTCCTCTCACCCGGTGCCTACTAGCTCTTGCCTTTTTTCTCCAAGATCCGTACTTTGAAAGCCTTCACCCTACCTTTTTTTTAACCATATTTACAATCTCTTTCACGATTTCCTTGATTGGCTCCGACGTAAATCCTGTGAAGTCATGCACAGCATCTGGACGCTTTTCCCCAGCAGGACTGTACTGCTTCTGGCGTGGTGGTTTTCAGGGCTCTTTCGATAACAGCTGTGGCATCATCCATGGTAGGATCCTCCCAGACTCTCACGATGTTCTCTCTGCTGGGTTCTCTGACACCACAGTGACAAGCCTTTCCACGGAGCACCACGTGTCAGAACCTGAAAGGTCCCTATGGCGCGCCCTGATCTAGAGGCTGAATTAGAGATGTGTTTCGTGAGCCAGCAGACCACTTCTACGCCTTTGGTGTTGAACTCGTGGGTTTCTGGGTGGCTAAGGGCATTGCCAATATCCAAAGAGCTGTAAAGGCCATCCCTTGCCAACAAGGTGTCTGCTGAGGTCAAGGACAAGGCATCGATGGAACCAATCCAGAAAAAGGGCTCTCACCGCCCAGGCCTTCTTGTTGTCCAACCAGAGACAGACATCTGGCGTTTACCTTTCCCCTAGAGGCTGGGGTGAGCAGCTTTCTAGATGAGGGCAGTCCTGCCCATACACACCCAGCTGCACTCCTGTCCCCTCCTGCTTGAATACTGGTGCTCACTTCTCCTCGTCACTAAACAATGTCCTCTGTGGCAGTTCTTCCCCGGAATGGGGCACTTTCGCCTGCATTAGAAACCTGTTCAGGCAGATGTCCGTCTTCTCCTCAGAGGCGTTCGTGACGGCGTCCGGGAGCCCGCGTGCGGCCTGCGGGTGGGCGGCTGCTGCTCCCGCTGCGCCCGGACCACCCGGAGCCGCTCTTCGTCCTACGCTATCATCACGCGCTTTGCTGGCATTACAGCTTCTTCAGCGGCTGGCCCTTCACCTCCCGTTTGCTTCGTCACGTAAGATACGGAGCCTCAGGTATAACACACTATTTGGAACAAACTGGAAATAAACCGTAGGGCTCTCTTGACAATTTTAAGGCTCTCCTGAAAACTCTTGACAACTTTTAAAGCAACATATGGTTACTGGACGGTTTAATTCTTTTTTTACGACCAGTAAGAGAAGGTAAATTTGAAAGTACGTAAAAGGGAAATGCAAACCTTTAACAAAATATACGGATATATTTCCTGAGTTTGAAAATTTTTTAGAAAAAGTAAATTAACTGAAAACGTACCTGGCTTTTGTACACATAAAATATGTAAACTTAAAATATTATGTTATGAAAATAATACATCACAGTTTCTTACTAATTTCCAATGACATCAATGTCATTGGAAATTAAACATTTAGAGAATTAATAAAACATGCATAGAAGAAAAAAAAGTTGTCATATAGAAAGACTACTTTTTCTCAAATCATATTAGAGTCTATAGATATGCCTTTCTTACAGTAATCCTGCACGCATTTTCAATATGAAATAAAAAGGTACGTCACAAAATGTACAAGGTTTCTTTGCCTGCTGGTGTAGCTGCTGCCACAGCTTCACAAATTTCCTTTTCTTATTTTTTTTCTTTACAACGGTCCTCACGGTGGATTCACTTGTCTTGAAGTGGCAGTAACCAGAGCTGCAGGTACACATCAAACAGCCCAACATTTTCTCGTAACGTCATGCCTTTTCTCTGCTTCTTGGGAGCACGTCCAGCATCACTTGCAGCACTTTGTGCTGGTCCCCGGTGTTAGCTAAGGTTCACGGGGTTGCACTAGAACAGGGAAAATACACAAGAAGCGCGAGCGATCACTTTTTACTGGATTCGCGGTTTCCCGGAGGGGACGTGTGCCCAGGCGGAGGTGATGAGGGTCACGCCTGTCTCAAGGGGGTCCACACCACACTGAACTCAGCGCAGGAGCAACAAGAGGCGGCTAAGAGATCGTTAAAGCAGGACAGCGTGCGCTACAGGCACCTGCACATTTGTTTCCATTTCTCCCAACTGTGAAGGGCGCCACACACCTTCTACAAGTGTTTCTGTAAGTTTTGATAAACTTTAACTTCTTATAATAGATCTGTGTATGCTTCTGACAGTTAAATGATAAAACAGACTAGGATCTATCAATACGTATATTTTACGCACTCATGACATACCTTTTTCTTAATTTTTTCAGTATTTCTAGGTTACGCGGTTTACCTGCAAGTTTTTTCTAATTGTTATAAATCTCCAAAAAGTTTGGCAATGTATTTCTTGAAAAATATCTGCATAAGTGGACCCGCACAGCTCAAACCTGCATTGTTCAAGGGTCAACTGTACTTTGATTTTACCCTATTATCACTGCTTCTTCAGAAAAACAATGTAATAAACCCTGCCCATTAAGCAAAACAGAATCCAACCAACCAACACACAAGAGCACAAGTGAGGCTCTCAGGAATGGAGTCCAGAACAGCTCAGAGCCAGCTCTAGCAAATCTCATCCCAGACAACGGATGACACCAAGAGCTCACTGTGACGTTAACCCTCACAACGCTCCTGAGAGCAAATACGGTCACCTCTCCATAGTCACCACAAGGAGAAATTAACATCCAACCCGCGATCTCACCCAGGTAAAGTGCTGCCAGGTGGTGGCACGGCGGAAAGAGCGGGCGTGGCATCACCACGCCAGGACCCGTGTCACCCTGCTTGCTTAGCTTCCTACTGCAAAAAGAAGTCACTCAACTTCTCTGAGCTCCACCAGGTCAGTTCACTTGCCAGATGGGACGAAACCCACACTTTAGAAAACTGTTCTGAGATGATATGAGATACAAGAACCCATAAAGAATGGATCTGCTTTAATGACTAGATGATGTGTGGAATAATCCTATTAATTGATTATATGTAAATGATCAGCCAACGAAGCACTTCAAACCAATCTTCCATAAGTAAATTACAACATTCTGAGATGATATTTAATTTTATAATTTGCATAGCAAAATACCAAACAATTTTGACATATGGTTTAAAAACTCTTATTAGGAAGGCCTGACTGAGAGAACACTTGTAAAGATTTAAGGCATTATAACATAAATATTGTAAGATTTTCCCAAAATCTTTAAACTCAATGAGATCATCAGCCTGCACAACTAGAGAGCTGGAGTGTGATTAACTTTTAAATCATTTTTAAGCTTAAGGATTCATTAGGAACTTTGGGGCTTATTATCACTGAGCAGTAATGTCTTAATCTCCATGAAATAAGGTTAACTGAAAATCGCTGCTAAGCACATGTTCTCATTTTGGCTGAAGAGCTCACGGACATACACTAGCCTGCAGGAAGCAGGACCTGCAGGAAGCCCAAGTCCACCAAGTGCAGAACCGGGTCGGCTGTGAACGTCCACGCCCTGCGCGGTGACCCAGCCTGGGAGACACAGCTCCCAAGACCCGGCTCACGCCCTGCATCTGAGGAAGCCCTCCAGCATCAAGCACATCTCAGCTCTTCTCTGAACACTCTGCCAGCCGTCTACCAACTTATGACTCCGTTAGAGCTCTTGTTTTTCTTGTTTTCAATCACAGATTCAACAAACATCTACTGAGCACTAGCTAGCTGGGTGGGAGGAACAAGGATTCAGGATCCCATCTTAGACCGTGAGGGCCTCAGTCAAGTGGGAGACACAGGCACAGAAACTGTTAACACAGTAACACATAACACAATACAACAGCTACTATAATTGATTATGAAGGACTGTAGATCCCAAAGGAGGCAGAACTTTTTTTTTCCCAAAATATATGTTAGACTAGGTGTCAGAATACCTGATTTCTGCCCCACGCATACAAAAAGTTTTGAAAACATGACATCCTAGGCAACAGTAACCTGGTACAGAGGAGAGCTCACAGCCTGTGTCAGACTTGAGTTAAAACTCTGTCTCAGTCTGTGATACTTGACCTCAGAGGGCAATGGCACAGATTAAACGACAAAACTAAGCTGAGTTAAAGACAAAAATTCTGCACACAAAACCCGGAACAGAGTAAGGGAACCAGTGACGTTAGCGTTCCTCCACTGTTCCACAAAATGAAAGAGAAGTATTCAAAATGAGAGGTTTTGCTTTCCTAGAAGAAAATGAAATTACTCCCCCGGAAGAAAAGGCAACCGTTATTCTGTATCTGACAACCTGCCAGCACCTCCCAAAGACGTGAGCTGGAGCCTGCCAGGCTTTCGTTTTTAATACCTGCATTGATATAACACTGATTTAATGTGATATCATGGATACCATATTGTGAAGTTAAAATTATTAATATATATATTAATAACACTAAAACTTTTAACACTGGGTGTCAAAGATTAACATAAGACAAAATGTGTCACTGACCTCTAAATGCTGTCCAAATTATTGTTACAATATAATTCTCTTTTATCTAATAGCAGTGTCATTGAAGCACACTTAACTTTGATAAAGAAATTTGGATTGCAATGGTGTTTATATTAGTGTATTTAACTTGGCTTACAATATATGATGTTTACGTAAAATAGACTGTTATATACGACATTTTTAGAATCACAGCTTTTTTGTCAACTAAATTTTAGAGACAGACATTCGGGGGAAAGAAGAGCTCTTTCCTTAAAAACAAATCAATATTTGAAAGGCTTCTGTAGCAATAATTATTTGTTAATCTTAGAATTATTATTTGATAATATACATCCCCCAAATTTGACCTACTACATTTGTTTTGAACAGTCATTACAGAACAAGATAATCAACACTAATTGTTTAATGATCACCTTTTTCTATAATCCCCCAGCCTCCCCCTGCCATATGTACACATACAGAGAATTATATATACCATTTTCTGGGGAAAGTTTGTCATAAGCATCTTCATAAATATAATTTCTTCTTATTGTGACATTAATTCCATCCAGAAATGGACCATCTCCTTGAACTTCTTGCTTATCTGCATAAATCAACCTTTGAAAGATCTAACAGAGGGGAAATTGTAAGGTTACTTGAAAACAACAGATTTTTCGTTATAAACATAAGCAACCAAAAGGAAAAACCGCTGAATAAACCTTCACTTTACCTTCTGTATCTCCATAAACTCTGAAACACATTTTAAAGGCCAAGGCATCAGACACTGATTTTATGCCTTATCAGTAAACGTGCACTATTTATATATTTGTAATATTGTTCCTTTTCCCCACTTTACAACAAATTTTAAAAATCCCATGCTAATGTCATATTTTCAATATCTCCTTTTGGAAACCTTTTATAAAACTCCAGATGGTGGAGGGAAGACGAGTAGCTTTGGAAAGCTGTACATTAATATTAGTAGTAATATCTCTATAGTGATAAAATTCAAGTAATTTTTTATATGCTAAAAATCCAGTAGAGGGCACTCAGGAATTACGCAACACCACGTGTATATGTGAGTGTGTATGTGTTTTAATGAAGAAATGTCAATAGCTTTAAATGTTCATCCTGTGAAAAGAGTAGGCAGACCTAAAAAACACCCTCTTGAAGCCAGAAGTGTAGTAGTTTTTAGAAATTGCTAAATAAGTTGGTGAATACAAACAAAACATTTTTTCAAGACGTATTTGACTGGATTACGCTTTTATAAATCATGGTCAACTATTAATAATCTAATGAGAAAAACAAATTATTTAATGAGATAGGCACTAGGCAACTTTAGAGATTTTTTCCATTGGTGTTACTTTTTTTTTTTTTTTTTTTTTTTTTGCGGTACGCGGGCCTCTCACTGTTGTGGCCTCTCCCGTTGTGGAGCATGGGCTCCGGATGCGCAGGCTCAGCGGCCATCACTGTTGGTGGCCTCTCCCTGTTGTGGCCTCTCCCGTCGCGAAGCACAGGCTCCGGACGCGCAGGCTCAGCGGCCATGGCTCACGGGCCCAGCCGCTCCGCGGCATGTGGGATCTTCCGGGACCGGGGCACGAACCTGTGTCCCCTACATCGGCAGGCGGACTCTCAACCACTGCGCCACCAGGGAAGCCTGGTGCTACTTTTTAACTCTGAGATGATATAAATAACTACAAAACACATGGAAAGAAACCAAATTCCATACCTTTACTCGCTCCTCAAACGGAACCACAAAGGGCAACTCTGTTAGGATGGCAAGCTGTCTTTCCTCAGACACAGACAGTGGCGGGGACTCCAGACCTACTGCAACACAGTTTAAAACCTTCGTTACTGTGTGTACCTTCCTTTCCAGACTCACAAGGCTACACTCTGTATGGTTCAATTTAAAGACATTCTGGAAAAAGCTGAACTATATACAGGGACAAAAAACCCAACCTGTGGTTGCCAGGGGCCAGGGTAAGGAGCTGGCTACCAAGGCGTGAGGCGTTTTCTGGAACGAGGAAGCTCCTCTCCTCTACCTGGCCGATCACAGTCAAAAATCACAGACCAGTAGACTAAAGAGAGAACTTCGCAGTACGTGAACTACACCTCAGTAAACCCCAGGGAGCTCACCGTCCAGGGTGGACCGCAGGGGGCCGATCCTCCCCATTCGCCTGAACCTCCAAGCACTTCTGGACGCCGGGACGTAGAGCTGGGTGACCTGTGGGGACCAGACAGCCTGCTTAGTCAGCCCTTCCCTGTGTCCCAGCACACACTTCTACGTTGCCTCATCTGAGATGCATCCGTGTTTCACATTTATTTACTTACATCCCTCTCTTCCATCTCCTGTCCTTTTCAGGAGATCTTTTCATAACCTCTCTCCTATGCTGGCTGCTCTTTTACACTTTTACACTGTAATTATTTTTTCTAAATACATTCCAGGGAAATCTCTACTTGTTCTAGTTAACGATGTGTAATATCTGGACATAGTAAATCATCATAATATGACTGCTTTACGAAGAAAACCACATCACCCTTAAAAAATTAATTTCTCACTATTACCAAATATTCACTCTCATAATTTTTTAAAAAATTGTCTGAATGAGCATCCAAATAAGGCTGGTATAGTATACTGTCTCTGAATCCCTTTCATCTGTCAGGTCCCTTCAGCCCTCGTTTCTGCCCTTGCGACTCTGATGAGGAAGCAGAAGCCTCTGTCCCGTCATCCTCCCCACCGTGTGGATTCTGCTAATTTTGCAGCATCACGGTGTCAACATGTACTTCTAGCCCCTCCACCTCCTATAAATTTGTCATTTTTACACCTGGAAGTTCCACCAGGCTTGGTCTCTGGGAGAAACACTTTGGAGGTGGATGGTGTTCTCTCCTCGAGAGGCACGCGTGCTCAGCACCGCTGGTCGCAGGTCAGCGATGAGAGCAAGAACCGGTGGGAAAGTAGCAGCCAACTGTCAACAGGCACCAGACACACTGCTTGGCTCAGCTGACAGTCTCCCTGGAGCACAGCAGCAGCACACACCCTCGCCTCCCAGGCCTCCGGCCCTCGTCTCCACTGTACTCTTCAGCGGGGGGCCGACACCGAACTTCAGCAGAGCAGGCAGGCTAGACACCGTCTTCACGTGCTGTCAGCTGGAACACTTCCACGTCGAGAAGGCTCTCACAGCAGCGACTCCACGGTCAGCGCACGAACAGTTCACAAAGGAAAGGCGGGCTAAAGGAGTGATGACTTCCTGCTTCCTACCAGTGTTTAAAACGAGGGTGGTTCCTTTGCATCCCACAAAGATGGCTAATGAAGTTCTTCTTTTTAGCATCCTTATGAACTCACAGATTCAAACACGCCTGACGGTTAGTCCTCGGCACCTACGCTGCTGGCGCTCGCCTCCACCTCTGGCTGCTAGAGCCTTCTGAGGCGGCCCCCGGCCCTCACACAACCTCCCGCGGCCCCAGCTCTCAGGTGGAAGAACACGCCACCGTCTCGCGCACTTCTTCCCTGGACCTGCCACGAACCACTGTGCCGAGGACCCTTTCTTTTCGGTGGGAAATGTTCAGAAACCCCAACATGGGCCCCAGAGGCTTGCACTGCTACAGGACCTGCCACAGCATTTCAGCCTGGCCAGTGGGGAGAGCTCCAGCCACATGCTTAACTCAAAGAGACAATACTCCATGCAGACAAAGCGATGCTTCTAAAACAGCCCTGTTTTCTTTAACATCTCTGTGATCTTGTTTGCTCCGTACCCACCACCCTGTGCCCCCAGCCTCAAGTTTCTAAGATGAATCCAGTCATGCGTTTCTCTGACAAACAACAATGAAAACACCTCATGTCCTTTGTTAATGTTATCTTAATTTATTTTGAAATAGATTATACTATTTAATCTACTTTAGATCTAGATCTTAGTAATATTCACATTTCTCTCTGTCCCTTTAGAAAACCAGAAGTACGTTCCATCTCTTAAGTGCTAAATATATACTGAAAATAACAATAAAAGCAAAAAATTTTTCTCAACCCCCCAAAACCCCATTATGCTTCAATATACTTTGTGGTTAAGAGCAAATCAGGATTAACAACAAATGCAGGATGCATGTGGAAGCCAACGATATTGCTCTACGTTCTATACTAGGTGACCTAAGAGTTAGTAACACAAAAGTTTACTGTTAATGTTTAGTTACATAATACGTTAAACAACTTTAAAGGATTTATTCTTCTCCCCCAAAAGATAAAATCTGAAAAAATACGTTTAATGAAAAATATTTAGAAGATTTAAAAGTGACACCTTATCTGCTTTAATATCTTCTTGCTCTGACAGCCAGTGATTGGGAGGACAAAACTTTCTCCTCGCGTCTCTGGACTTCAACATTTTCACTAGGTTGGTGATAACCTGAGAGGGAGAACAGGAACACGTCACACGCAGGCTCGGGAACTACGGCAACACTTCCGGTCAGGAGTGAGAGGCCACGGCACCGCTTGAGCGCCGTGCCCGAGGACGCGGGCTTCCGTGGTGAAGAGCTGGCTAGACCACCACCAGGTCTGTCTGAAGAAAAGCGCCTCGTTCTGTGATTACAGGAGTTAGCTTTAGGTACAAAGCGGTTAATATCTACCGGCAAAGAGAGAAAAATTATTTACACAAATGTGTGCAAGGGCTGATTTCTTAAAAACTGCAAGGGAGGCAGTAATTAAGTTTTAAAACACAAATGGGGAAATGTATTAGCCCATTTGAGCCATAATAAAAGACATCTCCAAGTACAGCAATTTCCCTAAGGTAAAACACATTTCTTATTTTTCTGAAAAACACTCTATTCAAGGCTGCTGGCAGCAGGGGAGGGGTGGGGGGTGAAAAGCAGTGTCCTAGACATACCTGTCAACCTTCCAAAAAGAAAGACGATTTCAGTATTTCCCTTACCCAAGCCTCTGGAATTAGGTCTGCGTCCCAGTACAATTCCACGCAAACTCAGCATAACGTCCTTCAGAAAGCCGCCCCACACGCTCTGGCTACCCGCCCGCCCCCGCCCGCGTTATCATAGCCTAGTCCTTCACTGCTGTTTTCCCGGTGAGCATCAGCCCCTCTCTGGCTGTGCGGTAAGCCCCCCATGAACAGAACCCAAGTACCTACCTAGAAATCTAGTAGGTACCTGATGATGGACAATTGTATAATAAATTCTGTGATGTACGATTAAAGAGATCTTAATGGTCCTGTCTATTTAAAAAAGACATGAAGTTATACATTAAATAGAAATGTGTTTTGTAATAAACAAAGATAAACCAACACAAAGTTGTAAAACCAAAGTTTTAAACCTTTACAACCAGGAGTTGATCAGACAACTACTATGAAGGTGACTATGATGGTATTTTCTGAAAAAGTCAGCCAGGCTTTCTGTACACACTGCCTCCAATTCAGTAAAATATAATTTGAATAAAGAACTAGGAAATGTCATTGTGTGTCCAACGAAAGTGGGTAAGAAAGGGTCCTTGGTTGATATCTCAGGCCACTATGATACCAACACCAGTTGGATGATCTGCCCAGTGACAGAGAAAAAGTAATGCTTGAGCGGTTTGGCCACCCAGACAAAACCACATTAGCAAAAACCTCTCAAGATCTAGAACACAGCTTGTACACTGGTGGATATATCTTGCCAATTTAGCTGTGATGCCTACCTTGTGGTACTTTAAAGACTATTGTGATACTGTGGTACTGTCCTTTTTGAATCAGCAGAAACTAGCATAGTTGCTAGTTTCAGTCTGTTGCTCAGGGGGTCAGGTTACACACATGCAATGTTTTAGGATGACTGATTTTAAGTGCAGCTGGGGTAGACTGAGAAAGGCCTAGTCTTTGGTTCTATCTGGTTAACTGCTGGTCATAAACAGAGTAAGGCCATTGACCTACGGCACCAACTCTGGGAAGCCTCTCGGTACTGCTCTTCAGAAGACAAGACGAGATCCCAATAAGTTCATTCCGTGTGCTCTCTGGGTCCGGGACAAATTCAGTCGGGTCCACACGGATCGCACCAACAGATGCTCTTTCAACAGTGGAGAGTGAAGTGCAGTCCTGGGGAAGGACGCACACTGTCTTCTCTCTCCTTTTACCTAACCAATTACAGCGGTACTTTGAGTAAATTTGGATTTAACAGACATTGTGCTGAAATTTACCCACAACACACCACAACTGTTGACAAAAGACGTGCTTTCTGACAAATGCTTATGTGTGTTTGTTTAATTGCACCCATTAACTTATGGCTCTCACACATCCCCCAGACTCTTGACACCATCCCCACTGCACACACTCAAGTTCACAGCTGCCTAACCACCAGGAGCAGGCTGTCATCCACCTCCTGGTATTCACCATGATCCGATCTATGCTGATGAGGACATTTCTTTTCTATAGGTCACAAACATTATCAAACTATCTAAGAGGTAATTAATGCCATAATTTACATTCCTCTTTTAAATTACTGTGAAATGAAACATAAAGCTTCAATATATGGCATTCCCTTTCATATTTTCATATTCTAAATATGAAAAAGTAACATAAAATGTCCTATCCTAGTATCACTGATCCTCTTTCAAAAATATAGGAGAGAAAGAGAGAGGTGGGAAGGGAGGCAAGGGGGCCGGGGGGGAGAAAGGAGGAAAGCAGAAGGTGCAAAGTGATGTGGGCCTGAGATACAGCAAGGAAGGGATGTCAACAGAAGGCACTGTGGAAAAAGCGGATCTTAACAAACTGAAGCTGACAGGAAAGAAAACTTGAAGACGAGCCCTGAATAGGACTCTGCCAGAGAAAATACAGGACACCTAGACAAAGCTGAATTCCAGATAAACGTCAAATGAAGTCTTTAGTATAAATATGACCCAAATATTGCTTTATTCAAAGTATATGTCTCAAATATTGTTTTTAAAAAGCATAAATGTATCCAAAATATTTCACAGGACATACTTGTATCTAAAATGCATTTGTTGTTTATCTGAAATCCAAATTTAACTGGGTGACACATATTTTTATGTGTTAAATCTGGCAATGTGAGCCCTGGACCAATTCCCCAAATATTTTAGAAATGTCAGATCCCCTAAGAACATTCTTCTCCTTTAAACTATTTTTCTTCTAAGTTTTAGAGAAAAATACAAATTTTAAGTAACCATGAAAAATTTAACTGGATCCATTCTGTGATTTCAGAACACCTTTAAACACATTCCCTTTCTCTGCATTCATTTTCAGTATCACAAACTGCTAGAAATATTTAGTACTGAAAAAGCAAAGTTTACATAGGTAACCATTAAAAAACCACATAAACTGACAAAAGAGTGTCACAGGTAAAGAAAATTGAAGTAACTATTTTACACTGGATCAATAGACATCAATAGAGACATCCGGTATTGAGATCAAAAGACAGTTTCTCTTTCAGTTAATTTTATCAAATCTCCTCGCACAGACATGCCTACTACAGAAGACAGGACCAGCACCGAGAGACCGGCAGGATTAACTTCAGTCCTGGGGTGCAAGTCTGCAAACTGAGATCAGAGGTTACTAATATCTGCCCAAAGGGAACTCACCGCACAGTCAGGCCTGTGGGTCAACACAGCTGCATTTCAGAACCTCCTGCTGACAAACACCCCAACGGGCACCACCAACAGCAACTGGAACTTAGTTCACCTGAGGTGAGCCCGTCAATAATTGTCAGCTGATCCCTAGGAGGTCGTGAAACACAGTGAGACTCGAGAACCAGTGTGTTAAGAAATATGAAATAAAACAGCAAACAAGCAGACACTGGGATAACTACATGTCCCTCACTCAGTACACAGTTTTGGCAGACTTTAACAGTTATAAATATAGTAGTATTATATTTTACGTGATACGTTTAACTCTTGTCTCCCATGTCATCTTCCTCCGCACTGGATCTAAACTTTAATACTCAAAAACTAACAAAACTGCTGAAGCAAATACTCAGAAATGCACAAAACTGTTATGCGTGTTTGATTATTCGCCACTGAAATAAAAAACAGGTGATACCAGGGAATTCCCTGGTAGTCCAGGGATCGGGACTCTGCGCTTTCACTGCTGAGGGCCAGGGTTCAATCCCTGGTCAGGGAACTAAGATCCCACAAGCCACGCAGACAAAAGAAAAACAACAAAAAACAGAACAGGTGACAGCTACAAGCAGGTTTCCCTTAACCCCAATGTTAAAAGGACCAAGCAGATGACTGATTAGAAGCACACAGATGACTCATAAAAATCACACCTGACAACGGTCCAAGTTAAAGATTTTAAATGTTCAACTATGATATTTCTGAATGGAGATCACTGATATTTAGCTTTATTACTGCAACAAAAAAATACATATAGTCCAAATTTTGAAAGGCAACTGTAATAATCTCTTTTTATCTTAAATCTGGTTATGTAAGTTCGAACATCTTAGGTAATTATTTTAAAACTTCAAAACAAAGCATAGGACACAGCACATAATTTATGGGTACCTAAGTGTGGTAAATGTGTGATGTGATAAATATACAGTAAAGAATTTTTTAGATTTTGATTTCATAATGAAAATATGTAAAAATGAAATACAGGGCTTCCCTGGTTAAGAATCCTCCTGCCAATGCAAAGGACACGGGTTCAAGCCCTGGTCTGGGAAGATCCCGTATGCCACGGAGCGACTAAGCCCACGCACCACAACTACTGAAGCCCGCAGGCCTAGAGCCCGTGCTCCGCAACATGAGAAACCACCGCAAATGAGAAGCCTGTGCACCACAACAAAGAGCGGCCCCCACTCACTGCAACTAGAGAAAGCCCACGCGCAGCAACAAAGACCCAACGCAGCCAAAAATAAATAAATAAATGTTTTTTTAAAAAAATGAAATACGGGCTTCCCTGGTGGCGCAGTGGTTGAGAGTCCGCCTGCCGATGCAGGGGGCACGGGTTCATGCCCTGGTCCGGGAAGATCCCACATGCCGCAGAGCAGCTGGGCCCGTAAGCCATGGCCACTGAGCCTGCGCGTCCGGAGCCTGTGCTCCACAACGGGAGAGGCCGCAACAGTGAGAGGCCCGCGTACCGAAAAAAAAAAAAAAAAAAGAAATACAAGAAAAACCAGTAAAGTACCAGCTCTTAAGATTATCATCTCATAAAAGGCCAGAATGACGATTTTCCTAGTGTAATCCAAAGTTCAGAATGACGTTAGCAGTTCTTTTTTCCATCCTGCGTACTCCTAGCTTTGTTCTAGCTCAACATCATCAGCTGAAAGTTTCTCTTTTTCATTATATAGTGATACTCAAGGAACAGGGACTCTGTCCGACTTCATTTATGATTCCCCAGCACAGGGTGGAGCCAATGTTCTCGGATAAACACCGTGGGTGTTTAAATAACTGACAGTGATGACACCCTAGCCTATAAAAGTCATTAAGTGTAAGGATTCCTGCTGTCAACATGACTATCTGTTAAAGTTGGTTTATTTCAAAAGTCAAAGTATTCTGCAGCATTTTTAAAACACTACAAAATTATTTCTTGAAGTCAAACACAGAGAAGGACATGGGGCAGCTCTGCCATCTCCAAGAGAGACTGGGTTCGCCTCAGTGGCCAACACTGACGGTTAACAGCGGCATGTTTCCATTACAACAAGGCATTGCTGTGGCTTTCACGGTTTACTTTTTTAAAGAGTCTTTTCAAAACTGAAAAATGCAAACCAACCACCGGGAAAGCAAAACTCCCTCGTACTGCAGCCCTGTCTGTCTGGCCGGTGCACACAGGTAAGGCAGGTGCGAGGCCTCCCTCCTGGTCCCTCCTTTCAGGCGGCTCCAGTTCAGTTTGGCAGCTGCACACAAAAGGCAAATCAAACAGCAGCTCCCATCGCCTCACAGGGCTAAAGCGATTATAGCTGTAAATTACACTTCAAGAGGAGTTTATAAATTTGATAAATGCATAAACTGTTTTAGCAGTGTCAATGCAGGGCTTGGAAACTGACCTCAATTCTTACAGTGACAAAGAAAGATGACTCCATCCACTTAAAAGTCTGTGTTCTGTGACCAGCCCCCAGGGCCCCTCTCAGAAATCAGTCTGAGAGGGGCCATCAGGAGGCTGAAAAATGAAAATGGTCTTGGTGGTTGAAGGAGTCGGCTCTCATCGTGTGCAACTCTGTCAGAATCAACAGAAGGCGGGAAGTCATTGGCAAAATGCTACTTTCTTTGGTTGATTCTACCTTGAATCCTTCAGCTAAAATTTGACACTGAAATATACATAAAATGCTAAACGTTTATTTTCATACTTTTCAGAGGGACAGTGGAGAGGAGCAGCTGAGTTCACTTGCTGCCTCCATCATCTACCAGCTATGTGACCTCATCTGCAAAATGGGGATAATCATAGTATCCTCCTCACAGAATTATTGCTTTACATGAACTAATATATGTGAAGCCCTTAGAATACTGTCTGAAACATAGCAACCACTGAGGGTTAAATTCTTATTATTTCATATTAAGGATAATTTCTTCTTAAAAGAAAAACTAATAGCAGCTGAATCCTTTCAAAGACTTGCCTTGATTTTGCTTTGTTTTGTTTTCTGGGCTCAGCTCAATAGCAGGCAGTAGAAAAAAAAAAATCTTTGTCAAAGAACAGGAATCTCAATCAGAAACTTGTCTTCAAACAAGTCTGTTCTAAACTTAGAAGATCTTTATAACAACTCAATTTCAAACCCCCAAAACAATCCTGTTCCAAAAAAGGTGAACTTTTACCCTAATTCTTTAAAAAACAACAACAACAACAACAAAAAACCCTCAATCCTTAATAAAGTAGTAATGAGTCATTTTGAGGCATAAGAAAAAATTCACTACAAAATTTTCATTTAATGGTTAAGCAAAATAAGATAGGACCAGGGAAAAAACACCTTATACAGCATTATTATTATTATTTTTTTTTTTTTTCCTGGTACGCAGGCCTCTCACTGTTGTGGCCTCTCCCCTTGCGGAGTACAGGCTCTGGACGCGCAGGCTCAGCGGCCATGGCGCACGGGCCTAGCCGCTCCGTGGCATGTGGGATCTTCCCGGACCGGGGCACGAACCCGTGTCCCCTGAATCGGCAGGCGGACCCTCAACCACTGCGCCACCAGGGAAGCCCTATACAGCATTATTAAATTCAGACGTTTCTGGGTCCTAAAGATAAGCCTGTCATATGAAAATTATGAAATTCTGTATAGGTGCTATAAAGTAATGAAATTATCTGACACTGTACACAAAACCTGATAACATACATAATGGAAAGTTTTACTAACAAAGATCCCAGAGTTTAATTAAATACTTAAAAGAAAAACATACATGATACCATTAATACCCATATCCAGGAAAAGCTTACATAAGAATTACAAGTTTTAAATGGGCAATATAGCTTATTTTTAACTTAGAAAAGATGCATAAGTGTCAGTCTTTAAGCAAGGATATATTAAAGGGCTCAACAAGTGACCCTAAAAGTTTACTTAGAAATACAGAGATAGGTAATTAAAATAAATTGTGCAAACATATATTACATCAATCTGCACAAATTATAAATTCAGTGATGCATTAGCACTGTATTCAGTGCAATCAAAACATTATCAGTTACTCTCACTGCTACTAATGCTCGTGCTCATAAGTGAAATGTGTTGTAAAATCGGGCAGAATGGGCTGGACAGAGCCTATCGTGTGCTCCTAGGATGAATAAGCAGTCCGTAATTAGCCCATCAGGTTAAGTGCAAGCATTAATGGGCCTTTCCTAAAGTCTAGCTTGACATCTTTCTCCAAACATGGCCAAGAAGAAAGTTCCATTAGCAATATTAATACAAGCTTAGTTGATCATTTTCATTCAATTAACTTCTTTCAATTAAATAGATAGCTTGACAAAAGCAGTGATAAAAGACCTAAAGGGACAGCTGATGACTCGAACTGAACATTAGCGTGCGAGAGGTCGCTAGTATTAAACGGACTGTAAATCTAGCATTCAATTTGGAAAATGCATTTCTTCTGCTCTCACTCCTTTAATGAGCGATTTTAGCTGACTAGATGTGTTTGCCGCAGAAATTTCATGGGAAGTCAAGCACCCTGTTTCTTTTCTTTTTTTCTGCCCCAGTAGTTCTATTCTCAGTGGTGGTGGTTTCCTGCCAACATTCCAGCCAGGGTAACTCATAACTTCTCTTTCTGCATGGTTAAAAATGAAGATATTTTAAAATAATTTATATTCAACTTGCATTAAGTTAATGATCTTATTCTACCTTTGTTACTCAATTTCTTAAAAGATTAAATACATAAAATCTTTAAGAGATTTTTAGTGAAAAATAAAACTGAAAACATTAAAAAAATTTTAACTATACATCACCTTGTCATTGGAAGTACTTGGGGCAATTTATAAAAGATACACGTAACAATGTAAAAACAAGGCTTTAAAAGGAGGCAAATGTAAAATGAAAATGACTTTTCTTAAAAGTTTTTCAAACTAACAATTATGCCTGTAACAAACCTGTATTTCTATTCTCCTAAAATGAGTCAATACAAAAAAAAATCTGCACATTATTTAACCTCAGTAAACAAAAATATTCACATACTCATTACCTTAAATAACTGAATCCATCGTTTCTGCTCCATCTGTATACATTGCTGCATTTCAGAATTAGTAGTAACTCCAATACTTTGAAATGCTATAATATATTCTTCTCGAACTTCTGGTTTTGTTTCTGGATAAGCCAACTTGATGATCCCTAAGCATGCATCTCGAAGGCATCGAGACAGCATTATCAGCTCTTCTAAAGTGAAAGGCATCATTGATGATTGTCTCTGACCTACGACTGGAAAATATAATCCAAGTTTCTATCATATTTGGGTTTTTTTTTTCCATTTCTTAACACACACTGAAAGACTTAAAAGGCTTAAAACTTTTCTATCACCTATGAAAATGGACAGGCCATGAGGCCAGCAACAAACCAATTCCTCAAAATTCTTACCTTCTATGGGATCACCGAAGAATTCATTATCATGTATGGAAATCAGTGAATGACTAAACAAGGAGCTGAAAAGGTAAAAGAGTGGGATGATTCTACTAGAATCTTCAAAAGACATAGGAGAACCCCTTGATATCACCTGAAGCAATGGTACCATAGACCTAGAATTAGGAGAGAGGAGAAAAAACACCACAGTGATTTAGTTTGGGAACAAATTAAGACACGACATCAGACCAATATAATCAGGGAGAATAACACTTATATTAGCAATTAATCTGCTTCCAGGGGAGGCAAAGCCATGACAACACAGGTTAACAGATAACATAAATTAAAGAATAGGACACCAAGCCACCACTCTTAATGCTCCTGCAACTATCTTCAACTGGATAAGCTTAGTAATTTGAGAGTGAACCAGTGGTCCCAAGGTTCACTGGAAGAACACAGAGTAAGTAACGCCACTCTTAAAGACACACACTTTACTTTTATGCTGAAAACTACCCCCTTTCCCCTCTACAAAGGCAGATGGGTCTGGTCTCATGAAAAATTTATCCAGCCACTTACATTTAGGAACATTCAAAACAGTTAAATGTTGAGCCCAAATGAGAACCTTCAGGCTGTCTCCCCTTTAGATACTGGGCCTTGTTTCCACCTGCCAGCCCCGTTACTGTTACTGGTTACTGCTCCCACTTTTACGAGGAGTCCTGAGACCGCCTGGCGCAGCTCTAAAGCGAGCTGGTCTTTCCCCTCCCAAGAGCTGCGAGCTGTCACGTTTACTTCTCCCTCCTGGTTAAATGCGTCTCCTTCTCTCACTGAACACTCAGCTCCCAGAGGCTCCCCGTGAGCTCCTCCCCAGCGATAAAGCCCCGCGGCCTCTCCAGTATGTCCGGGCGGTCCTGGGTTCGCAGACCTTGTGGGCAAGATCGATCTCTCATCTTCCTCCATCCGCACCTGCACCTCAAACATCAATTTCCCCCAAACCACAGTTATCTAGGAGGCGACAAGTGACGAGGAGTCAGGGCCGCAAATTCCCCAGGGGCCGGCCCACCGCTGCCCCAAGTCACATGGGCGAGCAGAGCAGGAGGTGAGGCCTGCCTGAGGCGCTGTCCTCGCTGGGGGCTTTGGTCAGCTCGGATTAGCCACCTGGAGCTCTAGGGTGTCCATGGGGCACAGTTCAGGGGACAGCATGCCACCACGGGGGCTGGAGCGCAGGGCCCGGCGGTGCAGGCGGGGTGCGGCTCGCCCCGGGCCAGCGTCCCGCGCGGCCCCAGCGCTCAGCACAGAGCACCACGCTGAGTGAAAGCCATCCATGCAAAGTAAAAGTGCAGTGAGGGCAGACACAGAGAGACAAGCATGCCGTCTTCCCTCCTCGCCAACTTGGGGACGACAGAAAAAGGCTGTGTGTCTGGAGCACCGCACAGCAGTGGCCAAGTCCCAAGAGGACAGGAGCCCCCATCTCCCCCAGGTCGCCCCCACCAAGCCTAGCCCTGTGCCATCCACACAGTAGAACAAAAGGGTAAAAGGTCATTTGTTTTGCTGATATTGGTAAAACTAATAGTTTGTATCTTTTAGTTCCCTTGCCACTAACTGCAGAAGTACAAAAACAGTGGATGATACTGACAAACAAACACTATTTAGGGGGACATGGCACAGGTCGAGTTAAGCAGCTGCAATGTGGAGAAAGTATTTCCTGAATCTAAGGGGACGATAAAACCGCTTTCAGCTGTGACCCGTCAATAATCCTTGGGTCTAAATTCAGCATCGGCGTCAGTTATGCACATATATGTCAGGACGCATAAAACTCTTACACTGCTTCCCTAAAAAAAGATTAGGGCAGGGCTTCCCTGGTGGCGCAGTGGTTGAGAGTCCGCCTGCCGATGCAGGAGACACGGGTTCATGCCCCGGTCCGGGAAGATCCCACATGCCGCAGAGCGGCTGGGCCCGTGAGCCATGGCCGCTGAGCCTGCGCGTCCGGAGCCTGTGCTCCACAACGGAGAGGCCACAACGGTGAGAGGTCCGCATATCACAAAAAAAAAAAAAAAAAAAGATTAGAGCAATTATTCAACATTAGTTTATTTGTTCTCTTTAACCCCCTGTGAGGGTTAAGCAAAAGGAATTAACCATGTTCACGTGAATGACAGGAAGCGTGACTGGCAAGAAGGGTCAGCTGTGCGCCTGTGGTCTCATCCAGCCGGGACTGGAATGAAACACGTCTCCTGATTCTCTGCTGACTGTTCTTTCTGCCATCAACACTGACTCAGATACTCCCCTCAAAACAGGTCAAAGACTTATGTGCAAATAAAAAGTCCATAATGAAAGGAAAGACACTGATTCGTGACTCGGAGAGTTGGCTGGCTTAGGAGCACCGATCAGACCTCAGACAAACCCTCACCTCTGTACGCACCCTCAGAACAGGGGTTTCCACAGGGGGCCGGGCAACTGCCCCCCTCCCCCTTAAGTGACAGAGCTTCTCGTTGTCTCTAGAAGCTTCCAGTGAATGCATTCTTGCCTTGAAAAGCTTTAAGAGGGTGACTGTAAGTACTACTAACCACTGGAGCCAATGTGAAAAGGAATGGGCAGGATATACTCAAAACAGGTCCTAGTGAGTTAAAGACAATAACCGAACCACACCAGCCTCACCACACAGGCCCGCGGCAGGGCAAAACACCCTCAGGTTAGGTTTTGGTAAAGGGAGGCCTATCAGAAAACAGAAACCAGCCGCCCATACGCTCCTTCAGCTTCACCTGCATCCCCATCACCGAGGGGCCCGTGAGGCCACAGGTCCGGGCTTCTAACCCAGGCCCCGAACCCAAGCCTCAGGGCTGGGGCCAAGAAGTCTACACTTCGACACACTCCTCCAAAGAGCCTTACGCTCCCTGAAGCTCAGGAGTCCCAGCCGCGTAAGTGCCGCTAGGAAACCACTGATATTTTCAAGTTACACTTCATGCCATTTTCAGGAAAATCAGGCATTTCATCTTAATTTTATTCCAATAATAAATATGATGAGACACACATTAGGAATGTGTTAATACACTGTAAGTTTCTTGAGGGACTTTATTTTAATAAATTAAATTACAAAGAAATTCATTCTCAAATGAGCTTTTAAGAAATAATGAGTTTTTAAAAATTTGTATACCTTTACTAACTTATAATATTAATAATTTAATATAATCAATACCATCTCATTTTTCTTTCACACACCATGACTCCATCTCCTCACCAGGAGGCAAATGCCACAGACAAACAGGCAATCATCAGGCAGAGCCAGGGCGGGACCGCTGCTACTAAGCTGAGACACTTGGAGATCAAGGATAATTTCCCGTTCCAATGATCCCCAATCTTCTTTTGCCCTAAACAAACCTGTCATTCATGAATGCCAAGGCGGGCATAGTCATAAGTGTTTGAAATACACACACACACACACACACACACACTTAGAAACCTTACATCTTAATTTGAAAATCAGAGGATATAAAGATATTTTCTAGACCTTCAGTTATCTCTCTCTCCTCTCTACTGCTGCCGCTCACTGTTGGGATGAGAGACACGGCTCCACCCTTCTGCGTTGCATCAGCTCCAGTGCTGTCATTCAAAACTCCCTTCAGTCATGTAAGATGCATTAAAATTACATGAAAAAAACATGAAAGTAACTCAAATTTACGCTACCAGTACCCTGCCCTTCCTCTAGCAGTGGGAAGAGGACTGGACCTGGGCTCCTTTGGCACAGGACTGGCTGGGACCCACCCGAAGGTGCTGAAATGGGACCATCTCGTCCTCCACACACCACAGTGACAAGCTTGAGACCCAAAGACCGCCACACATGTACCGTGTCACACACCATGGGAGACTGCAGGTGGATGCACAGTGAAATGCTGGACACCCTAAACTCACCCACCAGTACGGCTTTCTATTTCCTGTCTCAAAAGAATATAAAATTTGTTTGTAAAAGGAAAGGAGGACTTCCCTGCTGGTGCAGTGGTTAAGAATCTGCCTGCCGATGCAGGGGACACGGGTTCGAGCCCTGGCCCGGGAAGATCCCATGTGCCGCGGAGCAACTAAGCCCGTGCGCCACAACTACTGAGCCTGTGTGCCTAGAGCCCGTGCTCCGCAACAAGAGAAGCCACCGCAATCAGAAGCCCGCGCACCGCAACGAAGAGCAGCCCCCGCTCGCCGCAGCTAGAGAAAGCCCATGCGCAGCAAGACCCAACGCAGCCAAAAATAAATAAATAAATAATATTTTATATATATATATATATAAATTTATTTATATTTATATAAATAAATATATAAATAAATATAAATAATATATAAATAAATATATATAAACGGAAACCCTCTTCTTTCCAAAGGCTGGCCCTAAAACAAAGAAGTGTTTTCCTTCCCAGGACAGGCTGGCTCGCGGCTGCAGGCAATACGGTGCTGGCTGTGATCTCCACCGCGTGCAAGTGCACTTTAGAAGCTGAGTCTCCAGTGAACTGAGTTACACACTTCTTTTCACACGACAGTACAGAAGGATTGGCTCAGACCCCAGGAAGGAGAAATTCATCATGGTAATGGCAGCAAGACCCAACGCAGCCAAAAATAAATAAATAAATAATATTTTATATATATATATATATAAATTTATTTATATTTATATAAATAAATATATAAATAAATATAAATAATATATAAATAAATATATATAAACGGAAACCCTCTTCTTTCCAAAGGCTGGCCCTAAAACAAAGAAGTGTTTTCCTTCCCAGGACAGGCTGGCTCGCGGCTGCAGGCAATACGGTGCTGGCTGTGATCTCCACCGCGTGCAAGTGCACTTTAGAAGCTGAGTCTCCAGTGAACTGAGTTACACACTTCTTTTCACACGACAGTACAGAAGGATTGGCTCAGACCCCAGGAAGGAGAAATTCATCATGGTAATGGCCTCCGTCCATTTACCGTGAAGGATTTTTGAATATTAAATTCTCTACATATTATACATTCAGTAAATATGTATATTAAAGATTCTAGCTTTCAAGTTACACGATTCACATAAAAAATCAAATTATTTCAACAAAAAGGTTTAGAAACCAATTTCTACAATACTTTATATGTTTTAGTGTTTGTAATGGTGGTAAATTTGCTTCAAATCTATATTTTCACTACCAAAAGCAGAGAAAAGACATACGAAGCAAAGAAATTTCAAGTTTCTGATTTTCAAAACATGACTAGTTTTGTTTTTGTTTTTATTTTTTTTTTGGCTGTGCCACGTAGCACGCGGGATCTTAGTTCCCAACCAGGGATTGAACCCATACCACCTGCAGAGGAGTGTTAACCACTGGGCCATCAGGGAAGTCCTGACTAGCATTTTTAAAACAAATTTACCCTCAGATAAAGCCATACTCTTAATACTATACACAGATAAACAACTGTGAAGTTAGGCATTAATTTTTTCACTTTGTGAAATTGAGACCATCTAGAATTTTTCTTCTAATATGAAATAAGCTAAGTATAAGTAGTACTTAAAAATACCTTCTTACAGTGCTTTTTATTAGATCGCCACTTTCCATGTCCTTAAGCTCAATTTCTAAGTCTGTATAACACATACCCTGTGATCATCCGTGTTGTCATAGAAGATATGAGAAACCAAAGGTGTCTCAGAAACCTGGCATTGAAGGCTAAACTGTAGAGAAGCCTAAAAAGGAACAGGGGAAGAAATAAGAAAGAGTTAATAGCAAATATTCATTCAATACACTTCTTCAAAAAGAAGAAAGCTATAAACTGAATGTACAATTTAGAAAATATCTGTATTAACACCACAAATCACTTCCTTCCTACAGCAGGCTGCTTAAGGAGTACAAATGAGAACTAGTCCATGCACCCCAACTGTGAGAGCCACTGTCTACTGTTACGGAGCTAAGCTGGCCCTGAGCCGTGCCTATGAGACCAACCCCAAAGAGAACCGGACGGGCCGTTTTAAAGCACGAGTTGAGTTTGCTGCCCCTCTGAGTACGTATCATAACACATTACTACATCACAATATTATGTATTATTAATATTATTACTACCAATACACATTAAACTTTTAGAAATGTTTTAAATATTTATTTAATAATTTTAAAAATATTTTAATATTTAACTGATTTTAACATCCCCCCTTTAAAACAAACACATAAAAATGTGTTTTTTAATGTTAACTCACATCTCAAAACTAATTTAAATCTAAAAATAGATTTTAAAGGCTTTAAAAACCCCTCCTGTATAATATCAATTTGATTAAAAAGGCTAAGGAACTTTGTGGGTAACCAAGTTTAACTTTAAATTAGCTTTACTTAGTATACTGCATTTTTGTAATAGGATATAATTTTTAGTCACAAAGTTATAATCAGGAGAAAAAAACCTGCGTAAAACATTTTTACACTCTTCTTAAAAGAGGGTACTATCTAGTATAATTTTAGAAGGGCAGGAGCCAAAATTCAAATTTCAAACTTATGAGACTAAATCACAGTCAAAAAGGTTTAGGATGGTAGGAAAATACGGTTTTAAGAAAGGGACGTGATCTTACTTTAGAGCCATCTCAGAAGAACAAGAAGGCAGAAGAGCAAAGACAAAGCTGGTTAGCAAGCAGAGCCAAAGGGCACAAAAGCTTTCACTGTGGTATTAGAGAATATGCACAAGGAATGATCCTGGAAGGAAAACTTGAAGATGAAAGGATTCTGAGCACAGAATCCCGTATTTTTAATACCCACATATCATCTAGTCCTATCTACTTTTTATGGGATGCTGGAATTAACACTGGATCACTGGATTTTCAGGGGAAAGACCTTGGAGACGGTGTCTGACCCCCAAAGTTGTCAAGTCAGCTTACGACAGAGCAAGTAGCAGCCCCCAGGCTGCGGAGGAGCTAGAAGAGAGCTCCTCTATCTCCTCAACAGTGCGACCACCAGCCCTGGGGTCTCCTGAGACCACCCCCAGGTCTTTTCCTGAGAAATGGCCATTAATAGTAACTGGACCATCTGACTAAATGAAAGCACTATGCAGTGTGTATCCACAATTCTCTATGGTGTTAATTACCACAGTTACGGTAAACTGTACTGAGTATAATACAAAATATTTTAATAGACTAAATTTTGCAAAAAGTGTATTAATTTAAATGCCCATAGTGGAAGAGAAAGGAATAGGGTTTAGGTAAATAAGTCACTCTTCAATATAAAAGTCTCAAATTTAATTGCTTATTTTCCTGCATTCAATCAAAAACACCAGATACATTCTTCAGCATTAGCAATTTCTGAGTCTACAACAGGGATTATGGAGTACTGGTTTTTAAAAATCCAATCCAATTTTAGCGTGGTGCATTTTGAGATGTTCAAATGGCATTAAAAGCATAATCATTTAAAAAATAGTGGAAGCATAAAAGAATATGTGAAATTTACCTAGAATCATGAATCTCAGGCTAGAAAGAATCTATTAGATCATTTAGCCCAACCACTCTTCAAGTGTCATTAGACCAAAAGCAACCTGTTTTTAGGAGAAAACGAGGGGACTGTGCTACATCAATTCTAAGGTCTTTTCCAGCTTAAAAATATGATGATTCTACAAAAGTGAGTCATGTTTGTCACAAGTACATACTTAATAAATGGTAACAACACTATACTAATTCATTAGGTTGAGAAATTAAGACAAAAATTATTGGAATAACAAAAAATGGTAAGAACACAATAAATCATAGGAGATCAATTAAATAAACCATGGAAAACAGAATAAAAACAAAGCTATAAAAAACATGAACTTTCAACATGAAGGAATTCTAGAAAGTAACATCTGCTTGCCTTCTTTCTCTTTAAGAAATTAAGGTCTTCTAAAAGAGTGTACTATCCAGTATAATTTTACTGACCCGATTTCTTAAATTTGTGTTAAATATAAATACTAACACTTGGCGCCTCAGAGGTCTGAGGAACAACGTACTGTAAGCAGGTGTTTCCTTTGCTCTTTTTTCTTCAACCACAACACAAGGGACAAGATCTTTAGCAACATTTCATCCCATCTTCCCCAAGTAATCAGCTAATACCGTGGAACAAACCATCCAGACACAGCGGACAGATGTAAACAGAAATGGGTTCTCCCAATACATTCTCTTACGACACAGTTTTTCACCTACAATTTGTAACTAACATCTCTCCACATGAATACATATACATATTTCTGAAACATCATTTTAATGGCTACACATTTCAAAAGTTATATGTCAAGTTAATTTTTTTCAAGTTAATTTTGAAACAACTACAGTTCCTAAACTAATCACTCAATAGGCAATAATAAAACAAATTATTAAACCTTTTTTATAAATTAATAAAGGTTATTTGGGACTTTACTGCTAAAAGGTAAGGAAGTGAAGTGTTCTTTACATATACTGGGATATATTAAAAATTACCCACTAAGCTTTATTTAGCTGAGACAACCCTATGAGTTAATTAGTAAAGGACTATTCAAGTCATTAAAGAGAACACAGTGGAAGACTCCCGCTCACACACAGGCAGTAAAGGTCATGACAGCAAGGCATTCTCAGAGACTTCCTCTGTATGTAAAGGTGTCACAGGTAATTACGAGAGATATGACAAGTCACCCACCCAAAGACCACTCTGCTCTTGCCGCACACAAGTGCAAATGTGATACTTTGTGTTTTCCTGCTCAAAGTATCACTTTTTTGGCAAAAGCAGTATTAAAATACACATATAAATTTCACCTGTGAATAATGGAAGACTAAAAAATAAGCTCCAAATTGCCTTACTGATAATAAAAATTTTAAGACGTATTTCAGCTTGAAGCAACGTAAAACATTTTCTTCACAAACTAGGAATTAAGAGCGGAAGATAAGCTTCAGACATACAGCTGTGTTAAACTAACATCCCAGTGCTGAAACCATGACCAGGGTAAACAGACAGTTCCCTTTCCCCTGATAATTAATTTTCTTTAATTTTAAGATGAACCGATTCAAAAAATGTACCTTCCCTCATATTAGTTTAAATTAAAATGGGAGAAAGCAGCATTCATTACCTTAGATGCCTTCCTTGATATTCCCTTCCCTTTTCTTTCTTTCAAGAAAACTTTAAAAAACTTTTAAACAGCCTGTGTGTATATAATGCTTTTTCCAAGTTCACTCGTATTTCCTGTGAACTGTCATCCTCAAATGTTTAGAAAATTCGTAGAAGTTTCAACTCACTACAAATTATATTCCTAAATTGGACTAAAGCAGGCCTACTTTATTAATTTGATGCCTCTAACAATAACTACTGCCAACTCATTTATAATCTATATATGATTTCAAGATAGGCAATAATAATATCATTGTGTTGAAATGTGAAAAAGCTCACAAATTTTATCTGACCTTCGTAAGAATGCAAATTATAACAATAATCAATAGCTGCTTAAATCTATTGTTTATACCAAAAATATCACTGATAATAAAAGCAAGCATGAAACCATAGGCAAAAATAATAATAATAGTTTCTCTGTAGGTACATTCTCAGTATTTTTTCTAAAATACTATAAATATTTGTTTACAAAAACATGAACAGTACGCAGTACTCCTGGAATACCCACGTAACACAAATTTGAATTTTTCTCCGCTGAAGTCATCTGCACAATCATTCTATCTCAAATTATTAAAGATATGAACTTACAAACCAAGAGGTAAGGGGGTGCCCATTATCACATTTACTTAATAGTGCTTAAAAAACAGATGAGGAAACGGCTATACGCTCCCAGGGCACACAACTGTCCAAATCACAATGATTAATAACACAAGACACAATTAAGCTGGCTCATTCTATTAATTTTTGGTAGAAAAATCAAGCACCTGATACAATAAAACTGATTCTGATGGCTTACCATATGAGGTATGAAGAGAACTAGAGGAAAATTGTAACACCAACCTTTCTGATCCCTACAACACTACCTTTAAGATTCCATTTCGAAGTCTCTAGATGTTAATGAAACAGAAGAGCCCAGCCCCAAAGAACAGCTCGTCAGCTCGTCCACCCACCTGAAGTGTAACCCAAACTCCTTAAGATCACCTTTTAAGGGAGCACCTACCGTAAAATGAAAATTTCACTAGAAGCTGTAATTACAGGCGAAATCTCAGGATATAAACTCAGGAAGGTTTCTGAAAGATGATCACCTGTGCATGACTCTAAGAGACAATTCAGCCAAGAAAAGACAAGGAGGAGGGCAGAGGCACTCTGGACAGACACCAGCACAGGCAAAAGGAGAGAGGCATGAAATACCTTGGAGGCACAAAAAATAGCAAGAAAATGAAAGTAATGAAGCGTGGCTGGGGCAAAAAGCCCTAATTTTATGGCTAGAAACGGAGTCAGAGGGGTAACCAAACACTGGATTAGGAGAAGGCACTGACTGCACAGCACCAGGCAAAGGGATGCGAGTGTTGTCCTGGGCCAAAGGGATTCAAGCAAGAGGATGAAATAATGTGGGTTATATTTCTGGCAATTCAGTCTGGCAACACAACACAAAGTATGCAGCACTCACATACCATGGTGACAATGCATACAGGGAACTACGGAGAGAGCCTAAACTCTCAGCCAATGCTGTCCAACAGAACTTTCTGTGATGGTGGAACTGGCCCACCCTGTGCTATCCAATGTGGCAGCCACGGGCCACACATGCCTACTGAGCACTTGAAATGTGGCTGGTGTGACTGAGGAACTGGGTTTGTACCTTTATGTAATTTTAGTTAATTTAAAGTGAAGTGGCCACATTTCACTAGTGGTGGCCCTACAGGACACTGCAGGCCCAGCGTGACGCCCAGGTTTAGGGGAAAGATGCTGAGTTCAATCTCAGGCAGCAGGAAAGGAGCGTGAGGACGGCCCCTGCTAATTAATACGTGGCTGAATGGGAGTCTGGAGCTCCGGAAAGCAGGTGAAGCCACCTGTGTGGACGAGATCACCCAGAGAATCCACTGAGCAGAAAGGAACTGAGGAACTGAACAGGAAGAGAAGTCTAAGGGTTAGGAAACACTGTGACAGAGACAAAGAAGAACCCACAGAAAGCACTGAGAAGGAGAGGCCTGTGACCACAGGGGAATTCTCGAGAATCCCGTGGCTTCAGCAAAAAGGCTTCAAGAAGAGGAACGAGGATGAGGGGCAGACACAGGGGCACTGGCAGCGGCGGGAGGCCCCCAGGGGACCGGGCGGCAGCGTGCAGCAAGTGAGGCCCTCGTCCAGCGTGGACAGCACTGCCCAACAGCATGGATCCGCCCAACACAACACCCGAGCCCTGCCCGCTAAGCCTTATTCCGAGTCAGCCAGGGGTAAAGCTGAGCGCCTGCCCACAGGCTGTCCTCAAGGGTCTACTTAAATATCCCACTTTCTAGGCTTAGTTCTCTAGATACTGGGACAGTGCCTGCCTTTTTCTCCCCTCCCACAATACAACCAGTTAATATTTATTCATATTTAAAATCAGTGAATATGAATTTTAAATCCAAAAATGTACTCAGATTTACAAATTTTCTTTCACAAAAGGAGATGGCAGTCCATTGCTTAATTTTTAAAAATTAAAATAATGCACATAATCCAAAGCTCAAACCATACGAAAAAGTACACGGTTCAAAGTCCAGCCTCTCCTCCTCCTCCCTCAACCTCCGCAGCAGAACCAGACGTGTGAGTAATCGCTTCTATGAATTTCTTGTGAACGCTTCCAAGTTTCTTTATGCAAATACATATTCTTACTTTTTCTACCTTTCAGACACAAAAGATAGTTATTCATTGCTCTATATCTTCTTTTTACTTAAACATATATCTTAGAAATCTTTCCATATCAATGTAGGAAGGGCCTCCAAATTCCTTTATACATCCGGACAATCAATGTTAAACGGAAATTAAAACCTCAAATCCCAACCCTGAAAATAAGAGGGACTAATATGAGCCTGGGAAGAGTTGAGAGTGAGTTATCAGCCTAGGAATTTAATCATCTTTTAAACACCTTAAAAAAAGGTGCAAGTAGTTAAAATCTACAACAGTTAAAATAAGCCTATTTGCTCTTTTATGAGCTATGAAAAACATTCTAAATACTCAAAACCTAATATATTCAGGCCATAAATAAAATTCCTGGAGTACTTTCTTAGAGGAAATAGGTGCTGTACTCATAAAATCAAGGCTACATACAAAGCTCCTTTACCATTAAACACCTTTTGGAAGCGGTTCACCGGTAAACCCCAGGCCAGGGCGGCGATGCATCAAACCCAGTCATTACTACCCAAAGCAATGGACTTTGTGCTCCAATAAAAGCAAGGGGCCTAGTTCAGCTGCAAGACCCTCAGATCTCACATCCTGCTCTGACGCAATTAGCCCACAGAGAGCTAATCACCTAATCCCGGGCTCGCAGTTTCCCTGGCATCTTGCTGCGTCCGACACTAATAAACACCAGTGAGCTAGGACGGCACCTAATTAGTTGGCTGCATTAGTGTTTACAAGGCAGCTGCAGGTGATGAGTTCCCTGCATACAGCTCGTTTCAAAGAAGGCTTTCCTAGCAAAAGAAACAGCTCTTTTCATGTTACAGGAAAGCATTTTACAAACAGAGGGGACTCTGTCTGGTCACACAGGACTCAGGCACCCACGCGCCTCACAGAGGGTGGCCCCTCAGTTCCTAGTGGAGCCACTACACTCGGTCTCACTGCGCTCCTCTGAGCATTGTTCTGTTAAATTCTAGGAAACTGCTCAACTATCACTCAAGATAGAGGGAAAAAATACCAACAGTTTAAGGTTACTGTCATATTCATCAGCCACATTTAAATTCCTATGTTTCTTGTCCCTCTCAAAAGTTCATTTCAAAGTTCTGAACAACAAAAATTTTTCAGGTACCAAAGTAAACTGTCAAGGGCACTCTGACAAGAAGAGTGCTATGACAAAGCCTAGAGAGACAAGTAATACGTTGGTTCTATCATCCAGGCACGAGTCAGACTTTTTAAAGGGGTGGCCAGGACTAAGCTCCGCTCACTCCAGACAGCACACAAGAGGACCTTCCTGGATTGGTTAACATGTCAAAGGCCAGGGAAAGCACCTAAACAGTTATTAGCTGGTTTAGAAAAGACAAACACACACACGTTCATTTTCCGTGGCGCTGGCTGGAGGCAGCGGATGGCCAGCGGCGGGAGGAGAGCCCGCCGGGGACCGAGGCGTCCACGCCCAGACTTGCCTGGCCTTGGGTACCACGACTCGGTGCTGCACCATGAGCGTATGGCAGATGGCCGCCATCAGCGTGAAGGCCTCCTCGCTGGCTGAGTCCCTCCAGACCAGGTTTAACAGGGTGTTGGTCTGCTGTTTCGTATCCAGCTTTTTCAGACATTCCTCGGTTATGTACGGTACTGACAGCCTACCATCCTCCTAGAACACACCAGATGGGTTAGTCTGAGTTAACCATGTTCTACGAGAACTCAGCTCAACACTACAAAGATAATGTAAAATCTTATTCTCCTTCAACTGAAAATATAAGAAAGGCGTTACCCAAAAACTATCCACGTCACAACGAACATATCAATATCTCTACCAAGCCACCCGTTAAAGTAAGCTGAAATCCTCTGGAGACCCAAAGTCATTACCCATGGTAGGTGCCAATTTTGCCCAGCATGACAACATAGAACTGTGAACACTCGGTCTGTGCTTTAATGTGACAGTATTTTTAGTCCTTACAGCTTAAGAAAAATTTATTTCATATTTTCCAGATTGCATTACACTAAGCATACATGTGTGAAAATGTATTACCATCTGATAAAATTTTCATTTTAAATTATGAGATACCACAGTTTAAGCAAAATAGAATATTAAAGAACTTAAAAAACATCAAATGAAATACATAAACCTGTTATTTTACAGCTTAACTTCCCTAGAATGTCTGATTCACTGACTAAAAGCTGAGCTAATACTCGATACAGTTTACCTATTTGGGATATTAACCAAAGATATATACATTTTTCATATATGTACATATATATGAGTATATAAAAATGACTATATACACAACACTGGGTGTGACTGACTGTACTGTTTGGAAACCTGGATGTATATAATTTATGTAACATAACAATCAACCAAATAAAATACTGTATTAGAGATGTACCTAGTATATATATATATATATATATATATATATATCTTCACTTAAGATACAAATCGCATTTTGTACAGGCACACCTTGGAGATACTGCAGGTTTGGTTCCAGACCACAATAAAGCAAACGTCGAAATAAAGTAATTCACATGAATTTCTTGGTTCCCCAGTGCATATGAAAGTTATGCTTACACTCTGTCGTAGCCTATTAAATACATAATGCAATATAGCATTACGTCTTTAAAAAAAACAATGTACATGCCTTAATTTAAAAATGCCTTATTGCTAAAAAATGCTAACCATCACCTGACAACAAAGAACTGCCAAAAACCTTCAATGTGTAAAAAATGGAACATCTGAGAAGTGCAATAAAATGAGGTATGCCTATACAAATAAAATTTAAATTTCACAGATTCTCTAGAAGGTTAAGAATTAACAAACTGTCTTCTAAAAACAGAAGTTTTATCTGCATTTCATCTACAGGATCCCACTTCTTTTTCTGACCATACAATAAAATTCACACTTGTTGGTGTGCAGTTCTGAGTTTTGACAGATGCAAGAGTTCCAGCACCCACCAAAACTCTGTTTTGTCTCTTTGTAATCAACCCTGCCCTGGTCTAAGCCCTGGCAACCACTCATCTGCTTCCCCCTGTCCTCCTGTTATGGCTTTTTCATCTCTGCTAAGGGAGCCCCTGTGCCCTTTCACTCGACCCCCCCAACTCCCACCCCACACAGCACGAGTCACTCTCAAGTGTACTGCTCCTGGGACTAGACTCGGCATTAACCAAAGAGAAATTTCCTAACCAAAAAAAATATATATCTAAAACCTAGTACAGCCACACCTCAAGCCATTTCCATTGTGTAATTAAGAGAAAAAGACATCAGTGGCAGACAAATCGTGCGTATAAGTGACATAAAGCTTTTTATTCCTTGAAAATGCACAGTAAACAACGCTCGGTGAGAAATGGGAGATAATATGTGACACTGTTCGTAAAATGAATTTAAAAACCAATCATAGTATTTATCACCTATAAAACTTGCGAAAATTGACAAAAGACGTGTGCTGTTCACAAGACAGGGTAAGAAGAAACTTAACCTTATTTTTTCTTTTAGGGGCTGAGGAGAAGGAGGAAAGGGACTGACTGTTAATGGATTTGGGGTTTCTCTGTGGAGTGATGAAGATGCTCTAAAATTAGACAGTGGTGATGGCTACACAGTTATGTTACTATACTGAAAAGTCACTGAATTGTATATTACTCTAAAAGGGTGAATTTTGGAACTTCCCTGGCAGCCCAGTGGTTAGGACTCTGCACTTCCACTGCAGGGGGCTCGGGTTCAATTCCCAGTTGGGGAACTAAGATGCCACATGCCGTTTTTAAAAATAAATAGATAAAAATAAAAATATATTTAAAAAATAAAAATAAAAGGATGAATTTTATGGTGAAGTATATCTCAATAAAGTTATTTTTTTAAAAATTCTTTACAAAAAGAAAAAGTAGCACAGTGCCTGACACACAGTAGGTGCGCTTCCTGAGAACTATAGCAGCTTAACCCTTTAACCCAATCATTTCACTCCTAGGAACTATGTCCTAGTAATGATCGAACTAATATACAGGATAACCTATTTTACATTAAAAAACCGAACACAAAACTACGTGTCTCCACATAACCTTGTACAGACGTAAGGAAAAGGTACGGAAGAGCTCGTGTCCAATCACGAGGACAGCTCTCTCTGGGGAAGGGTGCGATGGCAGTGTAGGTGAGGGGTCCTTATCTCTACAGCTGAAGGCTTTACAATAAGAACGTCTTGATGTATTACTTATGTAACTAGAAATAAGGACGGACACAAGCTTTTGACTTCCGACGTCACATGAAGCTGGGCTCGGACGCACAGGACCCGGGAGCTTACTGGAGCACTTGTCTGCGTGTCTGTCTCTCCACTCTCATCTTCAGAGTCACTGGCTGAATCCTGACAGCTTGTGTTGGCAGGTGAAACCGGCAACCGAGAAAGGAGGGTCTGGAGGACGCTCAAGTACACTAGCAGTCCCTCCTCAGACAGGGTCCCTTTGTAAAACAATCAGTTACAACCGTTAATTAAAAGGGATCCAAAAGAAACTGGAAAACTCAGGTTCCCATTTTTCCTGTACTCAGGGAGGCATTTCTGACCAGGACTTACATAGATGTGTGCAATAAACTATACTAGCGGAAGATACCGAAATTCTACAATAGGCACATTAGCAGTTTAGCACAAACGGGGGAAACACCCCCGCACTCCCAGGAGCTCCTCCCACTCAACTCAAAAATTCTGTTTAATCTGTGTGGCCTTATAATATGTACTGAAAGCAGACTTTTTCATCGTGCCTGGAAACCTTCCCCAGGGACACTGCCCAGGCCACAGTCCTGCAGCAAATACACCCTTCCAGAAATCCCTACCCCAGAGGCCACCTCAACAGCGGGACACCCGCCACCACACCCCCTGCTCTTACGCGCTAATACCACCTCCATGTGAGTTCGCGTAAGACACATCTTGCATTTCATACCCAAGTAATTTTCACCAACAGTTAAAACAAAGTAGAAGAGCCACGGCGCTCCGCCACTGGTCTTGGAGCGTGGACCCTCTATGGACAACAGTGCATTCAGGAAGGACTCATAGGGGAAGACGGTCTGCACGTCGGCCAAGGCAGGAATGACAAAGAGGAAGACCTGCTCTGTGAAGGGGGCTGCCAGGACCTCCTTCGTGAAGGCTGTGAAAACTTGTTGCCTTAAAAAGAAAAATGGAAGCTTTTAAGAAAACCAAAATACACTGTTTACAAAATCATTGATTCAAATCACTGGTCACAAAATATCTTCCTAATCAATGTTAAGCTTTCAGTATCAACTAGATTACCCTGAACTTAATGTTGTGTCTTTCCTATAAAAAAAACTCTGCCGTGTTTTTGCTAACTTTTGATAGCTACTAGAAAGCAAGAAAATAACCAGGTCATCAGAATTATAAATTTATGTTAGGGTGCAGGACAGACAGAAAGAGTACATTTTTCTTTAAACTGAGTCACACTAATAAAGCAAAAATTTGACTTTCAAGTCTATATTTAACAGAGCATCCTATGTCAAAGTTATTGTTGGATACATACGATCTTGTGAAATTACAAAATCAATAAATTGATTCCATTCTCACCTTGCACCTTCTGGACAGGAGTTGTAAGTAAAGTGCAATGGTTTTAAAACATTCTCTAGCAAAATTTTTGCTATAGGAACTCGAGATAAATCAGAATATTCAATACTTGATGGAAGCTTGCTGTTAATTAACAAATAGAGAGATCTATAATACCCTAAAAGAAAAGAAAAACGTATTTATAATTTGTATCAATTCATACCTTTTCTTATAAGGAGGGGAAAAAAAACTTGTCAATTTTTAAATGCTTTTTATAAATCTCCACAGGTACAACTTCAAGCTAATTTTTCTTCAAGTTTTCATTAAGAAAACCTTTAGGCACCCATGTAGCTTGAAGTGATGCATAAAGTCCACGTACCCACTACCCAGCACCAACAATTATCAACTACAGCCAGTCATCTATGCCTCCACTCATTTGGAAGCAAATCCAAGATATAATTATCTCAGTATATCATCAAAGGACTTTATTTTTCTTAAAACTACCATCATCACACCTAAAATAAATTAGTAATAATTCCTCAATATCACAAACACCTATCAGTGTTCAAGTCTCCAACTGACTCATGTTATAAATTTTATTTAACTAGTTTGCTTGCATCAGGATCCAAGTAAATCCCATACATTGTGATTTTTTAAATGTCTCTTAAGCATCCTTTAAGTAATTAAGTTGTTCTGTGGTTTCCTAAACAATATCCCGTTGAACCCAGGACTTTAACCCCGGGGTAGACTTGCGCCGTCGCAGCTGTTCTTGCTGATACTCGTGATCATCATCGTACTGCTGATGGGCTGCAGTCAGGTGAGCATCTCTGCTTCCTGATGGGACAAGATGGCCCAGTCTCACCTTCTCATCTCCCAATCAGGACCAGGGACTCTTAAATCCCTTTTAAAGGAAAGGATGCCTCTGGAGACCACAATGTGGGCACCGAGGGATTCACATGTTTTAAAGACGACCGCTATGAAGCAGAAACACCTGGCGTGGCCTTTCTAAGCTGCCGATGGGCTTTCTAGGGGTACGGTGAACATAACTCTGCCGCCACTAACAACTCAGGTCACGCAGTCCTATAGAAGCGTGTGCCCCCTTCTTGCATGGCAGTAAGAGCATCTTCGGGAGTAGTCTGCAGGCATCCCGTTACTGTAAGCTCACGCTAACACGCTCTCCACCTGCTTGGTTTGCTCCCTCCAGCTCTGCACCCGACGTTCATTCGCTGAATGGCGAGTCTCCGCACGGATCCCAAGACCTGCTCTGCCACCACCCCAGCTCTAACCTCACACACACTGATCACCAGCGACGCGCAACAAGAAAGCCTGAAAGCTCTTCTGCTATAAAACTGAAAAGACGTAAACACATCAAGAAAAATTTTTAAAGTAGCGTATTGTTAATATATTAACACAAATATGTGTAGATTGACAGCATGAACAGAGCATTAAGTAGTTTAGCTGCAATTGTTAAAAAGCTTCATGTTAAGCCAACATACAGGGCACAGTAACGTGAACTAGTAAATGAACACGATGCTAAAACATTACAGACTAGTAATGTCAGGAAGTAATTTATCAAGAAAGATGAAACATGGCTATACCAGACACTGGAAGCAGCACCTTCTGTGTAAGATTCTGAAGCATCTCCTAGTTCAAGACACATTTTTAAATAATGCATATTTCTCAGTTATCATCTTTATACTTTTGAAAGCAAGAAGAGTAAAAATTCTCACTGAATGCTTAGTCTTTTTTTTTTTTAAAAAGAAGATATTGGGGGTAGGACTTTAGTAATTTATTTTATTTATTTTTGCTGTGTTGGGTCTTCATTTCTGCGCGAGGGCTTTCTCTAGTTGCGGCGAGCGGGGGCCACTCTTCATCGCGGTGCGCGGGTCTCTCACTATCGTGGCCTCTCTTGTTGCGGAGCACAGGCTCCAGACGCGCAGGCTCAGTAGTTGTGGCTCACGGGCCCAGCTGCTCCACAGCATGTGGGATCTTCCCAGACCAAGGCTCAGAACCCGTGTCCCCTGCATCGGCAGGCAGATTCTCAACCACTGCGCCGCCAGGGAAGACCTGAATACTTAGTCTTAAGTCAATATATATAATAATACATCAATTAATACAGTGGGCCATTTACAATTGCCATTAATTTGCCTTTTTTTTTTTTTTTTTTGCAGTACGCGGGCCTCTCACTGCTGTGGCCTCTCCCGTTGCGGAGCACAGACTCCGGACGCGCAGGCCCAGCGGCCATGGCTCACGGGCCCAGCCGCTCCGCGGCATGTGGGATCTTCCTGGACTGGGGCACGAACCTGTGTCCCCTGCATCGGCAGGCGGACTCTCAACCACTGTGCCACCAGGGAAGCCCATTAATTTGCTTTTTAAAAGATCAAATTCCACAAATTTCAATTTACTTTTAATTAACTCAGTAGTTTCCCTAATTTTTCAATGAACTAAGTAGGGTTTCTTTATTTTTTAAACCTAAGCCGAACAGTAAGGCTGGAGATGTATGAGAATTTAATTTCTACAGTTTTAATCCTGAGAATTAAATTAGCTAGATTTAACCCATCAACAGATCAGTCCGTTTCAAAAAAACAAAAGCAAAATTATTTATGTTTTTATCAGTCACTGTTGCTTTCTAGAACACCCTATAGCTCCTTTTACGACTCATAACATCCCCATTCTAACATTAATGCTCCGGAAGTCCAGGAGCCCTGCAGCATCTGATTTTTCCACCTGTGAGAACACCGGGAGTCAGATTTTTGTTGTTGTTGTCCTTGCTGGCCACACCACGCGGCTTGTGGGACCTCAGTTCCCCAACCAGGGACTGAACCAGGGCCCACGGCAGTGAAAGCACCGAGTCCCTAAGCACTAGGCCACCAGGGAACTCCCTGGGAATCACATTTTTTACTTTATGTGACTTAATTATCACAGAAGTTTTAAAGTCATAGTCCTTCTGCCGGCGACACTAACATGTTCTCAGAGGAATTTCAGGTCTAGGTTCTTGTGCCTGACAGAATGCAGTCACTTTTAAGACGTGTGTCACCGAGTTACTGAGAAAACCCAAATGAACTGAGCACCTTCCTCTCCTCTACTGAACTGCTGTGATTCCTGGGACAGGCTCTTCCCCAGTCAGTATGGCACTGCGTTTGCGGCGTGACTGTGCCCACCACCTGGGCCGCAGCACGCAGCCAGGGCAGCCAGGCCTGCACTGCGGGCCCAGAGCACCTGGAACACCTTCCGAAAGCAGACACTAACTTACTTCATTTTCAAGCAACAGGAAAAGTGAGGTAAAGACATCAGACACATTTCCAAATTCTGAGGGTGGGTAGTGACGAGGACAGATGTTAGAATCTGTGATTCACACAACGCTTCCCACCCCGAAAGGTGCCCTGGCTGGTGCCGACTGCTCACGACCACGCCACCCCCAGTTCTTACACCGCTGACTTACCATTCTGAATCATGTAGTGCAAAATCTGTTCAATCACGGACACCACATAGCTAGCATCTTGTAAAACAGGCAAATAGGTGTTCTCTGAGGAAAACACCTCAAGCATTCTCATTGGAAGTGCAACATTCAAACTGTCATCATTACAGTTCTGCAGTAACCTGTAAAAATGAAAAGAAAAAAAGTATTCACATACTTACTAGATGGCAAGTGTCACCGCAAGTTTCGTCAAATTCTTCTCTTCGCTACGGTAAGTGTTCGAGCCGTTCTGTTCTAGCACTACAATATCCCTGAAAACAGACGTGACTCCAAGACAGACAGGAAATAACCAAGCATCGTGTCACTGACACTTTTCTTGAGTCCTTATTATGTGCCAAATAGAATGATGGCGCCTGGTTTAGAGAGGAAAAATGCACCATCAGAGAGGGAGAAACAGACAAGGAAAATCAAAGCCCACCAATGCCGTGTGGGAAGAGTATGATGCACTGACCTAAGCTACATCTAATACAACTCACATAAGCATCTTTCCACAAGTGCCTGCAAGACTTTCCATGCCCACAATGTCCCCCAAGAAGAACACTTAGTATATTTCTGATCCTAAGTCATCTAGCATTTTGACTGAAGACTCCCTTCTTTTTACTATGAGAATTATAGGCAGAAAGGAAGGCTTAGCCGTCACAAAACTAAGTCTTACTTAAAAACAGATAATGTCTTTGTAAGGCCAACTGGCCCGAGGCACGGGAACACAATCAGATTCACAGGTTGCATCAGACCGAAATTCTCTGGACCACCCAGTTCCAGGAACTGACCTGGGGACTTTGCACCCGGCCCAGCCTTTCGAGGGGCGGGACTAACGGTCCCCCAGGATACCCGAAAAGACCACCAAATAAGGAATACCCTGCGCCCTCCCAGATTCACCACACCCCTTCCCCTTCTTCCCCTATAAAATCTTGCCCAACCCTCGCCCCTGTGCGACTTCTCTGGCCCCTTTCTCTCGGACCAGTGAACCTCGCCCGGGGGCGCTCCCTAATAAAGTTCACTTGAAGCTTTCCTCTGTTTCCCGGTGCCGTTTGTTAAGATCCGACCCTACAGTCTCTTTTTTTTTTTTACATCTTTATTGGAGTATAATTGCTTTACAATGGTGTGTTAGTTTCCACTGTACAACAAAGAGCTATTTGTAAACATATAACCCCTCCCTCTTTTCTTAGAATCAGCTTTACAGAGACACAATTTACACATGATAATCTGCACTCATTTAAAGCAATGAGCTCCGACATTACCCCACAATGAGGACACAACACATCCATCCACTGCTTCCTCTCGGCCCTCTCTAGTAACTTCCTCCCTCCAACTCCCTGACCCCCAACCAATTTCTTCTGTCACATAGACTAGTCTGCATTTTCTACTATTCTATACACGAGGAACCATACGGTATGTACACATTAATGTCTAGATTCCTCACTCAGCATCTTTCTGAGATTCATCCAACATGTTAAAAACATGGTCCTTTTACTGCCAGTAGCATTCCACAGCATGGGAAGACCATGTTTTGGTTATGTATTCATATGCTGATGGACACGAGTCGCTTCCAGACTTTTCTCGTTATAAATAAAGCTGTATGAACGTTCAAGGATAGCGTGTGTCGACCTGTCTCATTTCTCTTGGGTAAATTCCTAGGTGAGGAACCACTGGGTCACATGGTAGCCGGACAGTATTTAACTTGACAAGAAACTGTCCAGTGTGAAGGGCAGTATGTGAGAGTCCCAGCTGCTCCGTACCGGTAACGCTTGGTATTAACACTTTTTCAAGTTTTAGCCAAGCTAAAAGGCTGCATTACTGAACTTTACTGTGATCTGAATTTGCATCTCTGTGATTATTTATGATGTTGAGTACCTTTTCAAGTGCTTATTGTGTCTGCTTTGCAAAAGTGTTCCACCTTTTAAGTGGGCCCTTTGTTTCTTGAAAACCCAAGTACCACTGTCTGTGCCCACCCAGGCCGCACCACCTGGCCCTCATTCCGAAGAGCTCCAGCAACCCCTTCCCCGGAGCCCATTTCCCCTCCCACCTGGATCCTGGATCAGCGCACTCTCAGGTTTCCCACCTTAGTCTCCAGACCCCACTGCCTCACCCACTCCTGGCCCACGTCCCTGCCCCTGTGCAGAGCTCTTCACCATTCACAATTCCTCTTAAGCCTGAGCCAACCGGCCCTTCCCCACCGCTGCTCTCATCAAGGTGACCAACGGTGCTACGGCAGTGAAAACCGCCAGACTGTGAAATGGGCAGAAAAGACCGATGGCCGGCCCAGCTCACTCACTGTGTTACCCTCCATCCTCGCCTTCCACCAGGCTGATCTACAACTCCGTAGAGACGGAAGCTAACTTGTAGAAAACTGACAGGAACGCAGATGTTTCCTATACAGAGCGACACAAATTATTCCTGTTCCTGGCAATGCAAAAGGCTTCTTGCAGAGAATATAAATTCCCTAAGGCAAATCCTTATTATTATCAGTTGTAACATCTCGCTGGTTCCCTCCTTAATTAACCAGTTAAATAAAATCACTGACACGTGTTCACAGGGAGTCCCGATTTTACCTTTCCTGGAAAGCAATACTGAGCATTACCAACTCAATGATCAACTCTCTGACTCCCTTTATGCTGGTGGCCACTTCCTGACGGCCCCCCTTCCCCGTGCTTTCCCTGCCTGGATGCCAGGGCCCTGGACCCTCCTCCATCACCAGCTCCCCCTCTTCCCCACAGCATCCTGATGTCAGGGGACCCCAGGGACCAGTCTTTGGTTCTCTCTCTACACAGTTCACTTATCTCATGCATGTTTACGTTCCTTAGTGTTTAAAACGACTTCATCCTTCTAAATGCTCAAACCAAAAGCTGGTATGCATCCTTGGCTTTATTTTCTGAAACCCCACATCCAGTCTGTAAATCCTGTGCCCTCTAGTTTCCAACCAACTTCATGACACTCCCACTGCGATCACCATGGCCCAAGACACCATCATTTCTGGAATGGACCACTGCTGTCTCTTACGGATCCCCGTCTCTGCAGCACACTAGTGAGAAGAGTTCTAGAAAAACATAAATTGGAGATGCAGGGTGGCAGGGGCTATTCCAGATGAAAAGATTCAAGAGACATCCAAGGTTATGTGTGGTCAATTAGAGTTTATTTTTTAAAAAGAAGAAAAAGAAAAACAGCTATTCAATATAATTTGAAAACAAGAGGAATTTGAAAATGGACGTAGTATTAGACAAGATGACCAACCTGAGTCATTTCTAAGTACAAGGGCTGCTATTACTGGGACTGTCAAACCAGACTGGTTGCCCTAGTGATACTTAATATTACTCTCAATAATTTTTAAAGGTGTACTAATGAAACTCTTGTTTGCAGGAGTGTCCTTCTTTGGGGAGACGGCCACTTACGTATTTTGGGAGTGGGAAGTCACTATGTTACTTTGAAATGATTCAGCAAAATGTTAACAGTGGTCAACAATGTTAAAAACAGTCGACTCAGGATGGCAGGCAGATGACCACTTACTGTGCCACTTTTCTACTCTTTTATGTTTGAAAATTTCACAATAAAAACATTATAAGAGTCAGGGAAGAAAGAAAATTCAGGTCATGTAACCCTTGGCTCAGAACTCTCCTTTGGCTTCTCTCCTCTCTCAGCATGAAAGCCAAAGTCCTAAAGAAAGTCCCTTCCAGGGCTCTCCTGGTGGTGCAGGGGTTAAGAATCCGCCTGCCAATGCAGAGAACACAGGTTCGAGCCCTGGTCCGGGAAGATCTCACATGCCACGGAGCAACTAAGCCCGGGCGTCACAACTGCTGAGCCTGCGCTCTAGAGCCTGCGCTCTAGAGCCCGCGAGCCACAACTACTGAAGCCCACGTGCCTAGAGCCTGTGCTCCACAATGAGAGAAGCCACCGCAATGAGAAGCCCGCGCACCACAACAAAGAGTAACCCCAACCCCCACTCGCCGCAACTAGAGAAAGCCCGCGTGCACAGCAACAAAGATCCAATGCAGCCAAAAATAAATAAATAAAAAAAAGCAAGTCCATTCCAGATCCTGGGATGTGCCCAGAGGGTCCTCCCCCTCTGCCTCCCCACCAGAGCCTGGGGAGACTCTGGTCCCTGCACAGCTGTCCATCCTACCCGCTCAGGGCCACCCTTCCCACCAGACTCTCTCTAAAGTCAAACTACACCCCCAAATTTCAATCCCCCTTTCCTCCTTTTATCCTCCTCTTTATGTACCGTTTATTTCTGTCACATAAAGACGTTCATATGTTACTTATTCTTGCTTATTCTCGGTCTCCCAGAAGACAGTCTCCAGGAGAGCAGGTCCCTTCTCTGCCTGTCACAGTCACATGCAGTGCTGACAACTGGGCCAAGCACTTAGGAGGAACCCCATAAACTTTTTTAATCAACGAAGTTATTAACTGATTAGCCAATCCCAATTTTGCTCCTGATGGATGCTCACATAAGAAAAAATGTTAAGTAATGTCAGTATTCATTACTTTTTAAAAAAATTATCTTTATTTTCAAAATAAATTCACTGAAGTCGATAGGCAGCTGTTTACAGTGTTAGCACTAAATAAAAATGACAGAAAGTGTGTACTCTGAGAGCTGCACTAGATGCCAACAATGACCCCTGCACCGTTAGAGCCCAGAGCCCTGGGCCCTCAATGGTGGTGCTTCCAGTGCCCAAGGAAAGGCAAAAAGATGGCTCTGAAGGATGGAGGTGACCAGGAGACCATTTGCTTTTAAGCAGAGGTGTACCCATCAGTCCAACCACCCAGTAGAGCACTGAAATACTGGGCCTGGAAGGACCAGTCTCATCCAATATTCCTCACTTTAGAATGAAGCTTAAAAGCAGATCCAGTAGCTTCTATCATGCCCTAAGCTGGCAAGACAAAGAGGCAGTACCAGAATCTAGTCTCCTGACCTCTCTGACCTCTACTTTATTACTACACTGACCCGAGTTCCACTTATCCTCAACTCAGGTGGCATCGACTTCCGTGTTATCTGTTCATTCACGTATTTTATACACAATGAGGTACATCATCTCTTTCACATAAAACGACTTTTCTAGCTCTGAGAAAGTTATCTTAAATTCCCATGGAGACCAAAAGAGTGGAAGAAAGTACACGTCCCCTTCTCTGGTAACTTGCCAAAGCACCTAAAGTTCAATGCCCTGCACACAGCAGGTAAGATCATTCACTGGTTTATTAACATCACACACTTGAAATAAAGTTTCTAACAGATTTCTATTTTAATTTTACTTTGTTAAAACTTCATTCCTCCTCTAAAGGAACCAGCTTCCTTAGAGAAAACAGCCCCAACCTGGGGCTTTCAGGGGAGGTGTTAAATAGAGCCCAACATAGCGTGGTCCCAGAAAGCAAGGATGCTTCAAAACACTAATGGGGCTCCAATAAGGGCTCCCTCTACCCAGCATTTAAAAATACATGAGGCCTGACTGAGACTAAAGAGAAAAGGAGGCAGGGTCTTCTTCAGAAATAAAGCCAACTAACAAACACTGAAGAAACAACAGAATTAGAAAAATCAGCATTTTATAAACCATGGATATAACAACTGATTCAGGTGTAGATCATCAAATGGAAAAACAAACCACTGGGTGAAAGGTGGTACTCTAATGACACGGAAGGAAATGTACCTGCACAATACAGAGAGGAGTTTTTACCTTCACTCAGCCTCACTGAGAATGGGCTATGTCTCATGTGAGGCACTAGGACTCTCACAATTATCTGCTATGAAGCATTTTTGTTGAACATGCTTCAACTGAATCAAGTGTGGCCCGATGTCAGTGGTTCTCATGGGGGCGACACTCGGCAGTGTCTGGAGACCTGTGTGATCAAGTGGGTGCCACCTGCACCAAGCAGGTGCAGGGCAAGGATCCTGCTGGACACCCCACAACCA
>NW_006790887.1:287682-317900 GCF_000442215.2 Lipotes vexillifer | reverse complement strand
CTGCTGAACACCCTACAACGCACAGGACCACGTGCACAACAAAGAGTGGTTCAGCCCCCAACGTGAAGAGGACGTGGCTGGAAACCCTCCCCTAGAACCAACGGCCAGTGTAAAGGGAAGAGGAGACAGAGGAGTGAGTGAAACAAACGGAGCCTCGGACCATCAAAACAGAGAAGACATTTTTGAGATCACTGGGGAAATCTGAACATGGAGTGTGTATACCACATGATACTAAGAGAATTACTACTCATTTTCTTAGACGTGAGCATAGCTTTACAGTTATCAGAGAGTGTGCTTTCTCAGGAGAAGCACAGTGAATCGGGGGAAGCGTCATGATGTCTGCAACTTACTTTTACGTGCTTTAGAAAAACAACACACTGTACGTGTGGAGAGAGAGAGAAAGCAAATGTGGCAAAATGGTAACTTTTGAATCTAGGTGGAGGATATATGGTATTCTTTCAACTTTACTGGTGTTAGAAATTTTCCAAAACAGAAAGTTGGGGAAAACAAGGAGAAATTACATTTGGATTTATCATCTATTAAAATTACTTGCTAAATGAATACCTTCGAAAGGACATTAAGTGTCCACAAACTACAACCCGTGCGCGGAACCAGCCACAGGCTGTGTGGCTCTCGGGTGAAGGGTGCTCCTGACACCTTTAAAAGCTTGTAAGAAAAAACACAGTATGCGTAAGAGAGGCCACACTTCATGCCATCTGGGTGTTTACAGAAAACGTTTGCTGACTCCCACTCCAGCGAATCCATGCGTACAATGTGTTTTTCAAAGTAAAAGTTTTTCCAAGAAATAAAAGGGGTTTGAAAAAAATAAGATTTCTTGGGACTGGTGATCTTCCAGACTCTCTCTGTTCATAAAGGTTCTTCTCTACCTTTAGTCCAGCTCAGGATTCTGGAAGTTAACAAGGCCTAGCTCTGACAGCAATCCTAAATAAACCTTACTATACGCAACTTCCAGAAAATTAGCTGATATTATATTAAAGGCTCAGAATCATTTGAAAGTTTGCCACTGTGCAGATACCAGCTATTTTGAGAAAAACAGTGAAGATGTTAATTTGTTTTCTCATTCAGGTACTACTGCTCACATCACCTAAATGTGCTTTATAAACTGAATCCAGCAAAGTCATGAAAGTGACTTATTTCAAGTCCATACGTAAATCACAAGAGCCTGATGAAAGGCCTGCTCTAAAGAGCCTGTACCCGAGGGTGGCGACCCTAGGACAATGGGAGCCTCCTCACAGCAGGAGTCCTTTCAGGTGGCCCATCCACTCGCTAGCAACCAGGACCCCTGATATCTCACAAGGTAATTCCAGAGCCTACCTGAAAGAAAACATCATCTGGAAGGTATTTATATCTACATTGTAATTTCTACAGGGAGAAGAATCACAGGAGTGAAAACTGTAATACACAGAACATTCCAGTCTCAAAAAGAAAAAAAAGGGAAAACCACTGTCACAGACACTGAAAACCAAAGGGTATATTCCTCTAGACAAAGTGACCACCACATTGCACAAGTTGCTGACAACGATGGGTTTACCTGCAACAGAGGCTCATCAACCTCTTTATTTGAAATAAGCACGTAAGTCTCTCAGATCCATCCAACTGCTGGACAAACAAAGAGCTATATTTAATTAGGTTCTGATACATCCATATCTGAAAGAAACAGCAAAACATACAATTATAACTCTCAGTCCATAAAAAGCTAATTATTTACTAATTACAAACATACCAAAATTTCCTTAATTGGTAAATACATAATCAAAACATGATAAGAAGAAGTAAATCTTCTAAGTCAGGTTTTAGATAGTAGTGCACACACGTCCTGAACTTTCCATCTTAAGAAAGCACATCAGCATGAAGTTAAATTACTAAATTTATTACCAAATGTACTTAAAACTCATGTAAATGTGAAACAAAAAGTTCATTTGCAAAAATCAGCAAACCACAATAAAAACATATGAGAATCACAATCTTAATCGTAAGTTACAAAGGGTAACAGCTCCTTCTTCTTACCTTTCTCCTCTGAGTTTTCAGCACCTTTCCTGTGGATACTCTCCTTCCCTAACTCCATGAAATTTCGGTAGAAAAGGCAATCATTCAGTCCCACTATTCCCGATAAAAGGCCAGGTGTGTAGCATGTGAGGCGAGAGATGGGTCACTTAACTAGACAGGAGGAATCCTATCACAATGTTTATACAAACCATCGCAGTGTGCACCTGAAGTATCTTACAATTTTATTTGTCAATTATACGTCCACACAGCTGGAGGGAAAAAAGGACAGAGACGCGTCTGGATGACCAGAACCCCCGCTGTCCCAGACACGGTGACGGGCCATCGCGGTGGGCAAATGCTGAGTTAGATTTCTGTCGAGCTCCCATCCAGGAGGCCCTCTAGTGTATAGCTGCCAGAAGTGATTTTGAAAACACAAAATACCAAACAGGAATCTCTTATACCTCCTCTACGATATTTGTTCATTTCATGAGACCCATTTAAAAGCGTTAAGATTAAGACAGCTTCTTAAATGCGCCACAGAACCTTTTCTTTACCTGTCATTTTTACAGAGTTTCTCCTCTGAGAGTAACATTTATTTGATATAAAATGTTATCAAACAATTAAAGTACTAACACATGTGTCTTGCATGATAAATTCGAGTGCGTCCTAAGTTGGGTGGAAATAACTCTGAGACCCAATCCGAATGTTAATTTACCTACACACAAGCTTTCTTCTTGAGGTATTAGGAGCTACTTGTTCGTATTTTCTCAGGAACCAATATCATACAAATATTTTCTGCACTATCTGACATGCAGTTCATTCTAAAATTTGTATTGAATACCCATTAACAAATAAAACTAGGATGTACAGTAACTAAACATTATAAAAATCTGAAGGCCAACTGTAGGAAGCACAAGAATAAGGCTGTAAATACATTAATCAAGTAATTATGTTTCAACGACATAAAAAACAACCTCAAAGCACTTTATTTGAACACTTTCTGGACTGTTTTTTTTTTTTTAATTGAGGTACAGTTGACGTACAACATTATATGCTTCGGGTGTACAACACAGTGATTCACAATTTTTAAAGGTTATCCTCCATTTATAGTTATTATAAAATATTGGCTACATTCCCTGTGCTGTACAATATCTCCTTGTAGTGGACTGGATTTTGATACTGCTTTTTACATTCTTGACAAATGCACCAATATCATCCCAAAAGTTCTAATACATTAAACATCTGCTTTGCCTAACTTTTTGTTATTTACTAAATTCAGATAAGTACAGTTTCAAAAACTTTCCATTTTATCCATCCTTTCTCAGGAAGTTAACTGAGGCTGTACATCAATAAAACAAGGGAGTAAACCAAGAAAGCAAAAAGATATGGAATCAGGAAAGAGGAACTGAAACAGAAGCAAAGCAAAGTGGAGGTTTTCCCAGGAACATGGCAGGCGTGGAGAGCAACCACTCCAAACTGTGCGGCAAGTTCCCGGGACGCAGAAGGAACAGCTCGGGGGGCAGAGCACCAGTGAGCTGACCCTCTAGTCACGGAAAACTGTACTGAGAATTATCTTACTGTCAGGAGGTAGGAGAAGACTTTATCATAAAGAGACTCAAAGGTAATTAAACAAATGACACAACAATTCACTCCAGAGTAACTCAAGAAAACTGTACACAAAAGAAAATACAATCATGGTACACTGTTTTAGCAGCGACCATATTTACAGTCATTATAATAAAAAATAATTCAAGGGGGTGGGTGAGGAAGGGAGAGCCATATGTGCACACTTTTGCACAGAGCACCTTAGAAAAACTATCAAAAGTGGCATCACGCCTGCTCTTAAAGTAGGAATTAGGGTCCTTGAAGATGGGCAGGAGACTTTCCCTCCACATATGACTGAGTTATTGTTCTTGCATTTTCCTGTGCAAACTGAATAAGCAATCCAGTTTGCTTTTCTCATATACACCGGGTTTGAGGATCTGGTTAACTCCAACCCTACACAGGGCCTGTAGGGCTGGGTGGCTGCACCACATCCAGAAAGCATATGCAGGGACCGCTGACCAGACCGCAGAGTGGGGCAGAAGCGGCTCTCCACAGGGCGGGCGCTCTGGAGAGACGCAGGGCTGAAGGCCCTTCTGACGCCCATATGGCTGTGCTCCACGTCTGACCTTCCATCCGCAAGGTCAGAGCCCATGAGGAAGGAACAGGCTGCTCCGGACGGAGGAGCCAGATGACCTGCTGCCAGACGTGTCTCGCCCTTCTTCCCACAGGCTTCAGGGAGAAAAGCCTAGAGAGCCTCTGCCTTTAGGGCACGGGCTCGAGCCCCGGTCCGGGAAGATCCCACACGCCGCGGGGCAGCTAAGCCCGCGCGCCACGACTACTGAGCCCGCGCTCCGCAGCAAGAGAAGCCACTGCAGTGAGAAGCCCGCGCACCACAAAGAAGAGCAGCCCCTGCTCGCCGCAACTAGAAAAAGCCTGTGCGCAGCAACGAAGACCCAATGCAGCCAAAATAAGTAAATTTAATTAATTAATTAATTAATTTCAAAAAGAGCCTGCATTTAAGGAAAGCCATCTTTACTGCCTCTAAAGATTTATGGAAAGTTCTTCCCATGGTCCAGCCCAGCTCAATACAGGAAGCAACGTTGGGTGTTAAAGCCGAACACCAGATAAGCGATAAAGTATTCCTATGTCTTCTATACTTACAGTCCACACAAGGATCCTTCTAGTACGTACGGTTGGAGCATGGAAGACTTACTTTTCACTGAATACCCATGTTTTAATTAGAAATTTTTAATCCAGGTAAATAAGGATGTCTAAGAACAAATACGTACTTAACCCAATGAATCTCAGTATTTCCTGGGAAAGTGGACACAGTAACAAGTTCCATTTTATAAAGATGATTCATCCACCTATCTCCTCCGTTAACACACACCGGTCCTCATCACTGATAATATCAAAACCTATAACCTTTTTTAAGTTACACAATTATATTTTAGATGTTTCAAGAGAGAGACCCTAGAATTCAGAGATTTACATTTCAGTATTTACAGGTAACAAACAGGCTATGATACTGAGGATGCACGTCCCAGGGATGGAGGCACAGGGTGGAGGGTTCTGTGCAAAACAAGGTGCTGCCTGTGCGGACTGGGTAACGGGGGCAGCACAACTGAGTAGCCTACTGTTTCTTATATGTGAAATTTGCCTTAATAAAAGCATGAAAAAGCCTACGGAAAATCTGTATCGATTTTTAAGAGGTAAAACATTATCACCAAGACGACCTATCACCGCTGGCTGAGGAAGTCACAAGGGTGAGACGTGCTGGAGGGGTTTCTGATCCCATTAAACCAAAAGCTGGAAAACACGTTAACAAGGGTTAGTGAAAATATAGTCAACACTCACCAAGCGTTTTGAGTCTTCATTCTGTTTGTAAAAAAACAGAAGCTGCCTCACCAAAAGGGTAAGGGTGGGACCGCTGGCGATGGAAAAAGTGCCACCGGACTGGGACAAGCTGGCCCGGCGATCAAATGCACTTCTCTGGATGGAATACTGAAAACAAAACAAGACATAAAGACAGGATCACATGATCGTATGGTCTAAATGGTCACTCAATGTTTAAACTGGAGTAGTGGAAACTGACAATTAAGATCCCGTTACTGAGAAGTTATCATTGGTAAACGGTTAATGGAACCTGAAAAGCCTGGAATGTAGTGACACAGCCATGAACGCCCTATGCAGGAGTCTTCCATCACCTCCTTCTACTGTGATCTTTAGCCGTGGTTTGGCCTATGTTTGCATTTAATAATTTAAAAATCACCAAAAAACTCATCTGTCTATAAATCTTTATATAAACTAATAAAATTAACTATTGGGGAAAACAGTATTACCCACATTAACTCTCATTAAACAAGTACCACAAACATATATGAAATGAATTCCACTTCTAAGAATCCAAGGCCATATTTAAAATGAGCTCTCAGGGCTTCCCTGGTGGCGCAGTGGTTAAGAATCCGCCTGCCAACGCAGGGGACAAGGGTTCGAGCCCTGGTCCGGGAAGATCCCACATGCTGCGGTGCAACTAAGCCCGTGTGCCACAACTACTGAGCCTGCGCTCTAGAGCCTTCAAGCCCCAACTACTGAGCCCACGTGCCACAACTACTGAAGCCTGTGCGCCTAGAGCCCATGCTCCGCAACAAGAGAAGCCACCGCAGAGAAGCCCTTGCACCACAACGAAGAGTAGCCCTCGCTCGCGGCAACTAGAGAAACCCTGAGCACAGCAATGGAAGACCCAACGCAGCCAATCAATCAATCAATTAATTAAAAAATAAAAATAAATAAAATAAGCTCTCTCATACCTTTCTAATTCCTTCTCAGTTTAAAAACAAACTTACTTGCTGTTTTCTGTCTCTATAGCCTCGAATAAATGACTGGATAATTATTGCATTTTTCAATCTTCGTCTTTCTTCCTGAATAATGCAGGGAGGAGGGAACAATGGGTCAGGATCAGTGAAAATGACAAATACTACTTCAGACTTAAAAAAAAAAAAAAAAAACAGCTACATAATTCACGTACCACAGAATTCATTCTTTTAAGTGTACCATTCACCAATTTTTAATATACTCAAAGTTGTGCAATCATCACCACTGTCTAATTTTGGAACATTTTCATCACCCACCCCCAATAAAACCCCTGTACCCAGGGGTTTTACCCAGTCATCCCTCATTCTCTGTCCTCCCACCCCAACCCCCCCACTGCTGGCAATCACTAATCAATTTTCTGTCTATATGGAACTGCCTATTCTGGACATGATGTACAATGGAATCATAATATGTGGCCTTTTGTGTCTGACTTTTTTCACTTGGCATGATGTTTTCAAGGTTCATCCACGCTGTACCATGTATCAGTACATCACTCCTTTTTATGGCTGTTCCACTATACGGATGTCTCATTTTGTTTATCCGCTTATTAACGGATGCACATTTGAGCTCTTTCCACTTTGGGCTATTATGAATAATGCTGCTGTGGACATTCATGTACCAGCTTTTGTGGGGCCATAGGTTTTCATTTCTCATGGGTGTATATCTAGGTATGGAATTAACATTTGAGGAACTGCTGGACTGTTTTCCAAAACAGCTACATTATTTTACAATTCTACCAGCATAGAAAGACTTCTTTTTTTTAAGTTTTTGTTTTAAGTATTTAAAAAAAATACAGACAACAGAAGCATCTATTTTAAGGGTCACTTTGTTTCCAAGCAGAAAACTCCAATTTTTATCAACTCGACTCTGTCTTTAAAACTTTCAGGGGTAGGATAGGGAGGGTGGGAGGGAGATGCAAGAGGAAGGAGATATGGGGATATATGTATATGTATGGCTGACTCACTTTGTTATAAAGCAGAAACTAACACACCATTGTAGAGAAATTATACTCCAATAAAGATGTTAAGAAAAAAAAACCTTTCAGTGACCTAGCAAAAATATATATTCTTCATCATCATTATAACCACCGCAGCTAACAGTGTTTGAGAGCCTACTATGTGCCAGCCCTAAGAGAGACACTTCACATGCATTCATACAATAACCTTACAGGTGAGCATTACTGCTGTTTTAAAGACACAGAAACCGAGACTTCCATAAAGATTAAGTGATGTCAAAAGATATGATTCAGAGAGCAAACTCAGGTGTGATACGAAAATCTGTACTCTGTCTTATCACATGACAATGTTTCACATCTTCTATGAATGCCACCTACCAGGCTTGAAAGGCACATACTCATGCAATCTTGGGATTAGAGAACATACCATCAGGTCACAAAAGTGTACTTTCTGAGCTTCAAATGGTTACAACAAGGGAATCCTTGACCTTAGACCTAGTTTGGGAATCTATTGATAACTATGATGACTCTAACAGCACTTAATTAAACACTCATATAACATCCCATGCATTTTCAAAACACTTATTTTTACTCATTCAGCTGTCTGCTGGGGAAGGGTCTCAGGAGCACTCGCTCTCTGGCAGGTGCGCTGAGGACAGGTGAGTGAGTCCTCACGAGGCCTGGAGGCCAGCTTCACATTAGCTCATCCCTGTTTTAAAGGGGATTCATCCCTCCCCCACTGCCTGCCAGAAGCAAATGCAACGCTCTCCAAAAAGAAGAGGCCATATTCTAAGCCTGAAGATATCGCTTCAGCCTGGAACATACAATGTCCGGTATTCAACCAAAATAACCAGGCAAAGACAAGAATTTAAAATCAGGAGGACCAACAATAAAAATGAACCCACAGGAATTCCAAACACTGGAGAGGAAACATTATCTTTAAAAATCTACAATTACGTGCAAGAAATGAAAAGTCGAGAGAACTGGGAAATAAAAGAATCAAAGAAAATTCTAGAACTCAAATAAAAACTGAAATTCAGAACTCAATGGATGTACTTAACAATCAGACATCACTAAAAGAGATAATTTGTAAATCAGAAGTTAGAACAAAAGAATATAGCCAAAGCAAAGCATAGGTATTCAAAAGAATAAATATACCGAAAGGAGTACAGGAGACACACGGGACACAATACAAAGGTCGAACACCTCTGCCATGTGAGTCCAAGAGGAGGAGGAGGGCGAGGACGGAGCAGAGGCATGACTGGGAGAGGTGGCTGGCTGAGAACTTTCCAGAAAAGATGGAATACACCAACCAATACACACTTTTCCTGTTTGAGCAGTGATTTTCAAGTGAGGGCAACTCCCACCAAGGGAACGTTCGGTAATTTCTGGAGACATCGTGGTTGTCTCAGCTGCGATAGGGAGTGTTTCGGCATCTAGAGGAGAGAGGCCGGGGATGCTGCTAAGCATCCTGCAGTGTGCAGGACAGTCCCCACAACAAGGAATGAGCTGGCCAGAATGTCAAAAATGCTAAGGTTGAGAAACCCTGCCTGAGCGTTTGCGCATCTGCCGTTCCCTTGACCAAGAACGCGCCCTTCGTCCAGCTTTGCACAGCATCTGCCGTTCCCTTGACCAAGAACGCGCCCTTCGTCCAGCTTTGCACAGCTTTTCTTTTCCATCCTTCAGAAATCCGCTGGGCTCTCACCAGCTCAGGGACGCCTTCCCTCACACCCTACATCCAAAGCCGACCTTCCAAGTCCCCACCTCCGGATCCTGGGGAACACCTGTGCTCCACCGCCCAGCAGCAGACACACTGTTTCATTCCCTGTCTATATACCCAGCCAGCAGAAAAGTACCGGGAACATAGCAAGCTCTCAATTTATATTTGTTAAAGGAATGGATGAATTATTACAAAACAAAACAAAAAATGACCTAGAAAAGCAGGCCATAGGACACCACAACTGCTGATTCATCAACAAACTAAAGCCATTTTAAGAAATTACCTCCGAAAGATAAAATGTAAAATAAAGACTAAAATGCCAAACGTCACTATAGCTCCTTTCATTTATTCAGCTTCTTCACAAGTAGTTGAGATAACTTGCCTTGACAGGGAGTTTTCTCCTTCTGCTTGACAAAACATGAACACTATACACGAAGACTTTCTACATCTTCTGGAAGCCGTATCATAAGCAAGTAAGTGAACTGAAAGCCTATTTTCTCCCTCTATTCTGGAAACTGCTCTTTTAGTCCATCTTTTCTATATTGGTTCCAGAATAGATGACCTACCATAAAATCCAACAAATCCAGAAATGTTTCTGAAATTTAACATGTATATAAATACTTAGGTTATGTCACATATAACATACATATATCTAATATATAAAACAGGAAAACCAAGACTTATTTAGATGCCGTGGAAAATGTTTATCTACAGGGACTATTACAAAGCTGTTCTTACCTCCCTCTTTCTTCTTTCTTCCTGAGTCCGATGTAAAAGAGAAGCCTTTTCTTCCTAAACACAAAAAAGAGAGAAAAGATAAAGGTTATAATTTCAAATTCTAAAATACTCTCATACAAAAATTATAGAATGTTGTGACCCAAAGGATTCTAGAGATCATCCAATCAAACCGTCTGACTTAGTAAGAAATCTGAGGCGCAAGAGGCTAAATGGTTCCCTCACCCCCACCCCCGGGTCACAGATCTAATTGTAGTATTTCAGTAGTTTTCTAAGAATAAAATCTGATTTCCTTACACACAGGGTTAGTTCAGGTAAAACCGGGGATATCTGAGTAAGGATCAGCGCATTATATCAATGTCAATATCCTGCTGTGAGCACATACCACAGCTTTGCAAAATACAACCCCCAGGGGAAATTAGGCAATGCAAACAACAGACCTTTCTGTATCATTTCTAACAGCTGCATGTGAGTCTACAATTATCTCAATAAAAATTTCAGTGAAAAAAATCAATCTTGTATTGTTATCAAAATTTTTTAAATTCTTTTCATCGTAAGTAAAACTGTATTTCAAATAAAATTACTTGATATGCAGAAGGAAGTGAAATAACAAATGGGAAAGTAAAACATTTCAAATAAAATAAAAATACTTACAGACGACCCTCCTCCCGCCCCAGAACCATTCCAGTCTATACTGTATGGGCATTTTATTTTTGTAAATTTAATCCAAAATAAAATTAAAGGCCTAAGACATCAACATATAAATAATCAGAAAAATTAATAAACCTAAATTTCTTAACACAAACATACAACTCATCAGAATAGAGTCAGAAAGTAATGAAGCCAATTTAAAATAATATTTTGATATGTGAAGGGAATACATAACATGTAGAGCGAAAAGTTTCTAACTGACAAAATTTTCAGCCAAAGAAATAAATCCTCCAGATATTTTCCATTACAGAGAATTTCATTTCTTGAATTCAAATAAATATCTATCACATGTCAAAGGTCAGAAAAATATTTCCTTTTTAACTGATTGATTAAAATGATGAGGAGCAATGTAAAAATCTAAAGTAAAAAGTGCTCAGAGGGCTTCCCTGGTGGCGCAGTGGTTGGGACTCCGCCTGCCGATGCAGGGGACACGGGTTCGTACCCTGGCCCGGGAAGATCCCACATGCGGCGGAGCGGCTGGGCCCGTGAGCCATGGCCGCTGAGCCTGCGCGTCCGGAGCCTGTGCTCCGCAACGGGAGAGGCCACAGCAGTAAAAGGCCCGCGTAACGCAAAAAAAAAAAAAAAAAAGTGCTCAGAATTATGGAAAGCTTCTAGATAAAAATACAGCCATATTTCTGGTGATTATCTTTATTTATGAATAGGAGTGGTAAATATATGTCTGTAATTTCTCTTCCTTCTATTCCATTTAATCAGATTTAATATATGCTCATTACTGGTTATAGTTAAAGAGCTAAGATTTCTTAAAATGATACATGCTGTTACAACTATGAGAAAATATACTTAATGTCTGAAATTAAACCCACATTTTACTTCGAAAAAAATGGTACATGCCAGCAAAACAGTCACCAAATTGACTTCACACATAAGCTTAGCTGTCACTAATCTAAAAGCCCTGTGGGTTTGAGGGCCTGGCCTGTCTCTGACCACCAGGTCCCTATCACTGGCTTCAATGTCTGCCACATGTAGGGAGTTAATATTTACAAAATGAACGAATGAACATTTCCTTTAAGTACAGCAAAGTAGTCTAAAAGGAGTAACCGTAACAGCTGAAAAGCACTTCTGAATACCTGCAACACAGCACCAAGGCTGAAGTATGTACCAATTATCAAAAAGCGTAACTGGATTCTAAGTGAATACTTTAAGTTCGACGCATACGATACGGGATAGCTATGAACGCACCAGAAGCAATGCTGAATGTGTTGAGGATGAATATCCTTATCCTTTGATGACCTACAGATTAAAATCCTTGGACAGAGGACACCATATAAATGGAAGGTCACTTCTCTTACCTGTGCTCGGGGGCTGTAAAGTTTCCTACTTAAAACAGCTCATTTCAAAAATTCTAAAATAAGCATAGCAAGCAAATCCAAAGTCCTGGACACACATACAGAAACCCTCATATGTGATTTCAACTGTAGTTTAAAATGATGTGAAGGTCTTTCAAAGAGCACTCACGCTCCCTAAGTATTCTACAGAGAGGAGAGAAAGGTCTGCTGGGGAGGTCAACCAACCCCACAGGTCACATCAGCCACATGGGACAGGAGACCCTAGGACAGCGCCAGCTGTCCAACACTGCTTCCTCTGTGCCCCAGCACTGTGCCCCAGCACACAGACAACTAACACGGACCGAGGGCTTACCCTCCACGTGCTAAGCAACATTCTAAACCCTAGGATTTGGTTCATCACATATTCCTCGGAATAACCCAATGCGGTTCAAGCACTATTACTTTTCCTGTTTACAGATGACAAAAGTGAGGTTCAAGAGTGGTAGAGCCAAGATCTGAACTCAAGGTGGGTCCAGAGCCTAAGCTATTAAGCAGTGGACTATTTTGAAAAACAGCATGAAGTATGATGTTATTTCACATTTTGAGCAATTTTTAAAACTCTTTTATCTTCATAATACATGCGTAATTTGGAAGATATATCGGAAAGGAGGCTGGTGGGGAGCGGAGGCCACAGAAAAAAACTGGGGTCACCCAAATGTGCCACGAGTTCAGAGGCACGGGGGAGCAGCAGGGGGTGAGCGACAAAGGGCCCCGAGTGCCCAGGAAAGGTGCAGTGAGCAATCGCAAAGGCCTGGGACACAGAGGTGGCCACAAAAAGCCCGTTCAGCACAGAAGGAAAAGTGTGACAGAGCACTTAATCGTTGTCTATAAATTACGTACACTATCATATGCAACACCTGAGCTAGCAACCAAATTCCACACCAGAACCGGAGCTCCTTCCTACATTCCCCAACTCAGAGACCGTCTCTGTGCAAAAGACATTCCAACGAGGCAAGGAGAGGAATTTATTCTCAACAAATACTGGCTAACTCTTACGTCATGCTAGGCACTAGCTATTTTAAAAGTAATAAAAGTGTTTGTTCCCAAGGAGCGCACAGTCTGGTGGGAGCAGAAGAAGCCTATGAATTGAGCACCCACCATGGGCCGGACACGATTCTAGACACTAGCAATAAAGCAGAGTCAGCAGGAGCGGCCCCGCCCCTGGGAGTGCACACCTCAATACAGGTGGGCACCGGGGACGGACGAGGCAGCGCAGAGAAGGACAGGCACTCTGCCTCTGCGACTCAGAGAACTCCTGGAAGAAAAGGTGAATTGGAAAGAAATCTTGGAAGGCTGTGTTCAGAAGGATGACAAGATGGAAAGCATCCCAGCAGAGGGGGGAGCACGGGAAGCAGCAGAGGCACGAGAGGGGGCGCTGGGCAGGAAGCAGGGCTGAGGGAGAGGCTGGGCTGACCTCGAGGCCAGCATCGAGAGGGAACGGGAGACCCCCATCTCTGGCTAGGTGAGCCATATACCAAGACAGCATGGGATGGAAGGGAGAGAACGACGAAGTTAAAGTTCACTGACCTTGAGACATCTCTGGGACCGACAAGTCAGTCAACAGGTAATAAAGAACACGGAAGAAGTATGGATTGAAAATTCAGAGTTCAAATCACCCGTGACTTAAGCTTAAACTCCTTCCGTGGCTTCCCACCCTCTACCTGCACAGAGGGCTGCTACGCCGTTAAAACAAACAAAGACTGCAATATCTAATACTCATTTCCTAAAAGACCACTGGACACTAGACGGAACCATCTCTTCTCAATGCTCAGTTATTTACATGAACCAAAGTTATGTAAAACCTACCACGCTGGTCTTATTTGCCTACTTCATGGTAGCCTATCTGAGACCGTAATTTGAGAACGGCCAGTGTGTTCTAAGGGGTCAAGTTCAAACACAGCCTTGGCGCAGGAATATTCCGGTCAAACACCTCCTCCTCTTTCTCTTGAGCCACCAGCATGGCGTGCCCCCCAACTACCCTCCAAGTCTCAAACGCCCCACCCCTCCCCAGCCTGGCCTTCCCTCCTGTGGCACTGACACGCGCCTGGCAAGCGCCCACTCGCCTTAGGTGAGGCTCAGCTTAAATGTCTTCTCTTCCATGAAGAGAAGGTGACCCCCACTCCTATGCCTCCACACAATGAACGGGTGAGTTCACATTCACAGACGGGAACCCAGCACACAGGGCCGACTACTCAACATGCAGAGAACGACTGTATCTGCACTAGTCAGAATCCTGGAGGCCACACGGGCACCATCCTCACAGATGCGGCCACCGAATGCCGTGGAAGGTCACTCCTCGGCAGGTTACGCCACTCAGGGCCAGTCGGGCTGTGGTTATTCTGAAGAAGAGCAGAAAACAAGAAAACAAGACAAACCCCATCCCTCAAAACAGCAGCAACGAACACTCAAAGTCTGCCAGGCCCAGCAGTCAGGTGGGAAAAATAAAGGCACAGGCCTGATCCTAACTCGCAATTCTGAGTGCCTACACGTGGCTTGAACCAGTAAATAACTATTAACTCCTCAAAGTGAAATTTCAGCAGGCTGCTAACAGAGCAAACCAACAGACCCACCACAGTGCACAATGGGAGTCAGCATCCAGGAACTCACCCTAGCCGTGTGGACCAGGGCTAGAGAAGCAGTCCATCCCTGGGGCCCACGCCTGCCTCATCAGAACAAGCACTCCAGGGCTTCCCTGGTGGTGCAGTGGTTGAGAATCCACCTGCCAATGCAGGGGACACGGGCTCGAGCCCTGGTCGAGGAAGATCCCACGTGCCGTGGAGCAACTAAGCCCGTGCACCCCAACTACTGAGCCTGCGCTCTAGAGCCCACGTGCCACAACTACTGAAGCCCGCGCTCCTAGAGCCCGTGCTTTGCAACAAGAAAAGCCACTGCAATGAGAAGCCCGCACACCGCAATGAAGGAGACCCCTCTCGCCGCAACTAGAGAAAGCCCGCACACAGCAGCAAAGACCCAACGCAGCCAAAAGAAAATAAAAATAATAATAAAAAAGAACAAGCACTCCAGGGAAGCCACAGACTCGATGTCCTAGCTCAATTTTTCTATTGGGTGTTGAAATAAATACTACTATGGGACTTCCCTGGTGGCGCAGTGGTTAAAAATCCACCTGCCAATGCAGGGGACACGGGTTCAAGCCCTGATCCGGGAAGATCACACACGGTGCGGAGCAACTAAGCCCATGCACCACAGCTACTGAGCCTGCGCTCTAGAGCCCATGGGCCACAACTACTGAGCCTGCGTGCCACAACTACTGAAGCCCTCGTGCCTAGAGCCCACGCTCCGCAATGAGAAGCCCACACACACCACAACAAAGAGTAACCCCCACTCATGGCAACTAGAGAAAGCCTGTGCGCAGCAACGAAGACCCAACACAGCCATAAGTAAACAAACAAACAAATAAAACTGCCGTCTCTCAAACCACTAAAAAAAAAAGTTGTTAAAAAAAGGTTAAAAAAAAAATTACCATGTTTTTCAATGTTCTCTCACGAACCACCGGAATCATCACACTCCATACTCTGGGACAAACACTGATCTACACTAATAAGGCTAAAGCAGGAGCACACAGGTCACTGTCAGAGGGTCTCCAGGGAGACATAAATAAAAAAGGAGATTCAGCCGTCGATAAAGCTGGCATTTCAAATTTGCAGAGAAAAATGTATTACTCAATAAACAGTGTCACAACAACTGAGTAGCCTAAATAAGTGACATTGTATCCCTAAGTCTTCACATCAGAATAGATTCCTGATGGACCTGAGATTTATATACATATACAGCACTATAAAAATACGTGAAAATAATGTGGGGATTGTTTTTAAAATCTCAGTGTGGAGGAAGACTTTCTTTAAGAAAGAAATATCACACCACACATTAAGTCTATTAACTTATTTAAGAATGATAAACTTCCTGCATGCCTCAACTACAGAGCCCACGAGTCACAACTACTGAGCCCACGTGTGCCGCAACTAAGACGCGACGCAGCCAAAAATAAAATATTTTTTTTAAATGGTAAATTTGACCCCATAAAAATTAAAACTTTCTACACAGAAAAGTGCCATACCCAAGGCTTAAAAAGTTGACAAAGTGGGAATAAATATTTGTAACACTGCAAAACCAACTATTTGTAAAAGCTCTCAGTAATAATTTTAAAAGATCAACAAACTGGACTTCCCTGGTGATGCAGTGGTTGGGAACCCACCTTCCAATGCAGGGGACGCGGGTTCGAGCCCTGGCCTGGGAAGATCCCACATGCCGCAGAGCAACAAAGCCCGTGTGCCACAACTACTGAGCCTGCGCTCTATAGCCTGTGAGCCACAACTACTAAGCCCATGTGCCACAACTACTGAAGCCCACACGCCTAGAGCCCACGCTCCGCAACAAGAGAAGCCACTGCAATGAGGACCCCACGCACCGCAACGAAGAATAGCCCCCGCTCACCGCAACTAGAGGAAGCGCGCACACAGCAACGAAGACCCAACACAGCCAAAAATAAGTTAATAAATAAATTTATTTTTTAAATAAATAGAAGATCAACAATCAAATAGAAAAATTAGCAAAAGCTATAAACAGTACATAGGGAAATAAAAATATATTTTAAACATAAAAACTTCATCTTTACTCATTTTTAGGAAAAAATGCAATAAAAACACAATGATAGGCTTTTTAACCCATCTAACTGGCAAACTTTAAACCTCAGATAACACTGAGATGAAGATGGACAGCAGCCACTTTCTTACACTGATATGATCTCCTTAGAGGGCAATTTGGAAATATCTATAAAAATAGCCTTTGACCTAGCACTTCTAGAAATTTAACCTACAAATATTACCGGCACATATACAAGTATATGCACCACAGTGCTGTTTAAATTAGCAAAAAAGCTGAAAACCTAAATAGCCACTAAAATACATGACAGCTAAATAACAGAACACTCACTACATGGAGTATCGTACATAGCTTCTTTTTTTTTTAAATTTATTTTATTTACTCATTTTTGGCTGCACTGGGTCTTTGTTGCTGCACGGGGGCTTTCTCTAGTTGCAGCGAGCGGGAGCTACTCTTGGTTGCAGTGCACGGGCTTCTCATTGCGGTGGCTTCTCTCGTTGTGGAGCACGGGCTCTAGGCGCACGGGCTTCAGTAGTTGTGGCACGTGGGCTCAGTAGTTGGGGCTTGAAGGCTCTAGAGCGCAGGCTCAGTAGTTGTGGCACACGGGCTTAGTTGCTCCGCACCATGTGGGATCTTCCCAGACCAGGGCTCGAACCCGTGTCCCCTGCGTTGGCAGGCAGGTTCTTAACCACTACTCCACCAGGGAAGCCCATACACAGCTTTTTGAAAAATGCAGTAGATCTATTTGTACTGATCTGGAACTATGCCCAGACGACGTAGTGCTGGAGGGAGAAGCACAGCAGTCTATTCAACGCGCTCTAGCGTGTGTTCAAACACGAGAAGAGCGCACATCTCAGTGATTCCATGCGCAGAAAACAGCTCTGAGAGGACAGGGAAGCACCTAGGAACACAGACCCATTACAAGGGGTCTAGACCCCCACAGGGACTGGGGGAGTGAGCAGTGGGTGAAAGGCAGGGAGATGTTCATTTTATTTGAATCTTTATTTTCTACTGCTCAAATTATTATCCAAGTACGTGTAATACTTTCTCACTTTTTTAGAATAAGATACTAATGAAGCTACTCTAGAACGTAAAGTTTTTAAAAACAGCTCAACAAAGCCAAGAATAAGTGATTAATTAAGTGGCTGGGAGGAAGACAACAATAGGGTACCAATAAAACGCACATTTAGATTTTCATTCTTAACAAATTTTTGGTTTCAATTTATTATAATTGAAAATAGCTTTCACCTTTTAGAGTCTACAGGCCTAGACAAGTTAGGGTTTCCCAGCCCAGTTATATACCAGTTTCATAAAGTACACTGAATCAACTGTTTCTGGAATGACTAAACCTATTGTTCCTATAGCAAACCTGTTGCTTTCAATGCTAATCTCTCACCTCCACAGCTGTGACACTAACCTTATTCATCAATATGTAAACAACAGTAAATTACAGCAAACGTCTCTATTTGATCTTTGAGCCTTCGGCACATTATCTTATCTTCTCTGAAAATTAAATATGGCCAAACTTCACAAATACCATTAACAAAGATGTTTTTTAAAGGCGGGAAAATGCTTTCTTCATGCAAATGAATTTAGTGGGAACAAAATGAAGTTTTTAAAAAGTGAAGCCACATATAGTTTAAATTAGATTTCATCAACCATCAGAATCAAAAAAAATTTATGGTCAAAAATTTGAGTATAGGTCAAAGTAAATGTACATAACATGACAATTTCCATAAAACCAAATGCTCAAATTGACTGCTAACCACTTATAAAAATAAGTTTAGCATGTTTATTAATACCTTGATTTTTAAAAAACTGTGAGATTTCCTTTGTTTCCAAAATACTTGGATTATTTTCCATCAGCAATTTACTCCATTTACCAATGCAAATAGAACAATCAGTTTCACATCTGTTTCAAGTTAGTATATTTTCCCACTCTCATGCACTAACACAATACTAATAGTTTTACACAATTTGAAGAATATTCAAGTAAAACACTTTGAGCTAATTAAAATGTTAAAAGTTACCGAAAGTTTTATTTGTAAATAATGCACAACCTATGATCTGTGGATTTTTCCTTCTTTTATAGACCTATAAGAAAGAACCTTTGTTCTCTGAGAAGATAAACAAAATCGATAAGCCATTAGCCAGACTCATCAAGAAAAAAAAGGGAGAAGACTCAAATCAACAGAATTAGAAACGAAAAAGGGGAAGGAACAGCTGACACTGCAGAAATACACAGGATCGTGAGAGATTACTACAAGCAACTCTATGCCAATACAATGGACAACCTGGAAGAAATGGACAAATGCTTAGAAATGCACAACCTGCCTAGACTGAACCAGGAAGAAATAGAAAATACGAACAGACCAATCACAAGCACTGAAATTGAGACTGTGATTAAAAATCTTCCAACAAACAAAAGCCCAGGACCAGATGGCGTCACAGGCGAATTCTATCAAACATTTAGAGAAGAGCTAACACCCATCCTTCTCAAACTCTTCCAAAATACAGCAGAGGGAGGAACACTCCCAACCTCATTCTACGAGGCCACCATCACCCTGATACCGAAACCAGACAAGGATGTCACAAAGAAAGAAAACTACAGGCCAATATCACTGATGAACATAGATGCAAAAATCCCCAACAAAATACTAGCAGACAGAATCCAACAGCACATTAAAAGGATCATACACCATGATCAAGTGGGGTTTATTCCAGGAATGCAAGGATTCTGCAATATACGCAAATCAATCAACGTGACAAACCATATTAACAAATTGAAGGAGAAAAACCATATGATCATCTCAATAGATGCAGAGAAAGCTTTCGACAAAATTCAACGCCCATTTATGATAAAACCCTCCAGAAAGCAGGCATAGAGGGAACTTTCCTCGAAATAATAAAGGCCGTATATGACAAACCCACAGCCAATATCGTCCTCAATGGTGAAAAACTGAAAGCATTTCCACTAAGGTCAGGAACAAGACAAGGTTGCCCACTCTCACCACTCTTATTCAACATAGTTTTGGAAGTTTTAGCCACAGCAATCAGAGAAGAAAAGGAAATAAAAGGAATCCAAATCGGAAAAGAAGAAGTAAAGCTGTCACTGTTTGCAGATGACATGATGCTATACATAGAGAATCCTAAAGATGCTACCAGAAAACTACTAGAGCTAATCAATGAATTGGGTAAAGTAGCAGGATACAAAATTAATGCACAGAAATCTCTGGCATTCCTACACACTAATGATGACAAATCTGAAAGTGAAATCAAGAAAACACTCCCATTTACCATTGCAACCAAAAGAATAAAATACCTAGGAATAAATCTACCTAAGGAGACAAAAGACCTGTACACAGAAAACGATAAGACGCTGGTGAAAGAAATTAAAGATGATACAAACAAATGGAGAGGTATACCATGTTCTTGGATTGGAAGAATCAACATTGTGAAAATGACTATACTACCCAAAGCAACCTACAGATTCAATGCAATCCCTATCAAGCTACCAACGGCATTTTTCACAGAACTAGAACAAAAAATTTCACAGCTTGTATGGAAACACAAATGACTCCGAATAGCCAAAGCAATCTTGAGAAGGAAAAACACAGCTGGAGGAATCAGGCTCCCTGACTTCAGACTATACTACAAGGCTACAGTAATCAAGACAGTATGGTACTGGCACAAAAACAGAAAGATAGATCAATGGAATAGGATAGAAAGCCCAGAGATAAACCCATGCACATATGGTCACCTTATCTTTGATAAAGGTGGCAGGAATGTACAGTGGAGAAAGGACAGCCTCTTCAATAAGTGGTGCTGGGAAAACTGGACAGGTACATGTAAAAGTATGAGATTAGATCACTCCCTAACACCATACACAAAAATAAGCTCAAAATGGATTAAAGACCTAAATGTAAGGCCAGAAACTATCAAACTCTTAGAGGAAAACATAGGCAGAACACTCTATGACATAAATCACAGCAAGATCCTTCTTGACCCATCTCCTAGAGTAATGGAGATAAAAACAAAAATAAACAAATGGGACCTAATGAAACTTCAAAGCTTTTGCACAGCAAAGGAAACCATAAACAAGACCAAAAGACAGCCCTCAGAATGGGAGAAAATATTTGCAAATGAATCAACTGACAAAGGATTAATCTCTAAAATTTACAGGCAGCTCATGCAGCTCAATAACAAAAAAATAAACAACCCAATCCAAAAATGGGCAGAAGACCTAAATAGACATTTCTCCAAAGAAGATATACAGACTGCCAACAAACACATGAAAGAATGCTCAACATCATTAATCATTAGAGAAATGCAAATCAAAACTACAATGAGATATCATCTCACACCAGTCAGAATGGCCATCATCAAAAAATCTAGAAACAATAAATGCTGGAGAGGGTGTGGAGAAAAGGGACCACTCTTGCACTGCTGGTGGGAATGTGAATTGGTTCAGCCACTATGGAGAACAGTATGGAGGTTCCTTAAAAAACTACAAATAGAACTACCATATGACCCAGCAATCCCACTACTGGGCATATACCCTGAGAAAACCATAATTCAAAAAGAGTCATGTACCAAAATGTTCTTGCAGCTCTATTTACAGTAGCCCGGAGATGGAAACAACCTAAGTGTCCATCACTGGATGAATGGATAAAGAAGATGTGGCACGTATGCACAATGGAATATTACTCTGCCATAAAAAAAAACTGAAATTGAGCTATTTGTAATGAGGTGGATGGACCTAGAGTCTGTCATACAGAGTGAAGTAAGTCAGAAAGAGAAAGACAAATACCGTATGCTAACACATATATATGGAATTTAAGGGGGAAAAAATGTCATGAAGAACCTACGGGTAAGACAGGAATAAACACACAGACCTACTAGAGAATGGACTTGAGGATATGGGGAGGGGGAAGGGTAAGCTGTGACAAAGCGAGAGAGTGGCATGGACATATATACACTACCAAACGTAAAATAGATAGCTAGTGGGAAGCAGCCGCATAGCACAGGGAGACCAGCTCGGTGCTTTGTGACCACCTAGAGCGGTGAGATAGGGAGGGTGGGAGGGAGGGAGACACAAGAAGGAAGAGATATGGGAACATATGTATATGTATAACTGATTCACTTTGTTATAAAGCAGAAACTAACACACCATTGTAAAGCAATTATACTCCAATAAAGATGTAAAAAAAAAAAAAAAGGAAGAAAGAACCTTTATGAAAATATAACAGCAACCAACTTCACATACAGGCAAATATTTGAAAGTGCATCAAAATACAGTAATAAGTTACTAAAAATCATATTTATAAAACTATGTACAATATGATTCCCAATTCAAACACTATATACAAAAAAGACTAGAACAAAATTTATACACATATTAACACGTGTAAAGAGCATAAAACGTGAAAAGAGCTCATTTAAAAATAAAGTACCAAAGGACTTCCCTGGTGGCGCAATGGTTAAGAATCCGCCTGCCAATGCAGGGGACACGGGCTCGAGCCCTGGTCTGGGAAGATCCCACATGCTGTGGAGCAACTAAGCCCGTGCACCACAACTACTGAGCCTGCGCTCTAGAGCCTGCGAGCCACAACTACTGAGCCCGCGTGCTGCAACTACTGAAGCCCACGCGCCAAGAGCCCGTGCTCTGCAACAAGAGAAGCCACCGCAAGGAGAAGCCCGTGCACCACCATGAAGAGTAGCCCCTGCTCGACGCAACTGGAGAAAGCCCATGTGCAGCAATGAAGACCCAATACAGGCAATAAATAAATTTACTTATTAAAAAAATAATAAAGTACCAAAATAAAATGCAATCGTTTATATCTCATTACAATAAATTCCAAAAGACCTTCTTTTCTTACACCAAAACTGTGTATTAATTATGGCACTGTTTTACTAGCAAAACCCTGGAAACAACCTGCACATATACATCTATCAATAGGAAAGTGGTTTTATGATACAAACCATTCAGTGGAATATGATGCATCCATAAAGAGAAACTACATCTAAAGGTGCTGGTGTGGAATCATCACTAAGACACAGTGCTGAGGAGAACAGTAGCTCTCACTGTTATTTGAAAAGCTAGGGGCGGGCTTCCCTGGTGGCGCAGTGGTTGAGAATCTGCCTGCCAATGCAGACAACACAGGTTCGAGCCCTGGTCTGGGAAAATCCCACATGCCATGGAGCAACTGGGCCCGTGAGCCACAATTACTGAGCCTGCGCGTCTGGAGCCTGTGCTCCGCAACAACAGAGGCCGCGATAGTGAGAGGCCTGCGCACCGCGATGAAGAGTGACCCCCACTTGCCACAACTAGAGAAAGCCCATGCACAGAAATGAAGACCCAACACAGCCATAAATAAATAAATAAATACATTGTGTATTAAAAAAAAAAAAAGCTAGGGGCACATGTTTATTTGTATTTAATCTAGTTTTGAAAAGATTGAGGAACTGGTAAGAATGGGGACGTCTGGAGCCTCAGTGAGAGGAAGACTTCATTATATGCCCTTTAGAAGAGTCTCAGTTTTTATAACTTTTTCAATTAAAAAAAAGGTACCTTTTTTTAAAGCCCACTGACTGGAGATTAGAAATGGAAACGTTATTAGACCAAGGAAGATTAGTGATCATCTAACTTTCTCACTATCAAGAATTATGACTTTCCCATTACAAGATGTGAAAACGAGAAGCCCAGAAAAGATGAATAAGCCGCAGACAACCGGTTATAGGAAGATAAGCATTTTTTCAAGCCCCCATTTTACTTTTTACATTTCATCTTTCACAGTAAAGATGTGCTATGAACTGTGCTGCTTGCCAACACACTAGAGTTTACTAACGTTCCTAAAAAAGTTAAAGAGAGCACTAAAGCTGCATATGATAAGAAAAATTAATTCAAAAAGACATAGGATTGTTAAAGCCATCCTTTCAGTGCCTGCAGGACATGGTCCTCAACTTGCCAAGCAGTTAAAGGAGAGCTTAAGCAAAGCGAGAAACAACACAAGATGTGCAGGCTACACAACATCCAACATCCAGACCAGGGTTCACATCCTTCACTAAATGATTTGGAATCTCTGAGCCCTGATTTCTTCCTCTACGGGATGCCAACACCTCCGCCTCACAGAGAAGGAGTCAAGAAGAGGTGAGAGCATACAACAAGCAGGAGGACAAACCCTGAGGGGTGCAGTGTAGGTAACTAACAAATAAGGAGAGAAAACAGAAACACCCTGGAGAGAAAGTGCCCTCGGAGGCTCTCTGCAACTGCACAGATGCTAAGGCAGCAGTTAACTGCTAAGACCAGGGAATGGAAATTGATATAATTTTTTCTAGAGAACAAAACATAACAGAAGCCTATGTGCACAGTGACCAAGCAATTCAGCTTCTTTCTGCAATGTATCCTAAAAAATAATTATAAATCATTGGCTATAAAGATGTTGTTCACAACAAAACAGAAACCACCTAAATGTCCAAAAGTAAAGGATGAACGTGTATACTTCATCACACACAGCTCACACAGAACACGCATGGTAATTTTAAAAAGAAAACGAAATTTTAATTTTAGAAAATAGACTGAACAATTGGACCCTCAGCTTTGGAATAACCTAGAGTTTATATAAAACGTCTTATGGTCAGTACACAGGATACAGTCACAGCTACAGCAAATAAAACCTCAAAACCAGTACAAAAGGTCTGAGGTCCTCCAACAAGCCCTGCTTTTCTAATGAGCTCTGCTCTGCTCACGGCCTCTCAGTCAGTACTACTGTCTGCACACGCTGCCACGCCTGCTGGCTGGCCACGCACTGGTCCCAGCAGCACCTCTCCCTCGCGTGCCCCTCTTCCTCTGTTTCTGTAAACGCTGGCATCCCTCGGAGTTTTGTCCTGAGCCCACGTCTTCTCAGCAGAACATTTTCCAGAGCATCTCACAACTTCAGCTGTTACCTACTGATGGACCAACGGACTCCCAGCCTCCACCTGAAGCTCCAGACTAGCTCCCCACCTGCCTAATGAGCAATCCCCAGCATTTTACGTTGAACACATCCCTAGGAACTCAGCATCGTGTCGGATGATGGGGTCACTGTCCACTCCTGTCACCCCAGACTGACACCTGACGTGATGCTTGTCGACACCCCAGAGCTCATCAATTCTGGCTCCTCGACAGCCCTGAACCCCTCCACTCAGTTCCTGCTGCCTGCTTCAGGCCCTCACTACTCCTCTGCACAACTACAGCTGCCTGTCTCTCGCCTAGTGTCCAGCCCCCGCACTGCCCCACAATCGTCTCTCTAAAACCTGAGTTTGCTCAGGGTCACTTCACTGCTTCAAAAGCCGTCAGTGGCTCCCAAGGTGCCCCTTTATGACCTGGCCCCTGACTGCCCGTCTCCCCAGCCTTCTCTTGGCCCACCCCCACTCCAGCCAGCTGCACAGTCTGCAGGTGACTGCCACCTCTCCAGGGTGGACACCTCTGTCCGTGCGGATCCTCCTAACTGGTGGCAACAGCGTTCAACCTGTAAACGGTGCTAAGAAGCGCAGTCCAGCACACAAGAGCCGAGGGCGCTGACATGCTGCCCACCCGGGGCCCTGAGAATAGGCCCTGGAAAAGGAGGGAAACAGGCTTCCTCCCTCCGTGCTGGCACAAGGCGCCCCGAGCAGCTCTCAGGCGGCCAGAAATTCACTTTGATGCTCTCCTACTTCACTCCCTCTCTCCAATGGCCCGATGCCCCTGCCTCCTGCCCTATGGCTGTCAAGGTGACAAGCCAAACACTCTCATTCCCATATTACTTACTCCCCTGTATATTCCACCCTTTTCTCCAAGGGTGGTTGGATTAAAAAGGTAAATGATCTAAGTGAATTCAAATTGCTGCAAATAAATGGCAGCCTCTCATGATGCTGAGGTTTTTTTGAGGAAGATGCTTAACTCAAACTGCCTAACAGATAACATTTCAGGTAAGACCCGTGCAGGAACGCAACAGCTTAACAGCTCACAGGAAAGGCCAGCTCACAGTCAGGGAGCCTCGCCTGGGAGAAGGGAATTTTAAGTCAGTTCTCTATTTCACCAGTTTTCTAAGCTGCTCCTAGTTTACCAACTTCTTTCCTTGCTACATTTCCAAACTGGTGGAGTTTGATTCCTCTCACCTTGAGTGTGGACTGGATTGACAAATAAAATAGGACAAAAGTGACAACGTATGACTTTCAGGATTCCCTCGTAACAGGCTTTGCCTCATTCTCCCTGCTCTCCTGCATCACTGGCTCCGGGGAAGCCAGCTGCCAGGTCAGGAGGACACTCAAGCAGCCCTAAGGTGATGTCCGAGTGGCAGGAGCTGACACCTCCCGCCAGGACCCATCACTGGCCTCCAGGCACAGGCATGAGCCAGTCCCACAGTGGCTCCCCCAGCACCAGGCAAGGCTTCCGATGCCTGAGCCTCCAGAGACCCTAGGTCAGACCACCCTGCACGCTGCTCTAGGATGCCTGCCCCACAGAGCGGAGTGAGAGAACAAAAATGTGCTGCTTTAGGCCACTACGATGCACAGAGAACTAGACCTCTGTTCATCGGAAATTAAGACACTGGTAAAGCAGAGATCATGACTGTTCAGATTAACATAATTTAAATGCAGACTGCACTACTGTTTTGCAATCTACTTATTTCCACTAACAATGACACAGTTTAATACATATAATGAGTAGACATCAATAAATGATAAATAGTAACAAATATAGATCATGACCACTTTAAACAGTTGTACAGTACCCCACTGCACTGTTATACCATTTAACAAATTTCCTATTGTTAGACACTTAGATTGTTTTGAATTTTTCAATACTATAAGTAACGCCACAAACATCATCTTTTCTTTCTCATGCATCTATCCCATGCACCTGTCAAATCAGTTTCTTAGAATAAATTTCTAAAAGTAGACTTACTGGATTTAGAGGGGTCGTACCTGTTGACGACTCTGACGTGTGCTGTTAAACCATCCCCCAGGTAGGTTGTGCCGATTTACAATGCCACCCACACCCCCCAGCAGGCGTCTCCAACTTTAACTTGGTCACCACTGAAGGTGAGGGACTCTGGAGACGCTCGGCCAGAAGGAAGCTCCTGCCCCTGCCTTCATGCTCACAAGTGGCATGGGCAACAGAAGGCGTGAAGAGGCCGTGGCCGGAGAGCAAGGACACAACGGTATGAAATAAGGGTCGTGGTCAAAGAACAAAATGCTTAACTTCCAATCTCCTAGGTGCCCGCATTCTTTAAAGTTATAAGAAAACAGGGGAAGAGACTGAGGAACAGTCTTACTGCTTCTGCAGTAACCTCCTTCGAGGGCTCGTCTACACTCCTGCGAGATGACCTGTTCATGACCTTAGTTAAGAGGCCTGGATGACAACTAACTCTGCAACTCAAGAAAACCAGCACGCGCTGGAGTGTGCAAAGCCAGACAGGACTAGGGAAGGCAAGCCAGGTAGGTGCCTGAGCACAAAAACTAAGGAGGCACTCACCTCAGGGCCATGAACCCGAGTGCCACCTTAAGCAACCTGCACCTATGCATCTTGAGTCAGAGCCTCCTTAAATTTTGTGCCCTACGTGCCTTGCTTGCCTCACCCTAGACCCTGATTAGAAGTCCAAAGAGAATTAGACAAAGTCTCAGCCCTTCCATTCTACTTGGTTTCCCTAGGAACCAGATCAAGAATTCCTGACCTTATATGCTACAGAGAACTACAGTGTTCTGGTCCCATATGTGAAGAGTATGGAAAATCATATTCAAGAGAACAGATGTGGGGCTGCTAGATAAAACAGGAAGGTAATAATACCCGTTCTGACAGTAAATCTTAAAACCTGATTTTAGAAAATGTTTCTACTTTACTTGATGTCAGACGTGTAAAAAACAGTTTATGTCCCACTGCAACATACACAGAGTAGTATGACAACATGTATATCAACTGCCAGCTTTTCAAAACGAAATAGCATGGACTTTTTTTTAGGTTAAAATATTTTAGGTAAGACCTCCAATTACACAGGAGAGGGCAGTTATATAAAACTAACCAATCAGAGTGCTTACAATCCTAAGAGTATTCTAGACTTATCGAAAGGGGAAATTAAAATTACAGTAGCTGGTTTCGATAGGCTCTACAGTGAAACTCATTCTGCGAGGCCAGCAGTACCCTAATACAAAAACCAGAAAAAGACATCACGAGAAATAAAAGCTACTCTCTCCGGAACACAGATGCAAAAATCCCCAAACAAAATACTACCAAATTGAATGCAACAACGTATAAAAAGAATTATACATCATAACCATGTGGGATTTATGATAGGTAAGCAGGGCTGGTTCAGCATTCAAAAAACACTTGGTGTAATCCATCACATCAACAGACTAAGGAAAAGTATATGATCACACAGTAAAAAGCATTTGACAAAATCCAACACCCAGGTAATTCCCTGGCAGTCTAATGGTTAGGGCTCCATGCTTCCACTGCAGGGAGCACAGGTTAGATCCCTGGTTGGGGAACTAAGATCCCACATGCCACGCCATGTGGCCAAAAAAGAAAATTAAAATTAAAAAATTAAAAGTAAATTAAAAAAACCCAACACCCATATCCACGACAAAAATTCTCAACACACTAGAAATAGAGGGGAGCTTCCTCAACTTGATAAAGAACCACCTACAGCTAACATCATACTTAATGGTGAGAAACTAGAAACCTGCCCACTAAGATCAGGAACAAAGCAAGGATATCTTCTCTTACTACTCCTTTTTGACATCATTAGCTCTAGCTAATGCAATAAAGCAAGAAAAGGAAACAAAAGCTATACAGATTGGGAAGAAAGAAATAAAACTGTCTTTGGTCACAGATGACACAATCGTCTCTGTAGAAAATCCCAAAGAATTAACAAAAAACTCCTGGAACTAATAAGTGATTATAGCAACACTGCAGGATACAAGATTAACATACAAAAGTCAACTGCTGTCCCATATTCCATCAATGAACAACTGAAATTTGAAATTAAAAAAATAATAATAAATAACATTTCCACTATGGAAACAATATGAAGGTTCCTCAAAAAATTAAAAATAGAACTACCTTATGGTCCAGCAATCCCACTTCTTGGTAGCTATCCAACAGAAATGAAAACAGGTATTGAAAACATATCTGTACCACTATATTCACTGCAGCATTATTCAAAATAATAAAGATACGAAGACGTAAGTGGTCATCAAATAGACGAACAGATAAAGATGTGGTGGATACACACAACAGAATATTATTCAGCCAAGAGAAAGAAGGAAATTCTACCATGTGTAGAAATATGGATGGACCTTGCGAGCCTTAAGCTAAGTGAAATAAGCCACAGAAAGACAAATGCTGTAGGTATCACTTACACATGGAAAATTAAAAAAAAAAAAAAAAAAAAAAAAAAAGTCAAACAAAAAAAAGTCAAAGTCAAAAAAGAGAGTAGAAAAGTAGTTGCCAGGGGCTGGGTGGATAGGGGTGAGGGAAATAGGGAGATATTGGTAAAAAGGTAAATACAAAACACAATTGCCTTCCTGTAAACCAACAATGAACATCTGGAACTGGAAATTAAAAACACAGTATTGTTTATATTAGCACCCCCCAAAAAAGAAATACTTCAGTCTATATAAGGCAAATTACAACAGTCTGATGAATAAAATCAAAGAACCGCACAAAAGGAGAGACATTCCATGTTGAACAGGAAGACTCAATACTGTCAAGATCAATTCTTCCTAACTTGTTTGATCTACAGATTCAACACATTCCCAATCAAAATCCCAATAAGTCTGTACAACACAGAGAACATACCCAATATTTCATAATAACTATGAGTATGACCTTTAAAAACTGTGAATTACTATTGTACACCTGTAACTTATGTAATATTGTACCATCAACTATATTTCAATAAGAACAAATGCAACAAATACACCTAAAATACAATGGCTTAAAAAAAAAATATATATATATATACATACATATATATATATAAAAGTTATTTTGTGAATATCAACAAACTGCCTCTAAGGTTGATATGGAAAAGGCAAAAGATCCAAAAAAGCCAACACAATGCTGAAGAAAAATGTGAACAAAGTCGGAGGACTGACACTAGCTGACTTTGAGACTTACCATAAAGCTCCAGAAATCAAGACGGTATGGCATTGGCAAAAACAAAGCAAAATAACAAAAAATCCAGAACAGACAAATAGATGAACGCACCAGAATAGCAAGCCCAGAAACAGACACACAAACATACAGCCAACTGCTCTTTGGACAAAGGAGCAAAGGCAATTCAATGAAGAAAGGACAGCTTTTCAACAAATATGTTGGAACAACTGGATATCCACAGGCCAAAACAGAAAGAAAAAATAAATCTAGACACAGACCTTAACACCTTTCACAAAAATTAACCCAAAATGGATCACAGACCTAAATGTAAAATACAAAACTATAATACTACTAGAAGTTAACACAGGAGAAAATCCAGGTGACACTGTGTTTGGCAATGACTTTTTAGATACGACATAAGAAGCACAATTCGGGCTTCCCTGGTGGCACAGTGGTTGAGAGTCCGCCTGCCGATGCAGGGGACACGGGTTCGTGCCCCGGTCTGGGAAGATCCCATGTGCCGCGGAGCGGCTGGGCCCGTGAGCCATGGCTGCTGGGCCTGCGCGTCCAGAGCCTGTGCTCCGCAGC
>NW_006790887.1:283178-287672 GCF_000442215.2 Lipotes vexillifer | reverse complement strand
TGTCTAATTCCCTCTCCCTGGTGATCTTCATTTCTTGAAAATTTTAGCCTTTGCACAAAATGCAAAAAAAAAAAAAAAAAAAAAAGAAGAAGCACAATTCATGAAAGAAAAAAACTGATATAACTGGACTTCATTAGAATTAAAAACTTCTGCTCTGTAAAAGACTGTTAAGAGAATGAAAAGACAAGCTCAAAACTGGGAGAAGATATATGCAAAAGGCCTCTCTGAAAAGAGTTTATATCTGCAAAATATATACAAATACATTGAAAATGTGTATAAGGAACTGCTAAGACTCAACAGTAAGAAAACAAACAACCCAATTAAAAAATGGGATAAAGACCTGAACAGGCATCTTAACAAAGATATGCAGATGGTAAATCAGCACATGTGAAAAGATGCTCCACATCACATGTCAACAGGGAAATGCAACTTAAAACAATGAGATACCACTACATACCTATTGGAATGGCCAAAATTTAAACACTGACAACACCAAATGCTAGCGAGGATGTGGAGCAACGGGAACTCTCATTGCTGGTGGGAACGCAAAACAGTGCAGCCACTTTGGAAGACAGTTTGGCAGTTAAATGCAAAACGAAACATAACCTTACCATATGATCGCGCTCCTTGATATTTACAAAAAGGAGCTGAAAACTATGTCCACACACAAAACCTGCATGTGGATGTTTATGGCAGCTTTATTCATAATTGCTAAAACTTGGAAGCAACCAAGATGTCCTTCAGCAGGTGAAGGGACAAATAAACTGTGGTACATCCAGACAATGGAATAGTATTCAGCAATTTAGAGGGGGAGGAAAAAAAAAAGAGCCATCAGGCCAGGAAAGACCTGGAACAACCTTAAAAGCACATTCCTAAGTTAAAGAAGCCAGTCTCAAAAGATCAAAACTCACAGAACGTACAACACCTGGATTGAACCCTGATATAAACTGACTTAATAATAAGGTATCAATATTGGTCCACCAATTGTAACAAACGTACCACATTATGGCAAGATGGAAATAATAGAGAAAACAATGTGCTAGGAAGATGGAGTGAGAACTCTGTACTTTCCCATCAGTTTTTTCTGTTAAGACTAAAACTGCTCTACAAAAATAGTTAATAAAAAAACAAGCTAGCAAGCTATGAAAAGGCATGGAGGAACCTTAAATGTATGCTGCTAAGTGAAAGAAGCCAATCTGAAGAGGCCACACACCGTATGATTCCAACTACACGACATTCTAGAAAGGCAAAACTATGGAGACAGTAAAAAGATCAGTGGTGGCCGGAGGCTGGGGGCAGGAGGGCAGCGGTGCGTGAGGGCTAAGGGAGAAGGTGAATAGGTAAAGCACAGTGGATTTTTAGGGCAACCAACTATTCTCTATGATGCTGTAATGGCAGATACATGTCATTATACATCTGTCAAAACCCACTTAAAGCACAACACAAAGAATGAATATTAATGTATTGCTATTGGTTCATCAATTAACAAATGAACCACGTTAAGGCAAGATGCTAATAACAGTGGATTTCTATACTTGTAATCAAATTACCATTAAGATAGTCTTCTATGCACTACCAAGAATAGAAAAAAATACTGCCAATAAACTATCATGCCACCATGTATCCTGACTTCAGAAATATTAAAAAGTGGAAACCTATGTGACTTAGTATATACCTACCCAATCCAGTATATACCTACTCAATGTATACCCTTCCACCCACCTGGAATACCCTTGCTTCCCAGCTCACTAATTCCACGCATCCTTCAAGACTAAGCCCCAACCAACTCTATTCTTTCCTGAATCAGCCCAAGGAAAACCCAGAATGTGGTAATTGCTCTCTCTACTGTTATTTAATGTTTAACTGTGTAAGTCTTATCTCCCCAACAAGATTACAATGAGGGCATGAACTTTTCCTTACAATGTTTCAGATCCTTCAAAGAACCTTTACAAATAAACATTTTAAATATTCATTTAATTTGGGGGAGGAAAAGATGTATTTATTCAAAAAGTGGCAACTATTCAGTTTCCACTAAACTTAAGAAGGGCAAATTTGAAACAATAATTTAAGACGTGGGGGAAAAAAGACCATTTGAAGTTTTTGTTTTTTAAATGAGGCAAAGGACTTATGGTGCAGCCAAAGAGAATTAAGGAAAATGAGCATATGTGGGTACGCAACATCATTAGTTGTTAGGAAAACAAAATTAAAACTACAATGAAAGTACATACCCACCGGAACTGCCAAATTAAAATGACTGACAATGCTAAGTGTTGGCAAGGAAGTGGAGCCACTGAAACGCACAGAACGAGGCAGAGTGCCCTGGAGCTAAACCCACGTGCAACGTGTGAGCAGCATGTGAAAGCATGTGTCCACCCAGAGACACATACAACAAATATGGATCAACTGTGCTATGTACGTTCAGACAATGCAACCAGAATAAGACGAAGGATCCCACCTCTCAGACCAAATGCTGAGCCACAGAGGCCAGTCCAAAAAGAGTGGCCTCTACGCACAAGAAGTTCAACAGGCAGAACTGATCTGTGGTAATAAAGGTCGGAATAGTAGTTACCTTTGGGTAGGAGGGCTTAGAATGGAAGGGTGCAGATGGGGGCCTCTGGAATGCTGGGCATGTTATTTGATGGGAGTGGTGGGCCCACGGGTGTGTTCACGTGTGAAAATCCTTCCAGCCGAAACTACAGTTAATTCCCTGCCCAGATTCCGGTACCAGGCCAATCCCCCCCCCCCCCCCCCCCACCAGCCACTGCAGTGGGCTCCTTACTGCCACCCTCTCTGGAGAATTACACTCTCACCCACCCCAGGGGCAGCCTGCAGACAACGACTAAATGACACAGGGATACAAAATGCCAGCCCCCTCACCTCAAGAAGGGACAACTCTGTGATGCCAGCCACGCTCCAGAGTTGTCGGTGGGATCCGGCTGAAGATAAACGCCAACCGAGAAAACCCCTTGTCCCCTGCCCTCCCCTCTTCCCTCCTCAATTTCACCTGCACAAGGATTTCCTCCTCAGGCTTCTAGAGGCATGGCCTAAGACACAGACACTTAATGTCTGTGACCCTGACTGTATGTTAAGTCTAAACCTCAATGAAAAGGGAGGTAAAAAGGGGAAAAAAATTGTTTCGCACAGCTGAAAAGCAAGACGTGCAATCTCCCCTTGAGATTCTGATCAACAGATAACTATTTTCCTTAAAGAAGAGATGTGTTACTTGGTGAGAAAACAGAATCAACACCCTAGCAGGACCTGCCAGGGCACTCCTGTCTGTAACAGAAGTCACAAAGTCCTACATAAGTGAGGTGACATGGATTCTAAGGTGGTGACCTGCCCCCAGCTTGCTATGTGGCTGTGCTATCACTCAACAGCTCTTTATCCCACCTGTAAACTAGATCTGGCCCAGAGGTTCTCCAAGGCCCCTTCCAATGGCATAAGTCCTTTGATCTCATTTGGAATTTTCATGAATACCCAAGCCACTGAATGTGACCCACGCCAGCCCTGCACAACACCTACACAGCACCTAGTCTGGCACCTAGTTCTGCAGCCTCCAACCAATCACCATCATGCAAAACCCGAAGCTTATAAATTATCAGCACACTTCCTTCCCACATCCCTGCTGGGTTCCCCTCCTCTACCCTCAGAAACCATCATGCACATACCCCCATAGTACAATTTAAAGCGGATATTCTTACATGGACTTGAGCATCCGCTCAGTCATGTGCCAACCCCGTCGTTAAGTGTAACATACAGAATACACTAATACAGAAGAAAAAATAGACGAACCACTGAAAGAACACTTTAGAAAATTACTTAGTAAACAATCTGCTAATTATACTCACTTGAACTTTTCCAACACTCTAAGCAAGGGCGACCACACTTTATTTTTAGTCTGATAAAACTAAAACAGGCAGGGAAGGGATCCAGTGGAGAAGTGGTAAAAAGCAAGCAAATGAAGCAACACTGACGCTGAGCTACTTGTCAGCAATTCCACCGAATCAGTAAATGCCAGTCATCAGAGAGGACAGCACAGTAACTAGTTTGTACGCCCTTATTCTACACTGTTATCCTAAGAATAATCACACGACCAGTTGTAACAGAAAAAAAGTGCTAGAGTCTCTCCAGAAGTGTTTCCAAAAGGCTGGTAAAGGACGACTTTCATGGCCTTGGATTCAAACACGTGGCCTATGATGAGGAGTTCCGCCTCAACTTCAGAGACTGTTGTCATGAACAAATACATTCTACTTACTTTCTACAACAGACAAGACCCCCACGTAGTACTCTAAAAGCAATCACCATCAGTCAAGTGTGATAAAGTATCTAAAGTTCATTTCTGAAAGAAACACTGTGTCCTTTGCCCCGAGTTTTTCACTACCTAAGTATAAAAGGCCGTCCACCCTCAGCATCGTTGCAGCTTCTGGGCGATTCCGGTCCACAAAGCCCTTTTTCCATCAGCTTTCCTTCCAGACGCGCTTTGAGCCGTCGGAG
>NW_006790887.1:267046-283168 GCF_000442215.2 Lipotes vexillifer | reverse complement strand
CCCGTGCGTCCCTCCGCCGGGATGGACCCCTCCCGGACCCGAGCCGGCCCCCAGCCCGCCGTCCCGCCCGGAGTCCGCGGCTGACCCCGCCCAGCCCCGCGGCACTGCCGCACGCAGGCCGCTCTTACCTTCCGGCTCGCGCCTCCCAGGGACACCTTGGGCCTGGTTTTGAAATCCCCTTCAAAACTAAACATCTTTAGAGCCTATCCCATCTGGGAGGGCCCGACACTGAGAGCGCGGGCGGGCCCCGGAGGAGGGTCCCCGGCGGGGACAGCGACCGGGGGAGGTCCCGGCGTGAGGGGAGCGGCGAGGACGAGGCCGCGCCAGGAAGTGACCCCGAGCCCGCGCCCTCCGGCGCGCTGCCCGCCCGGACTGCTCTGGGGGGGGAGGGGCGGCGACACTGGGGGCAGCCCTCAGCCACCTCCCCCCTCATCCACGCCTCCCCGCCGCTCCGGCCGAGCCCGAGCGCCAGCAGGGCCGCAGACCCCGCACTTGCACCCGGAGCGGCTGCCGGGAGGAAAAATGGCCGCCGCCGCCGCTGCCGTGCACCGCCCCGTCGGCGTGCGCGTGCCCGACACCGACGCCTCGGCGCTGCTCCCGGCGCCCCGCCCGCGTGCGCGCGCCCGCATCGACGGCGCGTCGGAGCGTGGGAAGAAGCGGCGGTGCCAGGCTCTGCGGCGGGAGGGATGAGGGGCGGGGCCGGGGTGCGTAGGTGGGGCGCAGGTGCCCGGGGAGGGGGGGGCCGCAGGGGCCGCGGGGGTGCTGGTGCCCGGGGACGGGGGGCGCGGGGGGGCAGGCGGGGGCGCGCGTCCCGAGTGGTGCGGATGAATCCCGTCCCCACAGTGCGCCGAGGGCGGCTGCAGGGATCGGCCAGAGTGCGACTAGGATGTTGTTTGTGCACTTTTCTGGGAAGCAGGCTCCACGCTTTCGATGATACCAAACTTGACTGATCTGAGGGGAAAAATATCAGCTTTATTACTTAATGCCCGTAGAGAGTGCATCATTTAACGTTGTGACCCAGTTATGTGTGAACTTCATACAAACATATTTCAATATATACACGTATATGTCATACACACATAGATACAAATGTATATCACATACATGCACATGTATAAAAGTATACCATGTATGCATACATACAGTTAACATAACTGTCACATGCACATCAATATATACACAAATATATAGCATATACACACATATATATACATACATCTATATCACATATACACAGAGAAATATATATCGCGTACACATATCCGTAAATATATATCGTATGCATACTTATATTTCATATACACACGACTGAAATCAAAATCTTAAAAACTAATGTTTTTCATTACTATGTGGGATGCACTATTTTTTTTACTCTTGTCTTTTTTTTTAATACCAGCTGCAAACCACTAAGTACATTTCACAACCCACTAATGGGTTTCAACCTCAGTTTGAAAAATCCTGCATGTACACACACACACACACACACACACACACACATACACACATACTATATATATATATATATATAAGAATTAGATCACAGTCGTCAGGATCAAAAAACTTTGAAAGCCAGTGATTAGTGCAGTTTTCCAGTTAACACATAAGCTACTCTGATATGTCAAGAAATCCTGGATTCATCAAAAATATACAAATTTTATCAATTTTTAAATTTTAAAGATTTTACAAATCATCACTTTTTTAAACCTGTCAGATGAGCAAAGATTTAAAATATTGGTAATATCCAGTATGTGCCCTCAGTAAGTGACTCTACTCTGAGGTCTCAGATTTTGCCCCAAATAAACTCTTCCAAGGTCCAGGCCAGGAGTGAGGAGCCGGAAAGCCCGTTTAACTAGCTCTCCAATATCAGCTTTGCTGGTAATTAAGGTGCGCTGCCTCCATCTGCTGGGTAATTTTCAAATTTTCTAAATTGGCTAAGAACATATCTATCTATCTGTCTTAGTTTCCTACCATTGCTGTAACGCATCACCACAATCTTAGTGGCTTAAACAACACAAATTTACTATCTTACAGCTCTGCAGGTCAGAAGTCTCACTGGGCTAAAATCAAGGTGTCTACAGGGCTATGTCCCTCCTGAAGGATGGGCCGTCATTTATTATCTCACCATTCCCCTGTTGTTTGGCACTTAGGTTAACACCATTTTGTCGATATTACAAATTCTGCTGCAAGCACATTCTCACACACAGGAATGAGCTCTTTCTGCAGGAAAGACACCCTGAGGCGTCGTGGCTGAGTTGCAGGGCAGCAGGCTTACATTTGATGGGTCTGTTCCTTGATGTCCCCAGAGGATACACCACCTCTCCTTTGAGATCATCCTGGGGCTGCTGGTGAGCCATGTAACTGTTGCCTCCGGAGACTCTGGAGTGGGTCCCAAGAGAATATTCATTAAATTAACACCAAGGCCACTGTACACCCAAGGCTGGAAATTCACTCCTTCCTGTTACCGTCCCAAATCATGCCCGACACACTGTCTGGTACAATTTACTAGAGCTCATGCAATGTGATTAAGTGATCCCCTTTAGATTCTCCAATAATAAAACACCAAGAAAATTCCAATGAATAAAACTATAAAGAAATATACAGAAAATTTTGTCACAAAAGGGGGGATAGTAGTTACTAATGGGAGAAGACCTTGGAGGGAAGATTCAAAGTTACTGGCAGCATTGTTTCTCGACCTGCATGGTCTTCCCAGGGGTGTTTGCTTTGTATTATTCTTTAAAATGTTGATATATGTTTAATATACTTTCTATGTGTATAATAATTTTAATGATCAATTTCTTTCAGAAAAAGAAGCTTTATTGTCTTAGTTCAGGCTGCTTTGACAGAATGTCACAGACTGGGTGGCTTATAAACAGCAGAAATTTATTTCCCAGTCTGGAGGCTGGAAGTTCCAGATCAAGGCCTGGCAGATTTGGTGTCAGGTGAGAACTCACTTCCTGGTTCATAGCTAGTGTCTTCCCTCTGTGTCCTCACTTGGGGGATGGGATGAGGGAGCTCTTGGGGTCTCTTTTATAAGGACCCTCATCCCATTCATGAGGGCTCCACCTTATGACCTCATCACCTCCCAAAAGCCCCACCTCCCAACACCATCATATTGGGGGTTAGGATTCAGCATATGAATGTGGGCGGAGGAGACACAGTCCATAACATTCATTAATCAAATGGCAACAGTACGGGCTTCCCTGGTGGCGCAGTGGTTGAGAGTCCGCCTGCCGATGCAGGGGACACGGGTTCGTGCCCCGGTCCGGGAAGATCCCACATGCCGCGGAGCGGCTGGGCCCGTGAGCCATGGCCGCTGGGCCTGCGCGTCCGGAGCCTGTGCTCCGCAACAGGAGAGGCCACAACAGTGAGAGGCCTGTGTACCGCAAAAAAAAAAAAAAAATGGCAACAGTAAAATGCCCTAAATTTGAATATACACTCCTCTTCCATTATCATATTCCAGGGGACGTTAGAGGACAAACATTATATCGCTTTGCAAGATTAAAGTCCGAAAGAATCAGAATGTGCAAAAACTGACAGAAATGAACGGAGAAATTAACAATTTGACAATAATAGTTGTAGACTTCAAATAGCCATTTTGAATACTGGCTAGAACAGCTAGACAGAAGGTCAACAAGGAAAGAAGATTTAAAGGCCACTCTCAGCGACTGACCTTACAGACTCTGGGGCCTGCCCATCCCCCGCATCGGAGCACCCACTCCTCCCAGGGGCACATGGAGTCCATGCCGGGTCCTGCAACAGAAAGACAGAAATCGTACCAAGTGGTTCGCCAACCCGCAATGGAATGAAGTCAGAAACCCATGAAAGCGAAAAATTGGGAAACTTACCAATGTGGAAATTAACTTCTTAATAGCCCCTGGGTCAAAGAAGAAATCAAAAGGGAAATCAGAAAGTATTCTGAGGTGAATGCAAATCAAGATAACAGACCAGGGACCACAGCAGGGGTTCGACGGCATTTAAGAGGAGGGTAGAGGAGACTTGAGGTTCACAAAGGTGGACGTCCAGAGTCCACACCGAGAGCTCTCAGTTCCTATCAGGAGTGTAATCTCATGCCATCCGGAGCGATGGGGTGTTTTACCTGGGCAAACTCGCCCTTTCAGAAAGTGGTACCCGGGACACTTCCGCCTTCCATCTTGCAAACTTTGCAAGTCTGCTTAAGGGCAGGCCCAGTAAACAGGCTGGCTGGAGTACCTTTCTCTCCCGGCCCACAGATCCAAGACCCCGTATCTCTCCCCTACTGAGCCCTGTGTCTCTGGTGCTGGATGCCCACTGAGTGTCAGCTCTGCCCGTGACATCGGCCGCAGGGTGGCTCAGGAGCTGTTTTGAGCCATGACGGCCCTTGGCCGGTGGCCACTCGCTTAAGGGAAGGCTCTTGCTCCCCTACATTTGGTGCAGCTGAGACTCCCGAGCTGAAGCTTCTGCGGGAGCTGCCAGGAGCCCTTCCCTCTGTCTGTCCTCCTCCACGCAACACAGTCCACGCCTTGCGCTGGAGTCGAGGCCACATGGCAGCAGCTGCTGGACGGCCCTCCTCCCCAGAACCCTGGCTGGGGGGCTTAGATGCCCTGCCAGGCCAGGCCTCCTCGGAGGGTCTCACCTGCTGCAGGCCCCAGCAGAGTCTGGGACACGCGGCCTTCACATGGGGGCAAACCCACCATCGGTGGCAGTCACCAGGTCAGGCCAACGCTTTGCCTGGCCCCCGACAAGCGCTGTCTTCCCCTGCAGCAGCAAAGAGCCGGCTGCACAGCTGCGAGACGCAGCTGCCCTGCAGGCTGTGAGCGATGCAGCCCCACTGGGCCCAGGCTCAGCGTGGTGCTCCGGAGCCCAGGGGCACGTGCCGAGTCCCCGCCAGCGCCCCACCCTGGGGAGGACCCTGTGCCCAAGGCCTGTGTTGTGCTCCCAGGCCTCAGAGGTGCATTTATAACCTAATGTAGAAACCAGGACCTCATGGAGAGAGGAGTCCTGGCCGAGCGTGGACCTGGAGGCGCAAGGGTGCAGGACCAGCCGAGGCGGACGGGACACAGTGGGGCAGGAGGCAGGTGCTGTGGAGAGAGAAGCTCCAAAAAGCTGATTCCACATGCGCAGGCTTGCATTCATCAGTGGTTACCTTTTCTTCTTTTTGTCATAAAGCTCTTTACAATGAAGGACTAATTTTTTTTTACTAAAAACTGGACTATGTCCAATACAAAATGGCCTGCGTCCTCATCATTTCCAGGTACGCTCTAGAGATGCTCTGTTATTCTTCAGTAAAACTGTATTCATACTGTCCATGGCAGGTTAAGCAATAGTCACAGGTATCCATGCTTGCTCTCAACACTCAAAGGAAAATGAAGTTTAAGATGTGTTCTCATAGAAGACAAATACCATATGATATCACTTATATGTGGAATCTAAAATATGACACATGGGCTTCCCTGGTGGCACAGTGGTTGAGAGTCCGCCTGCCGATGCAGGGGACACGGGTTCATGCCCCGGTCCAGGAGGATCCCACATGCCGCAGAGCGGCTGGGCCCGTGAGCCATGGCCGCTGAGCCTGCGCATCCGGAGCCTGTGCTCCGCAACGGGAGAGGCCACAACAGTGAGAGGCCCGCGTACCGCAAAAAAAAATAAAAAATAAATAAATAAAATAAAATACGACACAAATGAACATATCTACAAAACAGAAACAGACTCACAGGCATAGAGAGCAGACTTGTGGTTGCCAAGGGCAGGGTGGAGGGAAGGATTGGGAGTTTGGGATGAGCAGATGCAAACTATCATACACAGAATAGATAAACAACAAGGTCCTACTGTATAGCACAGGGAACTCTATTCAATATCCTGTGATAAACCATATGGAAAGGGATATGAAATAGGACGTACGTATACACGTGTATGTATGTATAACAATCACTTTGCTGTACAGCAGAAATGAACACAACATTGTAAATCAACTATAATTCAATAAAATTTAAAAAAAGAAAAGTGTGTTCTTGTGGTCAAGCACTGCTCAGAGACAGGTTTGGGTCCCAGCCCTGCCCTATCTAACTGCGTGACTTTGGGTCAATCAGTGACCTTCACCAAATTCATCTGCCAAGTGGGCCAAATGCTCCCTGGCCTGAAGGCACAGGCCTGGTCCACGTGGCTCTCGAGGCCTTTGCTTTGGTGACACAAACACGTTGAATAAGCTGAGACGTTTCAGATTATTGTTATTCCCACGAAATGTCTGTAGCATTTTGCTAAGTTCATAGGCCAAAAAAAAATTTTTTAACAGCAAACAATATCGAAACACCGAGTATTAGTATGCTGTTAACATTCTACTGATACTATTTTTATGCATTATCATCATCATCATTTTAATCATTTTAAAAGGTTAGACAATTAAGAGTGTGCTTGGCAGCCAGTCCATGTGCGGGAAGCAGGAGGCCAAATTGCAAAAGCTCCAGATGGCCTTACAGAGACATGAGCCGCCAGGATGGCCAAGGAGAGTTCCTCTTCCCGAAGCTCAGCTCAAGTATTAAATCTCCAAGCGAACTATGTTTTGGAAAGATATAATTACACTTCTGTTCAAAGTCACCTAAAATAATGAAGTGCTGGAGTATAGCAACGCAGTGGTGGAAAATGAGAGCTACTATTTACTGAGCATTCACTTTCTATCAGGTATTACACTCTGTGCTACCCAGGCTTTTACTCCCTTACTTCTCACGGCAGCCCCGTGATGCAAATGTCATTCCCCATGCTGGACCAATGCGGAGAGTGGACACAGGAAGAGGGTTAGCAATTTGACAGCTGGTCGGCGCACAGCTAGAATTCAAATCCAGAGCTCCTGTGTCACTCCAAAGCCTGGTGTTTCCCCTAAAGCACATCGCTTTATAATCTACAGTCAGCCCGGGTTTAATTTCTAGCAACATAAATGAGACTTCACCTCAAAGATTTCCATAAAACTTTTTTTTTTGTTTACTCGGGGAAAAAAAAAAAGTGCAGTAAAACAAGCCAGTGTTGTAAAGACAATATTGTAAAGAGCACTCCACCTAAGTGCCTCTCAACAGTAAAATAGCAGGGCCGCGCGTGCTGCCAAAGAACGAAGACGTTTGATTTAAAATTACACTGGCGCAGGACCATCAAAGCGTCCTTAACATTTTCATTAAATTGAGATACAGGTATACTTAGGGTAGTAAATCTCTTCTGATACAAAGAACTCATTTGAGAGCCAAGGTTCTAAGGCATGATGAGCCTGAAAGAAAATCCAGAAACACTGACGCCTTGTTCAGAGCTCTCCATGTGCCGCCCGGCCACACGACCGACCGCAATCTGAACAAGATCTAAGCGGGTGAGGCCTCCAGCTATGCCCTCACCGAGGTCTGCGACAACACGCAGTGAGTGTCTTCAGGAGATGGACAGTCAGGCTAGATCCCAAGAGGAGGGGGCGTGCCCCACGACAGCAGGGCCACAGGGGAAGTGCCGGGGCAAGTCAGGAGGTGTGGGGCGGGGGCCAGGCCTGTGGTTTCTGCAGGAAGAAATGGGTGGGGCAGCGGCGACAGGTGTAGGACTAGCCGGTGTGAATAGTTTCAGCTGCTTCTGGGGCAGAGGGGCCGCCCCTCATTGTTGGGACCTGGTCCTGAGTGATTAGGGCAGGTGGAGAGTGGCCTGGTGTGTGAGAGCCTGATAGAGGAGGTGATGACAGGGCTGTGGGCCCTACATTGGCTGGTTTGCACTTGTGAAGTGCACTCGCAAGTGGACAAAGGTTTACTCTCTCTAGGAGCTGGCTACCTGGGGCAGGCAGTCCCTCCAGGGTCATCGAGGCCCCAGATGTCAGAGCATCAGGTTACAGAGGACTGAATCCTCGCGTCAACAAGCTGGACCAGGTGCTGTCTTGGAAGCAGAGCCTTCAGTGAGGCTGCCTCCATCTTTTTCTGTTTCCACAACTTATTGTTTTAATTGAAGTGTAGTTGATTTACAATGTTATGTTATTTACTGCTGTACAGCAAAGTGATTCAGTTATACATATACACACATTCTTCTTTTAATATTCTTTTCCATTATGGTTTATCATAGGATAGTGAATATAGTACCCTGTGCTGTACAGTAGGACCTTGTTGTTTGTCCATCCTATATAGAAAAGCTTACATCTGCTAATCCCAAACTCCCAATCCTTCCCTCCCCCAACCTGTATCTTGACTGCAAGCTCCCGGGAGACCTTGAGGGAGACTCACCCAGCTAAGCCCCTCCCAAGTTTCTAACCCACAGACGCTGAGACACTAAATGCTTATTGTTTTAAGCCACTAAGTGTTGGGCAATTTGTTAGTTGGCAATACTTTACTAACACAAATTTGTGTCTGTGAGGTGTTAATAAGGCCGGGATTCTGGGTCTGACATAAGGAGAGGCACTCAAGCTGGATGTTGGCAGTGCCATTTATAGTCCTTAGACCCTGATATACAAGTCTCCAGAGGTAGTGCCAGCACCAATTTCTAGTCATTTCCAGAGACTTCCAGATGGATGTGCTGGGGATGGAACACTGCACATCCATGCTCTGCTCTGTTCTAAAGATGTCCACCTGGCTTGAAACAGGCGGTGACTGAGAAGGGGGCTGAGTGCCCACAGAGCCCTCCTAACTGGAGGGTCTGAACAAGACACAATCGTGCCTCCAAGCCTGCACTGTGACATGCTTCACCGCAGGGCCATGTTGACACTCAGGGGCCAAAGCCTGTTCTTTTATGAATGAAAATTTCATAATTCAACAGCTTCTAAAATGCCTGCTCTTCTCAACTCACCTCCAATCCCACTGGTCGTAAGTGACTCTGATCAACGAACAGTAATGGGTCAGTGAAAGCTCATCTGTCACACCTGCAAAGCCACCCAAGCTTTCCACACCAGCTGGAGTGGGCACGTGGACATAATGTGTCTCAGAGTGGGTTGGATTAATTTTAACTTTTTAAAGTTATTTGAAAATGTTCAAACTTATAGGAAAGTTGCAAGCGTAGCGCAAACAAGTCCCCTTTACCATTCACCCCGATGCACTCACTTGTCTATCATTCTCTGTGATTATCTTCTGAGCCATTTGAGAATAAGTTGCAGAGTCCTTCTCTCCCTGGTTCAGAATCCAGTTGAAGAACAGGAATTACACTTTGCTGTTGTGAATCTTCAATCTCATTTTATCAGAAAAAGTTACTTTTAAAAGACTAATGAGGACGCCGGCACACAGGGGAGTCTGTATCCGTGTGTCCTGCTTGTTTTGCTGACTGTCTTACCCTCCATCCCGTCCCTGTCTACCTTGCTCACATAATTGAAACACGGCCACATGTGCCATATTTTGAGCCCAGTTTTTTCCCTTAACATATTGTCCAGGTCTAGAATTAAAAAAACTACACCGTCATGGCTTGAGAGCTGGTGTCCTCTGGTTTGGAGCACAAGTAGTCTGCTCAAGTGAACAACCCTTCCTCCCCGGCTGCTGGACCCTTCCCATCACATGGAGGGTTCACAGGGACACATGCGGAGAAGCATGAAGGAAAACGCCTTCCTCACAGACCTCCACTGGGGCTTTGGATTTCAGGGGGAAGATGTCCTGGAACCTCTTTCAAACCTGGCAACTCCGTGTTCTTGGGGCCCCGCACAGAAGGTGTCAGGACTGCAGATGGTTTTGTACCTGCTGTTGGTTCCATCGGGGACGTCCTCCCACCCACTCCCTCCCTGCTGAGGTCGGGCCTCTCCGCGGAGCCCACACCCAGGCTGTCCCTGTCCCTCCTGCCCTGAAGCACCACCTCCCTGTCCCCCCCACCCCAGCCCCCTCTGGGCCTGTCCTGGGCACATGCTGACCTCTGCCTCGGAGTCGACAGGCCTCCATCTCTTTCAGGCTCACGGAGCCTTCCTCACCTCTGCACGTCCCAAAAAATGCAGGCCATGCTCTCCACTGTCTGGTTAGCTAATTCAGCCAGGATCCTACTCAATGGAGCCAACTCGTTCTCAACTAGTAGACGAGCATCCTTCAGAGGATGGGATTCTGTCAGCTGTTCTCCCGGCCCGTTGTTAGGGTCTAAATTAAAAGCAAGGCTGTTCTGAGCAACAGACTATTGAATGTTATACTCAGTGTATTTCTCCTGTGAGGGAGCTACTGTCTGTCAATGTTACAAACAGAAGTTAATGCAAAGGTGGCAGGCTGTTGTCTAAAAACAGCCACAGAAAAATCTCCAGTCCCTCTTCCAGAATCTTCCACACACCCTCCAATCAAGAAGTGCTGGAGTCCAATGAATGAGCTAAGCTTAATTTTTATTTATTCATGATTTTTTATTGTGGTAAAAGACCCATAAGATTTACCATTTTAGCCATTTTAAAGTGTACAGCTCAGTAGCTTTAAGTACATTTATGTTGTTGTGCAACCTTCCCTACCATCCATCTCTAGAACGTTTTCATCTTAACAAACTGAAACTCTGTCCCCATTAAACACTAACTCCCCATCCCCTCCCCCAGCCCTGGGAACCTACTTCCTGTCTGTATGAAGTTGATCTCTCTAGGTCCTCGTATAAGTGGAATCATATAGTATTTGTCCTTCTGTATCTGGCTTATTTCCCTGAGCATAATGTCCTCAGGGTTCATCCCAGCTGTAGCAGGTGTCAGAATTTCCTTCCTTTTTAGGGCTGAATCATATTCTCTTGTATGGATGGACCTCATTTAGTTTGTCCATTCATCTGTTGGGGGACACTTGGGTTGTTCCCTTGTTCCGGATACTGTGAACAACGCTCTGATCATTGGTGTACAAGCATGTTTGAGTCCCTATTTTCAATTCCTTTGGGCACACAGCTAGGAGCTGACTAAAACTAAACTGTGAAGACAAACTTCTCTGTTACGGCAAAATCATAGCAACACAAAGAAAACATGAAATCTAGTATGCGTGAGAAAACAAAGGCTGATGCGGCTGCTTTTCCACCCAAGACAGTTTCTCAGAGGATAATTGCAAGACTGTGGCTCAGGGACTTCCCTGGTGGTGCAGTGGTTAAGAATCCACCTGCCAATGCAGGGGACACGGGTTCGAGCCCTGGTCCGGGAAGATTCCCACATGCTGCGGAGCAACTAAGGCTGTGCGTCACAACTACTGAGCCTGTGTTCTAGAGCCCGCGAGCCACAACTACTGAGCCCACGTGCCACAACTACTGAAGCCCGCCCACCTAGAGCCTGTGCTCCGCAACAAGAGCAGCCTCCGCAACAAGAGCAGCCACCGCAACGAGAAGCCCGTGCACTGCAAAGAAGAGTAGCCCCCGCTCGCGGCAACTAAAGCCCACGTGCAAGAATGAAGACCCAATGCAACCAAAAAAAAAAAAAGAGAAAGAAAAAATGACTGGCTCAGTGGAGAAAAGCAATGCAAGACCTCGGATGCACAGATGTTTTCCTCTTGAAACTGGAGCTGTGACTGATTCACAGTTTATTTAAGAGCATGAGTCCTGGGACTTTGTAATAAGAAAAACATATAGAATTGATGTGCAATAGAGATTTAAACTTGAAATTTTCAAATGACAAGCTAACCATATCCTGGAATCTGGGTTTTACAGGCACTTCAACACAAAAAACAGAGTATTATAATAATAAATGAATGCAGAGCCATGACTATCCCACTAGAAAGCAAGCTTCCTTAATCCACCTGTGGCTCATCTTTCAAATTAAATTTGGTAAGTAGGTTTATGACTGTATTTTTCCTGAGGAAATGTGATTACTTTAAAATATTTTATGTTTTTTTTTGAGGAGCAAAGACTGACATACAGATATTACATAGATCAATATTAAATAGAACAAAGATTGACAAAGAGTGACATACAGATATTACATAGATCAATATTGAATAGAACAAAGATTGACAAAGACTGACATACAGATATGAAATAGATCAATATTAAATAGAACAAAGATTGACAAAGACTGACATACAGATATGAAATAGATCAATATTGAATAGAACAAAGATTGATAGCCATGGGTCTTGTCCAACCCTCCCATTTTACAGATTGGAAAATTTGAACTCAGAGGAGTCAAGAAAATTACCCAAATGGGTGCAAATTCCAATTCTCATTCTTTACATTAATATCATGATGCCTTTGTTTATTATCCTCAAATTATCTCCATCATGTTTCAAAGCGAGCCTTTTTCCTTGCATTTCAGGACTGGGAGGACATTTAGCAAAGCACACCAAGAACTGGCTGAGCAGGCTGCCTGCCCAGGGCCCCGGGACTGTACTGCCCTGGCCAGAGGTCTGCTTCTCTTCAGACAATGCCAGGAAGTCCTCTCCGTCAAGGGCATCTGTCCTGTACCCCGATTTCCTAGATCCCTAGTCTTAGCCTCTGATCTGGAAATAAGTGGCAATGAATTACTGTTTTATCTGCCCAGGTGACATCCTGGAAATGTTTAATGCTTCTTATTGGAGAAAGTTTTAATAAACGTATGCAAAAGTAGAAAGACAAATATCATAAATCCTTGTGTGCCAGTTACTCAGTTTCAACAGTTATCACCTCATCGCTGACCTTGCTTCCACTGCAGGCCATCTGCTTCCCCTCCCCCACATCCTCCTCCCAGGCCATTATTTTGAAGCTAACCCCAAACACTGTATCGTTTCATCCATAAACATTTCAGGATGCATCACTAAAAGGCAAGGACTGATTTTTTTTCCTAAAGCATAGCCGCAGTCCTATTATCACACCCAAAGAAATGAAGAATAATTACTTAATTCTCAGGGATGAAATGTACAGAGTGGGGAATATAGTCAATAACTATATAACATTTGTGTATGGTGACACATCATAACTAGACTTATCATGGGGATCATTTTGAAATGTATGGAAATACTGAATCACTATGTTGTATACCAGGAACTAACATAGTGTCGTAGATCGATTATACTTCAAAAATAAACAAAGTCATAGAAAATGAGATCAGATTTGTGGTTACAGAGATGGGGGTGGGGGAGGGGAAATTGGATGAAAGCCGTCCAAAGGTACAAACTTCCAGTTACAAAATAAACAAGTACCAGGGGTGTAATGCACATGATAAATAAAATTAACACTGCTGTATTAAAAAAAAAAAAAAAAGGCAAAGGAACTGAATACTCATTTCTCCAAAGAAGACATACAAATGGGCTACCGCAAGTTCTCTGGTGGTCCAGTGGTAAAGAATCTACCTTCCAAATGCAGGGGATGCGGGTTCAATCCCTGGTCAGGGAACTAAGATCCCACGTGCTGCAGGGCAACTAAGCCCGAGCACCACAACTACTGAGCCCATGCGCCTCAACTATAGAGCCTGTGTGCCTCAGACGTGCTCTGGAGCCCGCGTGCCACAGCTAAAGAGAAGCCCGCATGCCGCAAGTAAGATCCCACATGCCGCAACTAAGACCCAACGTACCCAAAATAAATTAAAAAAAAAAAAAAAATGGCCTACAGATGTATGAAAAGGTGCTCAACATCACTTAATCACCAGGGAAATTCAAATCAAAACCACCATGAGATATTATCTCATACCTGTTAGACCCGCTATTATCAAAACAAACCAAAAAAAAGATAAGTGCTGGCGAGGATGTAGAGAAAAGGGAACCCTTGTGCACTGTTGGCAGGAATGTAAATTGGTGCAGTTGCTATGGAAAGCAGTGTGGAGGTGCCTCAAAAACTTAAAAATAGAACCACCAAATGATCCAGTAATTCCACTTCTAGGGATTTACCCAAAGGAAATGAATTCAGGATCTCCAAGAGCTATCTGCACTCCCAAGTTCATTGAGGGCATTATTCACATTCATTTTTCAATGAATGAATAGATAAAAAATATATAGTTGTATATGTCATAGGTATGTATTTATATACATACGTATATACGATGGGATGTTTATCAGCCTTTAAAAATAAGGAAATACTGTCTTTTGTGACATCACGGATGAACCTGTTACAGAAAAGGGGACCCTTTCCAGGGCCCGAGAGTGGGCTTTTGTCTAACACTTGGAAATGAATTGTCCTAGGAGACACATGTGCTGACAAAGCAGGAGACTTTGTCGGGAAAGCAGCGGGTAAGGGAACCCAGGAGGACTGCTCTGCCACGTGGCTCACAGTCTCGGGTTTTATGGTGATAGGATTACTTTCTAGGGTGTCTCTGGCCAAGCACTCTGACTCAGGTCCTTCCTGGTGGCGCGCGCATCACTCAGCCAAGATGGGTTCCGGCGAGGAGGATTCTGGGAGGTTGGGAGGACATATGGGCTGGAGTCTCCTCTCTCCTTCTGACGTTTCCCGAATTCTTCCGGGTGGTCCTGGGCTTGTTAGTTCCGCGTTCCTTACTAGGACCTCCTGTTGAAAGATAACTCATGCATAAGTGGTTACTGTGGTGCCGGGCCAGGGTGGGTGGTTTCAGTCAGTGTTTCCCCTAACAAACCTGGGGGACATTATGCATTAAATATGTACAGCTTTTTGCATTTCTTTTAAATTAGGTCTCTACCCTCCCCCTCCGCCTCGACCGCCAATCCCAGGGGTGGCCACTTTCAGTTCTTTGAGTTTTCGATTCTGGTTCTGTGTAACGAGCATATGCAGCGAGCTCTCGATTCAGTCTTCAACACGCTGACATCGTGACGACATGACATTACAGATGAGGATTTCAGCTCTCCAATACCCTTTGCCCTCCTCCATCTTCCCCAGACAGATACAGCACAACTTTATATTACATCTATGCTTAGTGTTTTCATCATTACGATAAATATTTGTCTCTGCTGACCCAAAGTTCCATGCTAGCGCTGTCCCAGAGAACTTCCTGCGTTGATGGAAATGGTCTATATCCGAGCTGTCTAATACATAGACATATGTATTAATGTCTATGTCTAATACATAGACATAGGTGGCGATCAGCTTTTGTGACTGATGCAGATGAGGAACTGAATTTTGTTTCATTCTAATTAATTAAAATTTAAATAGCCACTCTCTTCCCACAGCTATCATTTGGACAGCGCAATAAATCTATACTACGATTATATATATTTCCTTTCTCAGGTCACTTTTTTTCCTAGAGTTAATAACTGTCTACGGTTTTATACATACATTCCCTTTTCTTTGAAATGTGTCCTCACCTCCAATGGCCCTATAAAATATGTCCCATTGTTCCCAAGGAGCTATTGATAGAGCCACGCCCATAAGCCACACCTCTCTGGGGGCTTCACAGCCATTTCTCCGGAAAGACTGTGATCTCCTCTGGCCTGGCTCACCCCTCATTGGGTGGGAAGCATCTGCCAATGGCTTGCTAAGGAAGAATACAAGAGAAACAGCTTTTGTGAGGTAGTCGATGTCTGTGAATGTCTTTTTCGACACTCACGCGTGACTAATATAACAGTTTGGTCGGATGTGGGACGCTGATTCCATGACGGTTTTGACGATTTGAGGAGCCTCTGACCTCACTCCCTTGCGCACAACTCTGTGGTTTGTGTTTTTTTTTTTTTTTTTTTTTTTTTTGATGTGGACCATTTTTAAAGTCTTTATTGAATTTGTTACAATATTGCTTCTGTTTTATGTTCTGGTTTCTTGGCCCCAAGGCATGTGGGATCTTAGCTCCCCGACCAAGGATTAAACCCACACCTCCTGCATTGGAAGGTGAAGTCTTAACCACTGGACTGCCAGGGAAGTCCCAACTTTGTGGGTTTTTTCTCTCTGGAATCGTTTAGGACCTTCACCCCTAATATTCTGAAATTCACACCAGGTGGGGGCATTGAAAGGGCCCCTTTCAGTCTCAAAACTTGTCTGAATCTTTCAGTTCTGCAAAACTTCCTTAATTATTTCTTTGATTATTCACTCCTTGCCTTCGTATTTCTGAGACAGAGTCCGAGACTGGGCTCCCAGGTGCCCCTCTGGTCTTACTAGTCTCTCTCTGAGCACCTCTCTGTGTCTGCAGACTCTCTGGGCGAATTCTTTCAAGTTTTCTCTTATCTGCGTGTTCATTATTCTCTTTCCTGTTCTCTGACTTTTATTTATAGTTTTCCTGTGCTTTTTTTTATTTTAATGGATTTTTTTAAAAAATATTTATTTATTTATTTATCTGCACCAGGTCTTAGCGGAGGCACGTGGGATCTTCATTGCAGCGTGTTTAGTTGCAGCAGGCGGACTTCTTTTTTTTTTTTTTTTTTTTTTTTT
>NW_006790887.1:260623-267030 GCF_000442215.2 Lipotes vexillifer | reverse complement strand
GTACGCGGGCCTCTCACTGCTGTGGCCTCTCCCATTGCGGAGCACAGGCTCCAGATGCGCAGGCCCAGCGGGCATGGCTCACGGGCCCAGCCGCTCTGCGGCATGTGGGATCTTCCCGGACCGGGGCACGAACCCGTGCCCCCTGCATTGCCAGGCAAACTCTCAACCACTGCGCCACCAGGGAAGCCCCAGGCAGACTTCTTAGTTGTGGCATATGGACTCTCAGTTGCGGCATGCGTGCAGGATCTAGTTCCCTGGCCAGGGATCGAACCTGGGCCCCCTGCATTGGGAGCATGGAGTCTTTCTTACCCACTGGACCACAAGGGAAATCCCTTTCCTGTACCTTAAAGCTGTAGTACTTTATCTCGTTAGTACGAAGAGCTTGTCATTTCTTTGGTAATTTTCTTCCACTCCTTCCATTGTCTCTGTTTCTTCTTGAGGTCCTTTTAGCATTTCACTTGTTTTTACCTCTTTCTATCATGTTAGAAGCATCCCATAATGTTCTTGGTTGTCCATTCAACTGAATAAGCCACTAAAAAACCTTTTGGCGGTTCAGTGAGTGAAGGGCAGATGGTTTATCAAAGGTGGGCTCGCCCCTAGAAAACTGCTTCCATATTTGGTGGCATTTGTGTTCTTTAATCAGAAACCCCCAGAGGTCAAGATCTGTACATCTTTTTCTATATAGTTCAGTGTCTCCAGAGTAGGACACTCTGGGCTCCTGCCCCAAGGGTACAATGCCAGATGCTCCTTTCTGGAGCAGCAGGGAGCGGGGAAGGCTGGTAGGTTGGTCCTGACTGCCTGGGTCCTAACTGACTGGTCCTAACTGCACCTTACTTCTTCCTCCCACGTACCTGGCTGCCAATCTGGAGTCTCCCTGGTTCAGTTTCTCCAAATAATAAAACTCTGAGCCCCTGGATGAATGGGAGTAGTTGCCTAACTCTGGGGCCTGGGAAGTGGCAGCTGACCAGTCCTTATACAGACCCAGAGTCTCTGGGGCAACTCCTTTCCCTCCCTCCCCTTTTATTCCCTTCTCTCCTCCCTCCTGCCCTGGGGTTGGCCAACGGCAAGGTCGATGGCCTTCTGAGCTGAAGAGCTTATTGGCCCTGAATCCTTTTAGACTCTACTGCTAGGGAGGAAGGGATCCTTTCAAAGAAAGAAGTGGACAGAGTGAAACCAGAGCCCAACTGCTTTCAAGAGATCCTCAGAACAAAGTGAGAGAGTGGCATGGACATATATACACTACCAAGTGTAAAATAGATAGCCAGCGGGAAGCAGCCGCATAGCACAGGGAGATCAGCTCGGTGCTTTGTGACCACCTAGAGGGGTGGGATAGGGAGGGTGGGAGGGAGCCGTAAGAGGGAGGGGCTATGGGAATATATGCACATGTATAGCTGATTCACTTTGTTATACAGCAGAAACTAACACACCATTGTAAAGCAATTATACTCCAATAAAGATGTTAAAAAAAAAAAAGAGAGCGAGATCCTCAGAAATCCTGATTAGTGGGTGTGTGGTGGAGGGATGAAGAGCTGGCCGGCAAACGTAGCCAAGTGGGTGGCATCAACCGGAAAATTTCTTCAGAGCCAAGGAAACCGTCAACACAATGAAAAGGCGGCAACCTACGGCATGGGAGAAAGTATGTGCAGGCCACACAGCTGATGAGGGGTTACTCTCCAAAATATACAAGGGGCCCAAACAACTCAACAGCAACAAGTAAATACCCAGATTAAAAAACAGACACAGGACCTGAGTAGACATTTTTCTAAAGAAGGCATAGAAATGGCCAACAGGTACATGAAAAGATGGTCAACATCACTAATCATCAGGGAAATGCAAATAAAAATCACAGTGAGGGGCTTCCCGGGTGGCACAGTGGTTAAGAATCTGCCTGCCAACACATGGGACACGGGTTCGAGCCCTGGTCCAGGAAGATCTCACGTGCCGTGGGGCAACTAAGCCCGTGCGCCACAACTACTGAGCCTGCACTCTAGAGCCCACGAGCCACAACTACTGAAGCCCGCGTGCCTAGAGCCCGTGCTCCGCAACAAGAGAAACCACCGCAGAGAGAAGCCCGCGCACCGCAACCAAGAGTAGCCCCCGCTCGCCGCAACTAGAGAAAGCCTGTGTGCAGCAACGAAGATCCAATGCAGCCATAAATAAATAAATAAAAACCACAACGAGATTATCACCTCACACCTCTCAGAATGGCTATTACCAAAAAAGCAAAAGATTATGAATGTTTGCAAGGATGTGAAGAAAAGGGAACCCTTGTACACTGTTGGTAGAAATGTAAACTGGTGCAGCCGCTATGGAAAACGGTATGGAGGTTCCTCGAAAAATTAAAAATGGAACTTCCTAATGATCCAGCAATCCCACTTCTGGGTATTTATCCAAAGGATTTAAAATCAGAATTTCAAAGAGATATCTGTACCTTCATGTTCACTGCAGCATCACTCACAATAGCCAAGACATGGGAACAACCGAAATGTCCTTCTGTGGATGAACCGATAAAGAAGATGTGGTGCATATACACAATAGAACATTATCTAGCCTCAAAAAGGAAGGAAATCCTGTTATTAGCAACAACATGGACAGAGCTGGAGGACATTATTCTAAAAGAAAAATCTAGTCAGAAGGACAAATACTGCATGATCTCACTTAGATGTGGAATCTAAAAGAGTCAAACTCAGAGAAGCAGAGAGCGGCACGGTGGTTGCCAGGGACTGGGGGCGAGGGGGAGATAGAGAGATGTTTGTCGGGTCCACAGTTTCAGTAACGCAGGAGGAATAAATTCTGGCGACCCAACGCACAGCGATGTGCCTCTAGTTAACAATACGCTACTGTGTACTTGAAATTCTCTAAGACGATAGATCTCAAATGCTGTCACACTATAGTTACACAAAAGGGTAACTACGTGCGGTGACGGGTATGTCGATCTTTTCACAACGTATACATATGTCAAAACATCTGTGAGGCCCTCGTTCTGGATCTCCAGCTCAGCCTGCTGCTTCCATCTGGGGAAATACTTGCAGGTTCCCCGAAATTCAATCAACCCATGTCTATTGCTAGCCTGCCACAGCTAAGGCGCTAAGGTAACCACTGGACGACAGGAGTACAAGTACGTAAACGATAAGAAGATGTGCATGTTTTACATAGCTAATACATTTCTAAAGATTTCGAAAGAATAAATGATTTCGAAGGAAGAGGAAAACATCCACATCCCTGTTGCTGACAAGGCCTGCGTCCTCCTGAGCTAAAGTCACTGACCCTAAAAAGAAATTCATTTTCAGAAATTATTTTTAAAAGCCGTGAGCTTCTCCAGAAGCCTCAAAGCATAAATCACGTCTTTCACAAAAGCCCATAAAATATACTCAGCCTGTGCGATGAAATGAAACCGAGACAAACCTAGTGTTTACAGTTACTAGTTCTGTGCCCGGGCCGAGACACAAGGCTACTGCCGGGGTTCTCTGCTTCTGGACAAGCAATTCATAAACCACAACAACAACCTTTTGCAGCTGTTTGCTCTAGAAATTGCCATCCCTGACACATTTTGACACATCCCTGCTCTCTGGGACGCGGAATGCGTCTGCTGCTGAAGCAAGTTTCACCTCGTTTCTTTTTTACACGCTGCTAGGAATTTGTTCAGAGCTACCTTAGAGCCATTAGAAGAGGATTTTGGCACTGAAGCAGAGCATATTGGAGATTTTTTCATATTATCTTGACCAGGAGCAGCACAGCCTCGTATGGGCGCCTCTCTCTCATCCGGAACGAGCCACACGTTACAGCCAATAAATCAGGTGCATGGTGACAGTCGCCCTGTACAATGGCCATACATCTGTTGTACCTGACAGGGCTCTAAGCCTGAGTTTGTGAAACCCTGGAACCTTCCCAAGGAAATCGGAGTCTTAAAACACAAGGTGGAAAACATTCTCAAGATGAAAATACATTTTTAACTCTCTTTGACTTAAAAGCAAGTATGAACATCAGATTATGTGGTCGGGTGAGGATGAATACATTGTAAGGGTGTTTTGAAATGAAAAGAAAAAGTATAGAATGTCAAAATCCAAAAGCAGAGAATGTCCCACCTATGTTGCCAAAACGGCTCAATTATTTTGAATACTTGATCGGTTACTAATGCATTAGGCAATCTCAGACTGGCTTGTCTGTTGCTTCACACAGTCTTAGGGTAATTAATAAATGAATAAACCACAGAAGCCAGTTGGGGCCTGCTGAGAACGTCGGTGCTGTGTCGAGAGGCTGAACAAACCCAAGCGAGAGGGCCATGTGCCGCAGGGCCCAGCTGGGGTCTCTGTTCCCTGAGCATCAAGGTCATCACATCCCAGGGATTCTGGGCAGATCTTCTTTTTTTGTTGTTAAAAGAAAAACAATCATTCATTTATTCAATATATGTTTTTGTGTGTCCAGTATATAGCTGAGAGTGTTCCAAAACTGGAAATACAGCAAAGAGAAAAACAGTTACAAATCACTGCGATCATGAGCTTATACTGTGGTGAAGAGAATACAGAGAATAAACAAGACATATAATGAAAATGCACAGCATGTTAAACACTCAAAAGTGCTAAAAATTAAGAGGAGGTGGAGGGTCAGAGACTATCAGAGAAAGCCTTAGAGGATGGGGCCTTTTGAGTAACAGTCTGAAAGACGTGAGGAACCATGCAGTTAGATGGGTATAAGAGGAACAGTTGCAAAATCTGTATGTCTGTCAATTTCTAGGAAAAGCACAGAGGCCAGGCAGCTGTAACAGAAGGAACAAGAGGGCAGAGTGATAGGAGGTGCAGTCTGATGTCATGGAGGTGGGATGTCCAGATCATATAGAGCCCTGTAGGCCCATACAGAAACATGGGCTCTGACCTTGAGTGAAACTGGACATGTTTGCGCAGAGGAGTGGCACGATCTGACTTATGGTTTAACAGGACCACTCTAGCTATCGCGTGGAGACTAGCCTGAAAAGAGACAAAGAAGACATGGGAGGAGACCACTTAGGAGGCTTCTAGGGTCATTCACTAAAGGGACGAAAATGGCAGAGGGTGGAAGCAGGAGGGATGGTAAGCAGTGCTATGGTCCAGGATATCTAGATGGTATGCATGTGAAAGAAAGACTTTCAAGGACAGTTCCAAGTTTTTGACTTGAGCAACAGGAAGGCAGTACAAATTACTGTGATGGGAAACACTTTGAAAGAATCAGGTTTGGGGAAATATGAGCTCAAATTTGGACCTGAAGTTTAGACTCTGCCTATTATTCGATTTTTAAATTAATTTATTGGAGCAAAATGAATCATCTGTACATATACACATATCCCCTCTTTTTTGGACTTCCTTCCCATTTACCTCACCGCAGGGTACTGAGTAGAGGTCCCTATGCTACACAGTATGTTCTCGTTAGTTATCTATTTTATACATAGTATCAATACTGTATATTTGCCCATCCTAATCTCCCAATTCCTCCCAGCCCCCCTTTCCCCCTCCGTATGCATACATTTGTTCTCTGTGGCTGTGTCTCTATTTCTGCTTTGCAAATAAAATCATCTATACCATTCTTCTAGATTCCACATATATGCGTTAATATGCGATATTTGTTTTTCTGTTTCTGACTTACTTCACCCTGTATGCCAGTACATCCACGTCCATCCACGTCTCTGCAAATGACACAATTTTGTTCCTTTTTATGGCTGAGTAATATTCCATTGTATATATGTGCCACATCTTTATCCATTCCTCTGTGGATGGACACTTAGGTTGCTTCCACGTCTGGCTATTGTAAACAGAGCTGCAATGAACATTGTGGTGCATGTGTTTCTTTGAATTACGGTTTTCTCAGGGTATATGCCCAGTAGTGGGATTGCTGGGTCATATGGTAGTTCTTTTTTTTTTTCCTTAGCATCTTTATTGCAGTATAATTGCTTTACAATGGTGTGTTAGTTTCTACTTTATAACAAAGTGAATCAGTTATACATATACATATGTTCCCATATCTCTTCCCTCTTGCATCTCCCTGCCTACCAACCCTCCATATCCCAGCCCTCCAGGTGGTCACAAAGCACCGAGCTGATCTCCCTGTGCTACGCGGCTGCTTCCCACTAGCTATCTATTTTACGTTTGGTAGTGTATATATGTCCATGCCTCTCTCTCACTTTGTCCCAGCTTACCCTTTCCCCTCCCCGTGTCCTCAAGTCCATTCTCTACATCTGCATCTTTATTACTGTCCTACCCCTAGGTTCTTCAGAACCATTGTTTTTTTTAGATTCCATATATATGTGTTAGCATATGGTATTTATTTTTCTCTTTCTGACTTACTTCACTCTGTATGACAGTCTCTAGGTCCATCCACCTCACTACAAATAACTCAGTTTCGTTTCTTTTTATGGCTGAGTCATATTCCATTGTATA
>NW_006790887.1:239256-260613 GCF_000442215.2 Lipotes vexillifer | reverse complement strand
TTTTTTTTTTTTTTTTTTTTTTTTTTGCGGTACGCGGGCCTCTCACTGTTGTGGCCTGTCCCGTTGCGGAGCACAGGCTCCAGACGTTCAGGCCCAGTGGCCATGGCTCACGGGCCCAGCCGCTCCGTGGCATGTGGGATCCTCCCGGACCGGGGCATGAACCCGCGTCCCCTGCATCGGCAGGCAGACTCCCAACCGCTGCGCCACCAGGGAAGCCCCATGACTCTTTTTGAATTATGGTTTTCTCAGGGTATATGCCCAGTAGTGGGATTGCTGGGTCTCTATTTTTAGTTTTTTAAGGAGCTTCCATACTGTTCTCCAGAGTGGCTGTATCAATTTACCTTCCCACCAACAGTGCAAGAGGGTTCCCTTTTCTCCACACCCTCTCCAGCATTTGTTGTTTGTAGATTTTTTGATGATGGCCATTCTGACTGGTGTGAGGTGATACTTTATTGTAGTTTTGATTTGCATTTCTCTAACGATTAGTGATGTTGAGCATCCTTTCATGTGTTTGTTGGCCATCTGTATATCTTCTTTGGAGAAATGTCTATTTAGGTCTTCTGCCCATTTTGGGATTGGGTTGTTTGTTTTTGTGATATTGAGCTGCATGAGCTGCTTGTAAATTTTGGAGATTAGTCCTTTGTCAGTTGCTTCATTTGCAAATATTCTCTCCCATTCTGAGGGCTGTCTTTTCGCCTTGTTTATGGTTTCCTTTGCTGTGGGCAGATCTTCTTGACTCTATTAAACTTCACTCTTACGGAGCAAGGAAGGCTTGCGTTTCCAGTCGTAGAAGGTGACCATTTGGGTGTGTGTTAGTTGCCTGTGGCGGCTGCAGCAGCAGACCACAAATTCAGTCGCTTAGAACAGCAGTGTGTCTGCTTCCTTCTGAGACTTAGCGAAGCCTCTGTCTCCTCCTCCCTTCTGGCTTCTAGAGGCAGTTGCTCTTCATCCCATCACTCCCACCTTTGCTTACCCATCACGGCTTCATCTCTGGCTGACCCTCCTGCCTCCCTCTTACAAGGACCCGCCCAGGTAATCCAGGACGATCCCCCACGTCAATATCCTTAACGTGATGACATCTGCAAAAGTTCCCTTTGCCCAGCAAGGTGATGTGCTCACAGGTTCCGGGGATTAAAACATGGACATCTTTGGGGGTCATGACTCCACCAGCCACAAGTGTTACTACTTATTTAAAATATTTGGAAGACGGTCGTATTGTAGAAGGAGAAGTTTTTTGAGAGGATCCAGGGGGCAGAATTCAGTATCATCAGAGCAGAGGAGCTACCTGGTGACGCCTGAGCACAGGTGAGGGCAGCCCCTCACCCCAGCGGGGAGCCACTGAGGGGCCCCGGCCACAACTCCCTGCGGGGGCATCCCAGCAGTGTGTGCCCACAGAACTGGAAGGGTCTCTGAGACCAGAAACAGTGCCACTCGGTTCACTGAGCAGAGCGTTTTCTGAGCACCTACTGTGTGCTACACTGAGGGACAGCCTGTCCTGAAGGAGCTCACTGTCTCTGGAGCCCCACCCACCCCTCTGCCGTCTGTCCACGGTTGCTCTGAGCTCCAGGCCCGGCTGCCCACTCGCCTGCCCCACAGGCGTCGGAACTCAACACGTGTGCCTTCCGGCTTCCTGTCCGGGATTCCCTCGTGAATCATCCCCGCAGCCCTCCGCTCTCCTTGTCCGTCTTCCTGTTCCCTGACTGGCTGCCGTGGCGCACCCGTCCCGTCGGCGTCGCCGCCCCCCTCCACTCATCGCCCTTGGCCGCACCCTGCCCCAGCCCCGCGGCCTCTCACAGGCTCTTCTCACCTCTGCAGGCAAACCGCCAATGCGAGCCCACATCACAGTGCTTTCCAAAACCAGATGTGGCAGAGCACGGGTCACCAGAGCTTGCGGGCGGTACCTCCGGTTCCCCATCGCAGTCCAAAGCCCGTGGCTGCCTGGGCGGGGCACCCCGCACTCCTCGTCTCCTGGACCCACCCCTCCCCTCCGTGTGGGTTCCCCCAAGAGAGGGCCAGTGCCGGGGGCCATGGACGCTATTCCCAGCCGCTCTGATCCTGCTCCCACCAGAGGACGAAGGCTAACCGGCCCCCGGTGCCCGGTGGGCTAGCGGCAGCCCTCGGGGTCCATCCCTCTGCCCCGCGCTCCCCCTCTGACAGACGAGCCTTGACCAGTGGGAAGCCCATCTCCCCTCCTCTCCCCACAGCCTCCCCTGGGCCCAGGTCAAAACTGATGAGTCAAAAAGCCTGCCACCTGGAACAGTCAGAAAAGATGCCAAGCACCATTAAAAAACTTCTATTCTGCAACAGCTTTTCACCAAGCTGGCACGAGGAGACCAGCCTCTGCCCTCGCAGGCCTCCAGATGGCTGGACGGTGTTGAGTGCCCACCACCTGTGCATCTGCTTCCAGTCAATACCGGTCCAGGCCACGGAGCCGTGTTTCATGATCAGTTCCTAAACTGTCTGGAACACAGTGATCTGACAACCCGTTATCAGTGTGATTTGGGGCACCCCATGTGGAATAAATCAAGATCCTTAATTAACAGGGACGGGCGTGACTGCCAAGGCAGTGAATCAGTTTGTGCTCTACCTGCAGGATCACAAAGCACAGTAGTTACAATGAATGGCTTTAATTTTACATGCAAGGGCCTCTGTATCAGAGTGCTAAGGAAGTCCATTTCGGCATTCTTATGACGCTTTAGCTGTAATTGATGTACCTGGGAAAGTTGTCAGCAGTGCCCGTTTCCACACAGGTGTTAGGCCCCCCTTAACACTCCCCAACCTCGCTGGTGATCATTGGTGATAGGCAACGCAGTTTTGATGAAATCCAAATTTATTAGGGTTATTAAAAGTCGTTAATTATTTGGCACCATCTAGATTTCATTCGCTTCATCCTTAATGAAAACTGACAGCTTTATATTTTTAGGTGTAAAAAGTGGGGTTTCGTTTTAAGTGCTTCCTGTCCTATTCCTATGGCTGTGGTCTCCCCTATCTTTCCCTCATTCCTATCCCCGACCTTTGCTCCCCGCTTCCCCCTCTCTCCCCAATATTGATTTGTAGCCCTTTCCCTCTCAAACAAATGGGTAATTTGTCTTCCCCTGCGCTCCTTTTCACTGGCCCTTGGAAACTCCCCCTCCAAACCCAAGGACAATGGTTCCAGTCCAGAAGGGGGCTCTGAGGGCGTGAATCCAATTACCCAGCCGGGGGAGCAGGAGAGCTGAGAATTAAAAGCCCTCATTCTGAAGAGGAGCATCCTTTCCATCTAACAGTCCCCCTCCTGCTCGTGTAACAGATCTGGGTGTTAAACAGCTTAGTTGGCGTCCATGGAAGGAACTGCAGCCGTCTGTGGGGTCATGTCTTGCACTGGAGGCCGGGCGCACCATCTGTCCCCCGCTCCTGGAGCGGGTCTGGCAAACGAGGGTGTAAATATTGTCAGGGGAGCCCTGATTGCGAGAGCCATCACCCGGACGGGTGACTCACGCTGGGACACACAAGGGTGCAGGCCGTGGCCCTGGGCTAATGTCTCCTGGTTTTTCTCCAAAACCAGCAGGGCTGATCTGGTGGAGGATCTTGAAATCCATGCTGTGGCCTCTGTCACAGGCAGACGCTGCCTCTCACAAGCTAAGGGCACCCCTGGGTCATTCAGGAGGTCACACAGTGTGGACACCCCCTACTGTGATTAGACGTCGATTCAGGGAGGGGGGATGAGCTGAACAAGGAAAACATAAACCTCAGCAGAGTTCTGTCTGTACATGTTCACTTTCTTATCCTGGAACCGGAAAGCCACCTGCTAAAAGTGCAAATTTAGTCAACACAAGTTACTGTTTACTATTTCCTCTGTATGTAGGTATGAAGGTAGATAGAGTCGAGAGAGACAGCCAAAGAATACTTTCAAAGAAAACAAAACTTCCCCAATTGTCTACGTAGAAAAGGGAGAAATGAATTTAAAAAAGAAATTATTGCATCCTTCAGACAGAAGGGGCCGTGACTACGGAAAGAGAGTTTGCATCTGAATCCTCAGGGGCCTCTGCTGTACTGACAGTCCAGGGCCGAGGGGAGCATCTCGCGCTCCCCTCCCTCTGTCCCCGTCAACACAAGTCCACCCGGAGGCCTATGATGCCCTCAGTTAGAGGGACAGGCCTGGAATGCGGGCAGTAGTCTCTCCAAGGTCTTAGTTAAGATACAAAAGTCCTCGGGGACAGGGTCGCCTCACATTAAACAGGACACTGAGGTTTCTCAGCCTCGGCGCTAGTGATGCTTTGGAGCAATAATCATTCTCCGCTGCGGGGGGGTCGCCCTGTACGCTGCTGGCTGCTGGGCAGCATGCCTGGCCTGCGCGCGGATGGGGTGCGGGCGGGACTGCAGGGTGCCTGGACCGAGGCACCCGCGGGGCCGGCACAGGGTGCCCGCAGCTCTCCTCTCCTTTCCACCACATTCCAGAGCGTGAGCTGGGGAAGCGGGGCTCGCGGGGAAGGGAGCGCAGGACGGGCCAGGCTGGCCCGGGCCGCGCACCGCACACTCGGCCACCGCCTCCCTCCCCTCTCCAGCGGCTTCTGTGACTGAACTCTCCTGTGGGCTCACGCTCCTTGGCCAGCGTGCCTGGGGCTTTATATTTTCTATTTGGTTAGGAAACTGCAGCTTAGGAGACCAGTTCACTCGGAGGACAGCAGGGCTATGGCAGACGGGGTGCAGCTGCGTCCCCCGCCCTCTCGGCCGGGCTGCTGGCTTCCCTCCCAGGCGTTGGGTCAGAAGCGGATGCAACAGGGCTGGCCTCACAGGCTCCAGAAGGAGACCTGGCAGCAGAGTGACTGCAGCCTGGCCTTTCACGTCTGTGATGTGGCTGTTCCCCAGGCCCGTGGGCAGGTGGGCACCAAGCCCCGGGCCCTGCTTGCCTCCTGCAGCCCGACTCACACGCCCGGACTCAGGTTCCTCCCAACCCTCCCTTTGCAGGGTTTGAAGCTGGAGAAGCAACAGTAACTTCCCCCCAGAGGCCCGCGCGGTGCCAGGTACCAAACCGGGGACCCAAAGAGAACCAGCTCAGAGGACGCAGACAGGAGAGCTGACCCCCGGCCGTGGACGCCCTCGTTCTGAAGCATCCAGATCTGCTCTGGCCAGGCCCTACCTACGCCTTATCACCAGGTGTTCTCCCGGTGAGGCGAAAACACAATTGCATCCATTAACACCGCAGCAAGGATATCTTAGACAGCACCGCAAATTAAAGACCAAGCTCCTGAGAATTAGCAGGAATTGAAATGTTTCTTTTTTCTGTCTAATCAGAGTAATGATGATGAGCCTCCCAGACACCAAGGGCAGAATCAAACTGAAAATGTTGCAGAATGTTCTGGGACATTCTTTAGGCTTACATCATACTGGACCACAAAAAAGCACGTCTGGGAAGGGGAAATCCCAGGAGAGTAACCCCACAAAAGTTAGGGTCCAAACACCCTCCCAATAGTCCCCAACACCAGCCAACATCCAACACCTGGGAGTGACAGAGAGAAAGAGCCATACTTTCCCCTTTGTCACCAGACCCGGGAACTAATCACTCATAGTCCACGAAACAGGCCAGCAGGATGCGGAAGATTAACAAGCCGTGTCCTTGCGAAGTTACAGGCCTCTGATCGGTTATGAGAATCCAGAATGATTTCCTTATCTCTGGTCACAGCTCAATTCTCTAGGCAGTTCAATTCCATAACTTTAGAAAGTATTTCACATACTTAGCAAGTCCTTTCTTCCAGTAATTTAAGGTCCCCCTGGGAATCTGAAAAAGAAGGAAAAAGCTAGAGCAACTTGTAAGTACTATTTCTCTAGTTATTCTTAAATATACATATGTCTAAGCTTATAGCAGCTTAAAAGATGCAAGAAAATTGGAATATAAATTTAAAGGAACTTCTGGGTCCAAACTTTACTATAGGCAGATGGTAGGCTAAATCCATGCCACAAATGTGTTCCCTTTGATCTGTGCAGTGTTTTATCACGCTTCCTTTCACTTGAATACTTAGAGGCCACTGTAGGGTTATTAATTAGCCTAATTTTGATACTGCTGTGTCTCAGGGAACAGGTTGGCCAGAGGAGGGCGAGAGAGATGGGGGAAGGGCTGGTTGGTGGAGCAGACAGAACACAAAAAATATTGATGGATTAAGTTTTCCGACTTATACGGGCTCAGTTCACGGTGCCCCCGAACAATTACATCACAGATCACTGATCACAAATCACCATAACAAATATAATAAAAATGAAGAGTTTCAAATACTGTGAGAATTTTACCAAAATACGACAGAGACACAGAGTGAGCAAATGCTGCAGGAAAAATGGTGCCGACAGACGTGCTGGCTGCGGGGTTGCCACAGACCTTCAATTTGTACAAAAGACAGCATCTGTGAAGCACAAACAAGCAAAGTGTGCTAAAACGAGGTGTGCCTACATGTGTAGATGTGGGTATATGCAAGTATGTGGTTGTGTATATATACACTTTTAGCTGAAACGTTTGAAAGCAAACTGCAAACGTGACTTTTCACTCCTAAATTCTTCATCTCCTGAAGTAGGCTGCATAACCACAATTTGACTTTCATACCAAAGACAGTAGACAATTCCATCACATCGTGTAATGTTCAAATTTCCCCAGAGGTCCCCTAAAAACCTTTTGAAGCTGAATCATAGAAGTTCTGCTCCACTCAAGGTTCACACACAGTATTTGGATTCACTCGGTTGGTCCCTTTTACACGAGAACGGCCCCCTCGGGGGTTTTCATGCCTCAGTCGCTGGGAGAGGCCAGGCTGGGTCTCCCCAGGTCTGCAGAGACCCACTCGTTTCCTCTGGATGTGATGTGTGTCCTTCCCAGCATCTCAGGGAAGAACGTGACGTAGGTGGTGTCTACACTGAGGGGTGTTTTGTGCAATGCGTTTTGGCGGGACGTGCGCTCTCCCACGCCCATGCGGCTCAGCCAGGCCCAGTCCCTCACCCACGGCCTGCCTGGACCCTCACGTCAGATGAATACTTGCTTCCCAGAGCAGGGAAGGCTGCAGTTAAGACCCCCATGGTCCGGCCCGGGAAGGGACACATAAACAGCCTGATGGTCCATCTCATCATGTCTGGGGCCCGGCGAAGCCCACAGCACCCCGCCGACCCCTCTGGGGATGGAGGGGCCCACAACGCTAGCGTCAGGACGACCTCAGGCCTGATGGCCCTGTGGTTTGGGGTTCCCAGAACAGCCATGAATTCTGCCAGAACGCCCAGAAACGTCAGAAAAGTAACAACACTGCTTAATTTATATATACAACACTACATTTCCTAAACATTTTTTCACATACTATCTAATTTTCAAAGCTCTACTGAGAGGTAAGTGACACGCATCTCGTTTTACTGATGCAAGTGGCTTCCCAGAGACAGAAAGACAGCGACAGGCACGAGGCAACGAGAACTCAGGTGTGTGGACATCGGGCACGTTGGTGCAACAACGTCCTGTGACCACCAAGCAGACAAGAGAAAGAGCTTTCTAGACTGGACCTCAGCCAGACGGTGCCCATGCTCACTCAGAGGAGCACGATTTCCAGTCTCAAGAGAGCCGTGAACAAGCCCCCAAAGAAGACAGCACTCAGAGGGCCCAGGACTGCCCGTGGGGCCCCAGGGCATCAAGGGAACGACTTTGGCGGGGTCTTCAGGAGGATGGTTAATTCTCAAGTAGCCCTGAAACGTGGCATATCCACACTTGAGTTATCTGTTGCAGCTTCCCGGGTAAGAGAGAAGGGTGGAGGCCAGACGGAGGAACGGAGGGCTGAAAACAGAGCAGCCAGACGCATGCTGTCCCTCTGCAGCTTCACCGAGTCTGCACAGACCTCCAAGTCTAGGTTTAGCAAGAAAAGTCAAAGGCACTCTTCCCAAAGCTTTCTGGATTACAAAAATGTTAACATTTACAAGCCAACTGGGGTCAGGCTGAATGCATTTATTTAAAGCCATAACGCTTTTGCTCAAGGAGACTGTAGGATTTGTGAATGTGAAACCAAAACACTGGAAAACCAGGTTAAAAAAAACAGCAGGGGCTTCCCTGGTGGCACAGTGGTTGAGAGTCCGCCTGCCGATGCAGGGGGCGCAGGTTCGTGCCCCGGTCCGGGAGGATCCCACATGCCGCGGAGCGGCTGGGCCCGTGAGCCGTGGCCGCTGAGCCTGCGCGTCTGGAGCCTGTGCTCCGCAACGGGAGAGGCCACAGCAGTGAGAGGCCCGCGTACCGCAAAAACAAACAAACAAAAACAAAAAACAAAAACACCCCAGCAGAAATCAGTCACGACTTACTTACTCTGTGCTCTACCTCATAAATGAAAAAAAAGGAGAGAGAAAACAGAATATTTTCCCAGTGGTTCAGCTACACATTTTGTGGTAAATAGGGCACCTATCAAACTAATTCTATGTGATAGTAAAGTGATTAGGTTTGCAAAAAATCATCAGCTGAAATGTGCTCCCTGTTCCAGCCAGCGCGGTGGCCCAGTTATGCATCCGTTTCCACCTGATGTCTGGGCACGGCTGGAAGCACTTCGTCAAAGTTGGTTTGCAGGCACGCCTGTGATTCTCAATTAGGTAGGGATTTTAGGAGGAACAAGAATTATGGGAGGAATGTAGCTTCATCAGTCAATTTCCTGCAGAAACAGTGACAATGTGAAGACTTAGAACTCTGAAGGTCAAGATCAAAACCCAAGTAACTTATTACCACTGATTCAGAGATTAACATCGTGCCAATTAATCAGCTACTCAACGTGACCAATTGACAGTTAATTGACATTTCAGTTCCAATATCTGGCAAAGCTTTTTGATTTCCATAGTGAATAATATGAAATCTCTCAATTGAAAGGTTACGAGGATTTCTTCCATGATCAAAATGAAAAGGAATATAAAAAAGAATACATAAGAATAATCATCCACAACATTTTAATATAGGAGATATAGGCCATCGTTTTACAGGTGATGTCGCTGAACCATTGGGCTTAGGCATTAGGAAAAGGAGGACTTTTTTCTTATTGGTGATTTAGGAATGTTTGCCCTAAGCGTTTTGTTTGTTTTGTTTTGTTTTGTTTTTTTGCAGTAAGCAGGCCTCTCACTGCTGCGGCCTCTCCCATTGCGGAGCACAGGCTCCGGACGCGCAGGCTCAGCGGCCGTGGCTCACGGACCCAGCCGCTCCGCGGCAATGAGCATTGAAGCTACGCTCTCTCCGTAGCTGTCAAAGCCCTCAACAGTGGTCCACAAACAAGGGATTTTCTATGGGGCTCGCTGTGTCCGTTTAGATCGCCCCTCTGAATAGCTCTCATGCTGTTCATTGCAGTCAGGGCCAGATCCAAGGTCAGGACGACCACACACCAGCTGTCCAGCCGAGGTCACACGGCGCCCTGTGGGTCACGGCGAGGGGGCAGAGCCGGGAGGTCTGCTCTGGACACCAGGAGCCCACAGTCACCATGATTCTCAGCAGACAGGTGGGGGCGTCCCGAAGGTCATGTGAGGCACGGAAGGGCAGGGTCTCACTTGAGGTCTGGAACAGACCTCGCTCTTGTCCCCCGGCTCCTAGACTCCCTTCCGGTCACTGGCCACTCTGTTCCTGAGCCTGCCTGGCAGTGACTGACTGACCTCTCGGGCTGCTGACCTCGGCCTGTTCCCGGAGCATCTCAGTCCTGTATTTCCCACTGCAGCCCAGACCCACTTCCACACTTTATCAGCAAGGAGACTCCCTGAGGCGAAACCTTCCCAGGGGACGGAAGGAAAGGAGCAGCTGCCGTCTTGGAAGCGCCGGCCAGCATTCAGCCTCCCAGGACCTGACGTGCGATTAGGCAAAGAGAAGGTGACTCCATTGCAGGGAAAAGTGAAGATCTTGATAAAAACAGCTGGAAAATAATGTGGCAAGAGACTTTTTTTTTTTTTTTTGCAAGAGACCATTTTATGTGTGTGCTACAGGTAATAGAGACTCTCCCATTCTCACAGCGTTTGTCTGACACCCCAAGTGAAGCTGCAGTCGTCAGGGTCCAACAGGCCGTCCCCCACCTCCCACCCCTCCAGCCCCGCACTCTGCTTTTTTAAGGCTCACTCCTTTCTTTTGATTCGGTCAGAAAAGCAAGCCAAGTTCCTAGACTGAAGGTTCAGAGAAGGAGAGAAGACGCAGGGAGTTTGCAGAACACGCCCGCGGTCGGTGGCACAGCTTGGGCATAAGGACGCGCACTGGTGTTCTCTGAGGTCTCTTTCTCTTTCTCTCAGTCCCTGCTTGACCCACAGGTGGCCTTCAGGCCGCTCAGCTTCCGGTGAAGGCAGGGGGTGGGGGCTCGAGCTCCCTTACAGTCAGGACTGGAAGCTGAGGAAGGACAGAGGCCCCAGCAGACGTCACGACCAAGGACTCAAGAGGTCAGTTATTGCCAGGCAAGTTCGGCAGCAAGGGTGATCAAGACAGGAGGAATGGAGGCCGCGAGAGTCAAGTTCACAGCAGAGAGGAGGCTGGAGCTGGCCAGGGTGGCCCCTGGCCGACACTCAGCCTTATCCAAGCTTCTAGGGTGACCACTGTTCACCCAGCCCAACTCACCCTGATGAGATCCTGCGTTAGCCAGGAAGGCGGCCAGCTGCAAGTAAGAATCCAGCCCAACAGTGGCTCCCATGCCTGGGGACTCTGTCTCACATTGTAAGAAGTCCTGAGGTAGGCGACCCACGCAGGTGCGGCAGCTCAAAACTACTGCCACAGACCCAGGCTCTTTGTGTCTCTGCTCTATCCTGCCAAGCATGAGAACTTCCAGACTCAGACTTATCACCCAGTGGTTTCAAGGTGCAGTTTGCCTGTCCAGAGTGCATCTGCCCTCCTGCCGGGCAGGAAGAAGGGAAGGGAAGAGAACGAAAGGCATGGTTCCGAGAAAGAAGGAAGGAAGGAGTACGTCCTGTGTCGGGCTAGCTGAACTTTCCCAGAAATCATGCCCTTACATCTCCTTGCATCTCATTGGTCAGGACGGTGTCACATGGTCACCTGAACTTTTCCATGGGTCTCTTCCATACTTCTATTCACATCCCATTGGTCAGAACTCTGTCACACGGTCACATAAACTTTCCCAGAAATCATACCCATACATCTCCTTACATCTCATTGGTCAGAACTATGTCACGTGGCCACCACGGCTTCAAGAGAGGTTTTGGAGCGCTAGTGTTTTAGTTGGGCACATTTCCCCCCCCCCCCCCTCCAAACTCTGTGTTCTTTTTGTAAGGAAGGACCTGGGCCTTAAGTGTAAGTATCTCACTGGTATTAAGGAGTCTGGTAAAATCTTGGGTGGAAGGTGGGAGGACAGTTAAGTAGAGGAGAGACATGGACACACAGCAAGCAGTGTGTCACCACAGGTCTTCCACTCAGGGTATGAAAGATCTCAGTCATGCCCACCACGGACTGTGACCTGGAAATTATGTCTCCACGGGGACGCTTAGCTTCTAGACCAAACTGTTCTTTAAGCAAATTAGAGATGGAAGCCAATTGCATCATTTCTCTTAATTAGCAAGCCAATCTCTTTCAGAGGCTGAGAGTCCAAAAGTGAAATCTGTCATTCCCAGCACTCTTTCAGCTCGCCCTCCAAGCAAAGAGGGAAAGGTATGGGTGTAATGTACCCTCCCAGCCCACCAGTGAAGCCGGAGAGCAGGGGAGAGCATTAGCATGTAAGTGGCCTGTTAATGTCTGGAAACCTAAACAGTCACAGAACAGCAATAAAGGAGCTCTTCAAATGTTGCTGGAGAATGTCCATAAAGAGGATATAATGAAAAGGACTGCCCAAATGTGCAAGGATAATATAGTTAATGTATTACTTCTTTTATTATTTTATCATCTTTCATTAATTGCTGGCAGCATGCCTGCAGGAGTTGGTTCCATGGAAAGAGCTTTTAGTTAAATGTCTTCAATGAAACGGCCACTTAAAACCTACGAACAAGGTTGAACCAAGGTTCACTTGACTTCAGTAAATCTTGTCTGAAGGGTACAGAGGAGGGAGGAAGGGGGTTCATTCTGGGCGGCCGAGCAGCACGGGCACTTAGACACCCCAGAGCTGCTCAGAACTGTCTCAAATTTGGAAGCACAAAGGTGTGATTTTTTTTTTTTAAAGGCCTCCTCTACCATCTGCCGCCACAAATCCACTGTGTGACCCTGAAGAAGTGACTTGCAGTCTCTGAACCTCAATTTCCTCACTCAGTAAAGACTTTCCCTGACACCAAGCTCATTACCTAGCCATTTCGGGTCACCAGGTCATTATTAATTAATAGGGAGGGTGGTGAGTTTGGGGAGGGAAGTGGTGTATAACCCTAAACCAAAGGATGGCCCTAGAACGCGGATGCCAGCTGCTCAGGACTGCTCGGGGGGCCCCAATGCTCACCGATGCACCCCTCCTTAAAGCCCCAGCTGCCCTTCATGGTGCCATGTGTTCTGTCATCTGTTGGTAGACAGCAGCACTCCAAGGAATGCGGCAACCTCTCGGTGCCAAGACGCTCTGGCACGTGGGCGTTTGGGAACACAGCAGCCGCCTTTTCCTGACAGTCTGGGAAAAAAGTGTTAAAATGCTGCCAACCCCTAATTTCAGCAACTTAACACTCCCGTCTTTTTGCACGTCTCAGATACAATTCCTTCTCATTTGAAGCAAACATTTTTGAAGCACATCCTGTGTGCCTCATGCCCAGAGGGGAAACGGACAAGCCAGCTGCTGTGGAGACGCGGGCCCTGAGGAGGTGCAGGGAGAGGAATTACCTGAGGATATGCTCCTGGAACAGGCTCTTGCAGGCTTGACCTCTGGCTCGGCTGACCACTGCCACTCGAGTGTCACATTCACACCCCCAAACCACCAAGTCCCAAACCGAAGGGATCAACTTTCCCCCAAACTAACGCTCCTCCAGACATCAGGTTTCTTTCAATGGCTCTGTCGCTTTCTTATTCCCCAGCCCTTTGTGTGTCCCCTAACCTCTGGCCTCAGTTCAGTCCCCTAACTCCGTCCAGGCACAAAGCTACCGGACTCTAAGCTAATATAGACGCAGCTAAGTTTTGATGCCAGTAGCTGCCTAACCGTTTGTGGGATTTAACTGGAGTGATTTGACTCCTTCCTGGGTTAAACTCTGTCCTAGTTACCACTTGCATCCCCTCACCCTAATTCAAGGTCTTGGTTAGTTACCCATCTAAAGTAGACCTCACCCTCCACCGTCACTATTTACCTTACCCTCGCGTTTTATTCCGTTAATAAGAAATTTGCTATCTGAAGTTCTCGTGCATTTTATCAACTTGTACATTACATGTCTTTTCCCAAGTAGAATATAAATTTCATGATGGCAGAGACCTTGTCTATTCTATCCCTCGCTGTATTTCCGGGGCCAAGCACAGGGCCTGGCGGATAGCAGGAGTTCTATAAATACTTGCTGAGTTACTGAACTCATCTCCTTTCCTTTAATATTCCTCCCCAATCCGCACTAATCACCACTGCCAAGACCCAGACTCCCCAAGGCAGAGCCTCACACTTGTCACCTGCTGCTCAGAAACATGCAGAGTTTCTGCCATCACCAGGGCAGTGGGTTCCAGCTCAGCCTACCTCACGATCCACTCGGCCCCGTCCAAGCTGGCCTTCCACTGAAGCTTCTCGCACACACGGCTAAACCCTCCAGGAGGTACGCACACCTCACCCAGTCCCACCAGCTGGAGCTAGTTAAAGGGGTGATAGCGTGTCAGTTTTGCCAGATGAAAAGAGCCATGGAGATGGATGGTGGTGATGGCTGCACAGCAATGTGAATGGACTTAATGCCACTGAGCTGTGCCCTTAACAATGGTTACGGTGGTAAATTTTATGCCGTGGGTATCTGAAAAATAAAGCAAGGTAGGATTTGGTATAATGATAATAAAGTTGTAGGGGTGTTTGAGTTAACCATGGACAGACAGCCCCGTCCTGGCAGGGACGAAACCAGGGAGGAGAAACACCGGGTCACCAGAAATCCCGTTTCTGCTCCCTTCTCCAGGTTGGCTTCCTCTCTTCTCTCTGCCATTCAGTTCCTGTAACAGCACCAAGACAGTCCAGGCTCAAGGCTCAACCCATGAGGACTGACAGCCGCTGAGTCCCTAAATCCCCAACCCCCAGAGCAGAGGATCTGCATAGCCCAGGTTGGGTCAGGGCCTCATCCCCCTTAAGTCAGCAGTGATGCACAGATGTGGCTCTGGGGTCCTCCTCTGGGACCTCGTGTTTAGAGAGATGGTAGTTCTCAGTGAATGGAAATTATTACAAAAAGGGAAAACACCCCAGAAGGGCTTAGGACTCACCTTAGTTTGGACTCAGGGAAGGTTTCCTGGAGGAAGCAGAATTTAAGCTAAAATCTGAAAAACGAAGAGGCATGATTTGAGCAGAAACAGAACAGAGAGAGGAGTTCTGTGCTGGGGCTGGTGTGTGCAGAAGCCTTGAGATGGTGTATCAGTGGGTTTGACTGCTAGGGATAGAAAGTCCAGAATAATGGTGGCCTCCACCTCTTGGTTCAAGAGGATGCTTGCGCTCCAGCCATCATGTCTATATTCCAGGAAGGAGGAAGAAGCAAAGGGCCCATCCCTTCCATTAAGTGTCCATTACGGACACCACTTCTGCTTACAAAGCACTGGCCAGAACCTAGTCACACAGCCACCTAGAGGCAGGGGAGGCTAAAAAGACCATCTTTATTCTGGGTGGATATATACCCAGCTAAGAGTCAGGGGTTCTCTTGCCAGAGGAGAAGGAGAAACAGACACTGGGAGAGTCTAGCAGCCTCTGCCCAGACGGGCAAGAGCAGGGCTCTTTCCAGGAACCGGGAAAGCGGAGTGTGGGCGGGGGAGAGCCTTCGATTGAATATGCAGGGTTGGCCACAACTTTCTTTTAGTTACTGTCTATTTATCACTGTCCACGGGCCCAGCCTATTTTTTTAGAAAACTTTTTATTTAGCGTTAATTATAGAGTCACAGGAAGTTGCAAAGAAATGCACAGCAAGGTCCCGGGCACCCTTCGCCAGCACCCCCGCACGCCATGTGAGCATCTTCCATCACTGCAGTGCACTGTCAAAACCAGAGGCAAAAACTCGTGTGTTTGTGTGTGTGTGTGTGTGTGTGTGTGTGTGTGTGTGCATGTCTGTGTGATTTATCATACGTGTGGCTTCACGTAATCACCACAATCAAGCTATTTAACTGAGTCATCACAAGACCCCTTTATGTCATACCCGCCCTCTCTCCCTCATCCCTAACCCCCGGGGACCACTAATCTGATAATTATGTTTTCTCACTTATGCGGTATGTTTCCTTACAGGCAGCATAATTTCCTGAAGGTTCATCCAAGTTGTTGCATGCACCAGAGCTGGTTCCAATTTGTGGCTGAATCCCGTTGGATGGAATGGCTATACCCCATCTGTTTAGCCATTCACCTCCTGAAGGGCATGTGGGTAGTTTCCAGTTTGGGGCTATTAGAAATAAAGCTGCTATGAATACGTGCATACAGGTTTCTATGTGAAATAAGTTTTTATTTCTCTGGAATATATGCGTAATTGCTGGCTTGCAGGAGAAGTCCATTTTTAATTTTTAAAGGAATGGCCAAACTATGTTCCACAGTGGCTGGACCACTGTGCATCCCCACCAGTAACATATGAATGATCTAGTTTTTCTGCATCCCTGGCAGCATTTGGTGTTATCACAATTTTTTATTTTGATAGGTGTATAGTGATATCTCATTGCAGTTTCCATTTCCACGTCTCTGATGACCAACTCTTGACGTGCTTGTTCACTGCCTCTACATCAAACATAAGATTGTTTGAAAATGTATACACATCACCATGACACCTGCATGTCCCCTCCCCCCCACATCCCTACCACATTACTAAAGGCCTATTTACCAGAGTTCTTTTCACCCAGTACACCTTGCCCAAAATGACAAGTCATGCTGAAAGGCAAAAGAACAGTTTGAAAAGACAGAGCAAGCATCTGAACCAGACTCAGGGATATGGCAGAGATATTGGACCCCGCCTCCAGGAGACTGGAGGTTTCTTCTCTGGAGAGATTGAATGAAAGAGGCTTCTTACACAAGGACACCGCGTGCAGGCAGAAGGGAGAGAGTGGGTGAGCTCTCAGGGAGCTCCCACGTTGGCTGCCAGGCGGGAGGTGGTAGTGTCTACTTTCACTGGTATCTAGGGATTCCCTAACCAAGAGGCCAGTTTGCCACCTGACCACCCCAGAGCGAGTACACAGTTGAAACGCCCTGCCTACGTGCACAAGCAGTTGTCTATGCTGGGTAACAACACCCAGCCCGAAAACCTAGTGGCTTAAAACAATAACAATCATTTGTTTTGCTCACAAATCCACAATCCGGCAGAACTCAGTGTGGACAGTTAATTTCTCCTTCACACGACGGACTGGAGCTGGAGGGCCGGCTTCCAGAATGGCTCAGTCCCACGGCTGTCAGCTGGGGGCCCAGTCCAGGCTGCTGTTCCTCTCCACGTGGGCCCCCCCGGGGGACTGCTTGGGCTTCCACACAGCATGGCGGCTGAGCTCCATGAGCAAAAATTCCAAGAAGCTGGGGCAGAAGCCACAAGGCTGTTTACGATCTGGCCTTAGAACTCTCAGGATGTAACTCAGTGGGAGGAGTAGAAGGAATTTACGGCTATATTTAATCTAGCACATGCTCAGAGCTCTGAATAATTTTTTAGTGCCTTATTCTCAAATGTGAGGTGATAGTCAAATATCAGTAGACATTTGGGGAAAGCCTCCAGTATGAAGACAAAGATAAAGAAAAACTATAAGAAGCCAAGATAATATAAAGAGCAGAAGAAAAACTAAAAAAAAAAAACCCTACTGTAATTAATATCTTTCGAGAAATAAGAGAAGATATTGGATTCATGAAGCAATAGAATAGAATGTTATTTTAAAGGGGGAGCAACTTACAAGTAAGAAAGTGCTCTTTGATATTGAAAGTATAAGGAATAAAAAAAAATTTAGAAAGTTTGGTAAAGGAATTTGAAGAAATCTCTCAGAAAAAAGAATAAAAAGACAAAGAGATGGAGTAGCACAAAAAAATAAAGAAATTGGAGGATCAACCCCCAAAAGTCAAACATTAGACTAACAGGAATTCCAGAAAAGGAGAGGAGATAAAACAAAAAAGAGGGAATTACCAAAAAATTAATACCAGTACATTTCCCGGAACTGAAGGACATGAATCTCTAGATTGTCTTGATTAGCGTATAGCACATTATCTTTTTTTTTCCAGATTAGATTCACATACGTAATTTTTAAATTTTTTTATTTTATACTGGAGTAGAGTTGATTAACAGTGTTGTGTTAGTCTCCATTGTACAACAAAGTGATTCAGTTATACGTATACATGTATCTATTCTCTTTCAAATTCTTTTCCCATTTAGGTTTTTACAGAATATTGAGCAGAGTTCCCTGTGCTATACAGTAGCACATTACCTTTCCTTTCTTTTTTTTTTTTTTTTTTGTAGTTTATTTATTTTGGGCTGAATTGGGTCTTCGTTGCTGCGTGCGGGCTTTTCTCTAGTTCGTTATGGGGGCATCTCATTGTAGTGGCTTCTCTTGTTGCGGAGCACGGGCTCTAGGTGCACAGGCTTCAGTAGTTGTGGCACGCGGGCTGCAGTAGTTGCGGCTCGCGGGCTCTAGACCGCAGGCTCAGTAGTTGTGGCGCACGGGCTTAGTTGCTCCGCAGCATGTGGGATCTTCCCAGACCAGGGCTCGAACCCATGTCCCCTGCATTGGCAGGAAGATTCTTAACCACTGCGCCACCAGGGAAGTCCAATACAGTAGCACGTTATCTTTTAAAGAAAACTTTTAACTGAAGAATATGTGAGCTATCCATCCATGTTGTCATCTACAGCAATGGTTTGATTTTCATTGCCGTCTAGTTTTTCATTGAATGAATATATCACCAATTATTTGTCCATTCTGTTGTTGATGGATTTGGGTTATTTCCAGTTAGGGGTTATTACAAATTTTGCTGCCATGAACATTCCTGTTCGCCTCTTTGGGTTGATTGGGTTTGCGTTTTGGGTGCATGGGGAGAGGTAGGATTAGCGATCACAGGCTGTATGATCCGCTTTAGTAGATACTGTTAAAACAGTTTTTCAAAGTGGCTGAACCAACTTCTATTCCTGTCAGCAACACAGGAGGGTTCCAGCTGTCTCTCTACCACCTTGTCAGCAGCTGGTGTTGCCTGTCGTTTTCACCCATTCCCATTCAGGTCAGCATAATAAGCTGTAAAGAAACCTACAGTAAGGGGCATCGGAATGCCAGAAGATAGTCACACTGTGCTCTGGAAAGAATGTGAGCAACGAAGTGGCATGAGCAAGGCCAGAAAAGCAGACAAATCATGCAGGACTTTACTGGCCACGCAACAGTGTTAGACATGATTCCACGCGCATGGCAGCTGCTGAAGACATTTTTTGAAGGTCCGAAATGCCATTTTGGCTTCAGTGTGGAAAATGGGTTCGAGAAGGCCGAAATAAACGCAGAGAGAGCAGCAAATCTATTGCAAAAGCTGAGGTGGGAACAGATGAAGCTTCAGACGAGGAAGAGAGGGCTGAAGAGAAGGCGATCCAGGAGCTATTTAGGCGGGAGACCCCAGGCATCCTGGCGGAGGGTCCGCTGTGTAGGCTGAGGATGGGAAGGACCACAGGGACTCCCGTGCGCCCGGCTCACCCACCCGGGACTGACGCTGCAGACGTGGCGTGAGGAGGAGCGCCTAGCCTTGGGCATGTGTTGAACTGGAGTTGCCTGAGAGGCATCCAAGCGGAGACCTCAAACAGGCAGCTGAATATTTCTGTCTGGAGCTCTAGGCAGAGGTGGGGAGTTAAGATGCAGCCCTGGGCGTTGGAACCAGGAAATGAGATCAGTCGCACAGGAAGACAGTTTAGCATGAGAAGAGACATGGGCCTGAGCCCTGAGCAAACGCAACGTTTAATAGACGCGCGAGAGCGGGAGGCGCTGTGGGGTTGAGGTGACGACTGGTGAAGGCGCGGACCAGGGAGGCTTGGACCGGGAGCTGCTCAGGTGGAAGGCTCTGCGTCTTGGTGACAGGTGGGACGTGTAGACGGAGGGCGGCCACTGGGACGATGGATTTGCACGGGCCTGGGAGTTGGAGCCGGAACAGGCAGAGAGGAAGGAGGAGGCCAGTGTTGTTTTCTTTGAGAAAAAAATTCAAGATCCGAGGTTCCTCATTTTGCCAGATGACTTCCTTCTCTTTAAGCCGCTCCCACCGAGCACATTCTGTCCTAGGCCCTCCCCCTGCCCCCTGGGGGACACAGGTGAAGATGAAATGCTTGCTCCAGACTGAATATTGTTCATGGAATTCCCAAGGTCAAGTTTATTGGGTATGTGAACCATATGGACCCGGAAGTGGATTTCCTTTTCTTTTTATTTATTTATTTATTTATTTATTTTGGCTGCGTTGGGTCTTCGTTTCTGCGCGAGGGCTTTCTCCAGCTGCGGCGAGCGGGGGCCGCTCTTCATCGCGGTGCACGGGCCTCTCACTGTCGCGGCCTCTCTTGTTGCGGAGCACAGGCTCCAGACGCGCAGGCTCAGTAGTTGTGGCTCGCGGGCCCAGCTGCTCCGCGGCATGTGGGATCTTCCCGGACCAGGGCTCGAACCCGTGTCCCCCGCATTGGCAGGCAGGTTCTCAACCACTGCGCCACCAGGGAAGCCCTTCCTTGTCTCTTTCACAGACAAATGTCCCTGAGTTTCTCGGCTGCCGTCTGAGGAGGCGGAGGGATCCTGCCCTGAGAGACGTGAGGAACAGCTCAAGGGGCACCTCCGGCGAGAAGAGGACCTGAGACACACAGAGGGAAGTGTCCTGACCGCCTCTGGGGCTGGGGCAGGGGACACAGAATGCCCAAGTAGCCCGGTGAGATGACCCTTCACAGCGGTCCCTTCGGAGAGGTGTCCTGATCCCGGAATAAGCGTCCAAATAACCCCACGACTTCTTTGCCCACAAAGAGCAGTGCCAGCAGCCAGCAGCGTCCTTCACATAAGTCCCCAGAGCAGGTTCCCTGGCCATCGCCCACCAGAGACAGCCCACAGAAGGACCGGGACTTGAAAGGAAGAGACCGGAGACCAGAAGCAGCCCAGACCCCAAGCTCAAGGTGAAGCGTCTGCAGTTACCTAGGCCTGTTCCCTCTCGACCCAGAAACCTGAGCTGTGACGTTTCTGAAGGGTCCAAACGGTGAAACTGAAACTGGGGCAGGCGCATTTGTTTGCGCGGTGTTGATTGCCAACGGTTAATCACCAAGGGTAAGTGGAAGAAATCATTCCTGTTCATTTGCAAATGGAAATCAGATGAGGACTGTGCTTAAATGCATCAGCGTTTTCACTTCCAAATGCAAGGATTTCAGAAAGACAGCCGACCTTGGGATGCCTGGCAGGCACATGCCCGCCTCGGAGTGTCCTGTGCCTTTGCCAGACATTCTCGGGCCCTGCCATGCTGGCTGGGCCCAAGGCAGACCTACTTAGTTTGGAAAGTAGGAAACATCTCAGCTGCTGCGAATTCATATGCACACAAACAGCCACATCTCCCAGTTTTTATTACTCTGCAGAGACTTGGAGACGCTTTCACCTCGCTTAAGGAGCCCCAGCAAATTAGGCTGAAATCCTTCCAAGGGTTGAAATGATATGTTTATAAACCCTCCTTGCTGAACGGTTGGCCCCAAGAAATCTTACCATAATAAAGACGTATGAGCTAGGGGGACGGGGGTTCTTTCCCCATTGTGTAATGAATTTCCCTCCATGCTGGTGGATTCATTACCGTGATTTATGGCCGTTTTAATGTACACAAGCTTCTTAAACAACTTAGAGTCGATTGTTCTAGAACTAGATCTGGGTCCCCGGGAGTTCCTGGAGCTGAGCCATAGTTCAGGGAGTTATTGGTGTCCCCGGGCAGGTAAACAACCTTGGATCAAAGGCGCTAGGTTGCGTGCAAACAGCATCGATTGGAACGGGAAGCACCTTAATAACGGAGAGCGGGCGCCACCTAATAATCCTTCTGAGCCCTGGGGCAGCCCGTGGGGGCCTAGCCACGCTTTGCCGGTAGCGCGAGGAAGGACAGACTAGTGCCCAGGAGGCGTAAGTGCTCATGCCGGCTTCCCTGCATCCAGTCGGGCACCTTCACAGAATTTGCCCAGGAGGCCTGCGCAGAGAAGTGAGAAGAGGCCTGGAGTCCGACCAATGCCAGCATCGGAGAGAACTGACCTGGATTATTCGGCGCACAAAGATCCCCCTTTTATTCAGAAGCAACTTTTGTGGGTTTGTTTCTAATACTTTTACCTTAATTACCTTAAGAATGGCTTTGGGCTTCCCTGGTGGCGCAGTGGTTGAGAGTCCGCCTGCCGATGCAG